>NC_054079.1:0-324612 GCF_017639655.2 Falco naumanni | reverse complement strand
CCCCATATGCATGTGACTCAAAGTATGCCACTGGCCTATCCCAGATAGCAGTGAACAGACTAGAAACCCTTTTGAGAGAGCAGCTTAACACGTTAAGAATAAAATTACCCTAAATTACTTAAATATTTTTGTAGTAGGAATCATAAAACTCATGAAGAGATCTAGTGTATTACTTTTACAGTAATAGAATATATAATTTATAATATGCTGCTGTCAGGTGACAGAGGAGCTCTGAATTACTGCCACATCTACAGTTGCTGATCAGCACTTTCATTACATGCTACTTTCCAAACCAGAAGACCTAATTTTAGAAATTAACCTCAAATCACAATCTGAGAATGGCAGATTCCCCGTGGACCAGTGGAAACCTCTTGTAGGCAAGTTAGCCAAAAGGCAAATAATATTAGAATTGCTGCACAGCCCATATCAACTATCAGTTGAATTTATATTATCTAGTTAAAAAGCCTAATAATGCTAAAAAGGAAGAGGGAAGTTATGTAGGGAATAAGGACAAAATACACAGGTGACATATTTGTTCTTTTTGTGCTTTCTAAATGTCAAATTGCTCCCCAAATATACACATTCAGACATTCATATAACCAGTCAATAACTAAAAACTGTACTCTCTTTATATTAATAAAAACAAAAGTCAAAGGTTAATTCCAAAACTGTGAGGAATGAAACTAACGTTCCACAACCCACCTCTGTCTTAGGGAAGTCTACACATTTTGAACAAGAGCCTTTGAACCATGTAAAGTTAAACAAAACAAATCAAAAGACTAAAGATTCCTCTGTGCTTGCAAACTGTTTTATGGCATAGAAAGGCTAAATCAAGAGGAAAGGACCATACTATTTGACTGGTCTTATGGATTTAAGTAATACTAATTCTAATAATTAAGCTAATATCAAGGTCTATAAAACATGACATATAAATTAAAGCAAGTTCTTTCTTATTTAATACCCTCAAATATTTCAACTGTAAACTATTGAACTATAATACAAAAAAGAATCCTTTAAAGTGTTACTGGAAAACTACATCTTGGTTTGTCGTGGTTTAACCCTATCTGGCAATTAAGTACCACACAGCTGCTCACTCACTCCCTCCTCACCCAGAGGGATGAGGAGGAGAATTGGAAAGGAATGTAAAACCTGAGGGCAGAGATAAGAACAATTTAATAATTGAAATAGAATAAGAATGAAAGAACGGTAACAACAATGATGACAATAACAGTTATAATGAAAAAAAGGGGGGGGGAGGGGGGAAGGGGGAGAATAAGACCCAGAGGGAAAGGAAGAAATATGTGAACTTCTTGTGCATCGATATGGAATGATCGGAAAGGTTCATACAACACATCCCTTCAAAATCCTCACAACCGTGTCCATGTGCTAATAGCAAAAAATCTATTGCAGCTCTATTTTGTAACGTAGCACGCCTAACACTATCTACATCAAGCAATAACGAACTTAAAATCTGTGACGTAAGATTAAATTGTTTCTCTCCCCAGCACGCTAACCTTCGTATATTCTTAGCATTTAATGCTGCCATTGTCCCCGGCATAAACATGGAGGCTAGGGCATTTGTTGTTACAGACTGCAGATCGACTCAGTCATTACATGTTTCATCAAAGGTGCGCAGTGCCCTCCGTGATCTATGAGATTGTGGAGCCATTTTCAATAAGTCTTTCATACGTGGAGCAAAGAAAGTTAAACGCCCTAAATAACATGGTCCACCGACAGGATACAAAGGAATCCCTGGCCACGCTCTGTCCCCACATATTAGAAAGATTCCCGGTGGCAACTGATAACCCCCTGATACATCTATATGGAAACCCCCAGCTTTCAGTTCACCCCAAATAGGTGAGCCGGTTAGATTTTGAAACCCTGTATAAAACCCCCGTTCACCTTGACGTGTTAGCCATAACTGCCACAGGTCACCAAACCAAGTTACTCCAGTGCCATTCACGGGTTGAAGTGGTGATGACATGTGGGTACCATCTGCCTTATCAGTCGCAGTAACATTAACATATTCAACAGGTACAATGCTAGCCAATAGGTCTAACTCCTGCAAAGGTAAATGATGTGGCTGATTTAAATGCTCAATAACCGTCTTCTGCCATGCTGCATTACACATAGAAGGCCAAACATATTGCCCATTTGGACTCATACATGTACCATTCTGATTGGAAGTCAGATCCACTGTTTTAACATTCCAAAAAAACATCAACATTTGTTTCATTCTCTTGCAGGGGAATACCAATTAAACAGGTTCTAAAGAGGTTGTCTGCCTGTTGCAGACTTAAACAAAAGTCTGTTACTCCCGTGATATTTGCCCTTGTCACCCATATGTTTGTCCTAGGCAAGATGTCAAAAATACTTTGGCCCATGGGTAAAAAATTCATCAAGACCGTAAACCAAGTCCACCACTCAAACATGTTTAGTCCTACAATTTCCACAATTATTTTTTTCTCTCGTTTTTTTTTTTTTTTACATTCCACCCCACAAATCTGTGCTTTCACAGATTCTGATGATGTGTACTGTCTCCAGTCAGCATGGTATTACACTAGTCGTATGTTTTCTCTTGCTTCATGCCCAGTTACTAATCAAACACGTGCACTCTTTACACCATTTACATTTAAGCTTTGGCTTACAGAACCTTTTTACCCCACATAGCATACATTGGCATAATACCCGCGGGTTACATCCCTTACAACATAGACAGTTTATTCTGTCTGCTCTCTCTCTGAGTCTTCTCTTCCGTCTTCTGATCTTGACATATAGGTCGCACAAACTTGCTAGGGACCCATATAGGTCCTTTATCTGTGGAGATACAAAAATAACCTCTACCGTTAAATAACACGGGATTAGGTCCTTCCCATACACCTGAAGCCATATTTTTATACAGAACATTGAAACCAGGAACTGTAGTTGTTTGGTTCCCTCGCGCTGTTTGGTGATGTATAACAACAGGTGGTCCCTCTCTACCCTCCGTAAGGGAGAGATAGTTTAAGGTAAACAACACCTTAGTCAACCCTTTAGTTACGTCTATGTCCTGCGATACTTTCTGTCTCTGAAGATAATCCTTCAGGGTACGGTTTGCCCTTTCAACAACTGCTTGCCCTGTTGGGGAGTGAGGAATCCCTTTAACGTGTTTAATTCCCAAGTTGTCATAAACCTAGCGACTCGTTGACTACTATACGCTGGACCATTGTCTGTCTTTTATTTCTACAGGTACTCCCATGACAGCAAAACAAGACATTGAGTGTCTCTCCACATGTAATGCCTTTTCACCGATTTGTGCAGTGGCCCATATAAAATGAGAATAGGTGTCAATTGTGACATGCACGCACATACTTAAGCTTCCCAAAGTCAGGTACATGTGTTACATCCATTTGCCAAACCTGAAGTGCCTTCAGACCTTTTGGGTTAGTACCCATCCCTAAACCAGGTCCATGATGACTACACTGAGGACAGGAGCAAACAATACCCTTTGCATCTGCTATGGGTATTTGATACTGTCAATGTAAAGACTTTGCATTCTGATGAAACATCTCGTGGCTGTTGTGAGCTTCTTCAAACTTATTTGTTGGAGGATTTATTACTGGACAGCTGACTGCTTCATCAGCTCTAGCATTACCTTCGCCCAACCCAATGGTCCACTGATGACTTCTAATATGCATAATACAAAATTCATGTTTTCTCTGTCAAAGAGTACTACGCAGTTGTAGAAACATTTCACCAAGATGTTGGTTCTTTGTCTCTCTCAACAAGGCATCTTCAATGCGCTGTACTACACCAACTACGTACAATGAGTCTGATACTATGTTTACAGGTGTGTCGTTCCAGCTTCCCAATGCCCAACACACTGCTTTCAGTTCTAAGGTTTGAAGGCTGTCCTGTGGTTCACCAGTTATCACGTGTTTCTGCCACTGATTATCGGATTGCGAAACACACGCAGCCTTCTTCATCTTTCGTCCTGCATCCGTGAACACCGTTGGCCCTTCAACTGGTCTTTTTGAGCATAACGGTCTCACAATCCACTGGTAATGTTCTAACATCTTCCAGAGAGGTCCTTTTGACCGGTTGTTGTGTACAACACCTGTATAGCCCATCAAGGCTTCCTGTATGACTGTTAAATGTCTCAGGAGCCACTCATAATCATCACCACAAACTGGAATACTGATATCTGCCGGTTCAGTCCTATCAATTTCAACAATCCTGTCTCTTCCTTTTCTCACCAAGGCCGCTACTGCTTCAGGACGACTTAAAATACAATGTCTGGGTTGCAATGGCAAAAACAACCACTCTAAAATGATCGCTGTATTTTCCCCCTTTTTCTTTTGCCGTTGCAAAATAAGGGCAAAAGGTGAAGTGGCAACATTACAAACCAAATAAGATAACGGATGATTCGCCATTCGGCAACCACACCAGCCAGTCTGAATCTTGTGGGACACAAATTCTAGGGCAGCCCGCTGTTCTGGTGAACAAGTTCAAGGACTGTTGGCTTTGGTGCTATGCAACCAGGATCGGAACAGTTGCAAATCATCGTTAATGAGGCCAACTATGTTATGAACCCACTGTAGGTCTCCTAGAAGCCTTTGAGCATCATGCAGATTAGTTATTTGTGTAGTAAGGGTCACCTTCTGTGGTCAGATCTGAGCATCCGAGATGAGCCAGCCCAAATATTTCCATGGGGCCGAACGTTGAACCTTCTCAGGCGCCACAATCAAACCACATGATAGAAGGTGATCAACAAGCCATTTCAGTTGATGTCGCGACGGAGGGAAGACACAGTCACTCAATATGAGTGGTCAGCAGACTTCATTTATTGTCCCTTACAGTCATCTTTTATACCTTGTTATAATTAGCTCATACATATTACAAAAGTTAAGCTCATTATTGGTTAGTTGCCTAAATACCAAGCCCACCCCTAATTTCTCTTCTGTATTTATCTGTTCCCTCCTGCAACATTCTTTACCGGCTGCAATCTTCTTGTTATTGTGTAACAAGAACAGCCAAGGACAGTGTATTTTTGCTTTACTTCAGATAAGCTGAGAGCGATGTGCATTTTTGTCCAGCCAGCTGGACTATGTCTACGTGAACTTTTTCAGCTAGCCAGTTATCCACAAGTTGATCATCTGAAATCCCTTGTTCAGCGGCCAATAAAATATCGTCCATATAATGATAGATCAGGATGTGAGGCCAACGTTGTCATACCGGAACAAGTGCCCAATCTATAAAAGTCTGACACAGAGTAGGAGAGTTCTTAATTCCTTGTGGTAAGACAACCCATTCATACCGTTTGGCTGGAGTGGCACAGTTTATTGATGGCAGAGTGAATGCAAACCTTTGCGTGTCGTCAGGATGTAAGGGAATTGTCAAGAAACAGTCTTTCAAGTCTATCACAACAATTTGCCAATTCTGAGGGATCATTGTAGGGGTTGGAAGTCCAGGTTGCAACGCTCCCATTGCTAACATCTGATCATTAACCTTCCGTAAATCATGTAAATGTCACCATTTCCCAGTTTTCTTTGGTATCACAAAAATAGGAGTATTCCATGGACTTTTAGAAGGTTGAATATGACCTACTTTCAGTTGTTCCTGCACCAATTCCTCAGCAACGCGCATCTGTTTTTCTGTTATCGGCCACTGGTCTACCCAAATTGGCTTTTCTGTTAACTATGTAATCTTCAGTATGGGTGGCTGCCGATCAGTGGCCGTGGTGCAAAATGCTGGTCAGTTGTCATAACTAGTCCCAATTGCGACAAAACATCCCGTCCAATCAACCCAGATAATGTGGGTGGGAGTTGCATTACATATGGCCAAACTACAATAGCCCGGCCATCTTCAAACTGCAATGTAATCAAGTCTTTACTCTGTTTTGGGACTTTCGCACCTCCTACCACTTGGGTGATTGGAGCTTGCAGTTCCCAATTCTGGGGCAATAGATGTTGATTAATGATGGTGACATCTGCCCCAGAGTCTAATAGAGGTTTCAGAGTAATTTGTTGACTGCCTTTCTTCAATTGAATCTTCTGATATGGTCTTTGATTAAGATCTAATGTGAGACACACCTCAGGAATGGTAGATCCAAAATCGTCTTCTCCTCTTATCTTAGATGTCTGGCCTTGTTGTCCGAGTTGCTTATAATATTGTCGATGCACAACAAGGCTGTCATAGGGAAGTATTTGAGCAATTTTACTTCCTTTTGGAATAGTATCAGGAGGTTGTAATGCATAGGCCATAACTTGTACGTGTCCCGTAAAATCTGCATCAATTATTCCAGGTAAAACAATTACTCCTTGCTTTCCTGTTGAAGGTCTCCCCAATAAAAGTCCTCCAACTGGAGAATTCATGTTACAAAAAGGTCCTTTTACTTCAGTTGGAATTAAAGTCACTTCTTTATTATTCAAAGTTACTTCTACTGTGGTTGCCACATCCACTCTGAGACTCACCCGGGTGGGTGGGACGCACTGGTATAAAAATCCACATTTCTCATCTGTGTTGTTGGGGCCTGTGCTTGTGTCTTTGCGCGTAGACCCGCCATGCTG
The DNA here is from genome assembly GCF_017639655.2 of Falco naumanni. NCBI lineage: Eukaryota > Metazoa > Chordata > Aves > Falconiformes > Falconidae > Falco > Falco naumanni. The sequence goes on along the minus strand of NC_054079.1, from coordinate 318,064 downwards.
TGCTGCATGTTTCCTGACCTGTTATATCTACATGCAACAGTAGCATGTGTATCTAAGTTACATTTGTGACACCAAACAGTCTTTGAACAAGTACACCTCATGTGTCCAGGTTCACCACATCGATAAAAAATACCAAATCCTGATTTACCATCATTCCCTTTTCAATGTCTATCTATATGATTTGTTAAGGCTGCTGCGATTATATGCCCTTGCTCCCTCATCGCAGCAGTAAAGGCAGCCGCTTGGTTATTTTGTTCGGCTCGAGTAGCTCTAAGTAACATTTCATCTACTTCCTTGGGGTAGTGTTGCTAAGACCGCCCTTGTTCTTGGGTTAGCCCCTTCAAAGGCGAGGGTGCGGAACAAATGTTCCTGCAGGTCCAAAGGTAAATCAGAATTGTCCTTTAATGCTGCAGACAAATGGTCTACAAATTGTCCATAGGGCTCCATTGTCCGCTGACGAACAGTGGTATAGGAAGCAGGTTTCTTCTTGTCTGGCACAGACAAAAGGGCTCGATGTGCTAGAGTTTGAGCAAGTTGATGAATTTGTACAGGATACTGCAATTGAACCTGTGTAGTAAAGTCCCTGCCCAGTTAACATATCTGCCTGTACACCATAAAGCGGATCTCCTATATTTGGATCGTGATGTCTGTTTGATTCCTCTACGGCTAGTCTCTTCCACTCCCTCTCAAACAATAGATATTGAGAAGGAGTCAATAACAGGGAAGCAAGTCCAGCACAATCAGCAGGTGAAAGAACGTCTGCTTTGAAAATAAACTGGATGATCTGTCATGAAGCCTCTAAACGCAGACCATGAGTAGTGATCGCTTGCTTTGCCTGTTGCAATATTTTCCAGTCATGCAGCTCCCATTGTGCACCAAGGTTATTAACCAGTACTGGACAAGCTAACGATCTAGTCACCTGCCAGTCACCCTCCAAAATAGCATCACGAACAACACCAGACCAACGCTGTAGAATTGGATCTTTTCTCGAGTTCAGCATCAGTGGGGTAGTTGGGCTATCTTGGGGAACTACAGGTATTGAAGTAGTAGTCAGGTTCATTTTAACTTGCTTTACCAGGTTTCTTAATGTATCTATTACCTCCTGTAAAGATTTCTCTGTATTGTTATCACAAGGTTTCTCCCCACCTTCCTCCTAAAATTTGTCCGATGATGTTTCAGGAAGAGGAGGATACGACATAGACATTAGACGGCACTTTTGCCCCCCCCGATTTGAACAAAAGCTGTAGCCACCCTCAGTTTTAGTCTTGCTCCACCCACAGCTCCAATTGGTGCAGCAGGACTTGCTGCTCCTCCTTCCTGGGGAGGCTCAGCAGCCTCTTCTGGGTTCGGCTCAGTTACAACAGACTCCCGAGGAGTAACTTCCGGTTTGTCTGCTGTCTTATGTAAAAGCTCCTGTACTGTTGAGCACGCAGAGGATGACATACCCTTCCTAGGAGGAGTATGCCCAACTCCGAAAAGTGTAGCCGAGAGAGAAGGCTTAGGTGAATCACCCTTCTGCTCCACCGGCTTTTCTACTACATCTCCCCCCAACGCTTCTGTAGCTGCTGCCGCTACTTTATTTTCCCACCGTCATAGTTTCCAGAGTGTTAATTATAGACGTAGCTCCTAACGCTTGAGCCTCTTTTCCTTCTTTGCCTCCCTTGATTGTAGTATCCCAGAGGCAATTTCCCACTTCTCTCCATTCCGTAATACTAAACAATAATGCGGGCTCGGGAATCTTATCCTTTTTTCTTGCCCAGCAAACTAAAGCCTCCACTTCTGTTTCTTTAACGCCCTCCCCTCTCTTAAAGAGGATGCCAGTTAACAGTTTAACTGCCGCGTCTAATTCCATCGCGGTCTTCCTGAGTGCTCTCCCCTCTCACAGAGAGGGTATCAGCAGAGAGCCCTGCCATGTTTTATTCGTCACAGTCTTACCTCGGCGACTGTGCGATCTGCAGCTCTACACCGAACTCTGGACTCTGCTTTTCACCTTCCAGGTTCCGTCCACCTCCGAACTATAGCTCCCTAATCATACAACTTCCCTTCGGGTCCGATGCACGGAGACTTTCGCATTTAAGCAAACAGCATTTAAGCGACTTAATGGGTCCCTGTTCGGGCACCAGACGAAGAGGGTCCCCTGTGGAGAGTCGGCCAAGTCACGACAATCACACCAATACGGCTACATGCCATGCTCACTTTATTAAACAAACAGGTCATATTTATAACTTAAACCGACCGCTCACACAACTTTACACACAGGTGGTTGGATAAAAGTCTCTGGTCACGCGGGCGTCCCTGTCGCTGATCGGTGAGCATGCTGCAGGCGCCTGATCAGAGTGTGCCGATGAGAGTGTGTTGATTCCGTTGTTCCCAGGACTTGCTCTGCACCTGGCTTCTGGTTTGTGCATGGCTTGTTTTCCTTCTCCCACTGCTTGTTCCCAGAACTATTTAAAACTGCTCTGCAGCTTCACCTAACAGGCCTGGGTTGTCCTACCCAGACAATGGTAACATATGTCCTCGGTCCTTTAAAAATTCCTCTACAGCAGGGGTCCTCAAACTTTTTAACCAGGGGGCCATTGTGGATGAAGTGGCAGGCAGTCATCTGCGGCTGCTTGGTTTTCCCCCCCAACCCTTGGCGGGGAGGGGGGGGGTGTGGGTGGGGGGCGGAGGGGTTCTGTAAATACCGGGGGCCGGATTGAGGACCCTGGGGGGCCGTATCCACCCTGCAGGCCATACTTTGAGGACCCCTGCTCTACAGGGCGAAAAGAAAAGAATACTCTACCTTTAAATAGAAACAAGGTTTATAAGAACCATTGAGAATTAAGTGTGACAAAATATAATTGCAAAAAATTGTTCAACGTGTATGAAATGTTTTAGTATATGTTAAGAGGCGTACTAGCATTGTGGATTTACCACCTAGCACCCATCTCTGTGCAGACATACAATGATCAAATATCTAAACTCTGTGTGTGGATCAGCTCTTCTACACTGCGTGAAGAAACCGGATTTGGGATAACAGGAAGACAAACACTATAACTCCAAAGATACCCCCTTCCTTCTTCTTCGCCCACCTTCATATGCTGAGCAGGACATCACATGGTATTGAATATCCCTTTGGTCAGCTGGGGTCACCTGTTCTGGCTGTGTCTCCTCCCAACTACATAGAATCATAGAATCATTTAGGCTGGAAAAGACCTTTGAGATCATCAAGTCCAACCCTTAACCCAGGATTGCCAAGTCCACCACTAAACCATGTCCCTAAGCACCACATCTATGCATTTTTTAAATACCTCCAGGGATGGTGATTCCACCACCTCCCTGGGCAGCCTGTTCCAATGCTTCACCACTCTCACAGTTAAATTTTTTTCCTAATAGCCAATCTAAACCTCCCCTGGCACAACTTGAAGCCGTTTCCTCTTGTCCTCTCACTAGTTTTCTGGGAGAAGAGACCGACCCCCACCTGCCTACAACCTCCTTTCAGGTAGTTGTAGAGAGTAATAAGATCCCCCCTGGTCTCCTCTTCTCCAGACTTAACAACCCCAGTTCCCTCAGTTGCTCCTCATAAGACTTGTTCTCTAGACCGTTCATCAGCTGTGTTGCCCTTCTCTGGACACACTCCAACACCTCTACATCCTTCTTGACGTGAGGGGCCCAAAACCAAACAGTATTTGAGGTGCAGCCTCACCAGTGCTGAGTGCAGGGGGTTTATCACTTACCCTGTCCTGCTGGCCACACTGTTTCAGACACAAGCCAGGATGCTATTAGCCTTCTTGGCCTCCTGGGCACACTGCTGGCTCATGTTCAGCCGGCCATCAACCAACACCACCAGGACCTTTTCTGGCAGGCAGCTTTCCAGCCACTCTTCCCCAAGCCTGCAGCCTTGCGTGGGGTTGTTGTGACCCAAGTGCACAACTTGGCACTTCTCCTTGTTGAACCTCATACAATTGGCCTTGGTCCATCGGTCCAGCCTGTCCAGATCCCTCTGCAGAGCCTTCCTACCATCAAGCAGATCAACACTCCCCCCCCTCCCTCCCCTCCAACTTGGTGTTGTCTGCAAACTTACTGAGGGTGCATTCAATCCCCTCGCTCAGATCGTCGATAAAGGTATTAAACAGAACTGGCCCCAGTACTGATTCCTGGGGAACACCACTTGTGACCGGTCACCAGCCAGATGTAACTCCATTCACCACCACTCTTTGGGCTCGGCCAGCCAGCCAGCTTTTAACCCAGTGCAGAGTACACCCGTTCAAGCCATGAGCAGCCAGTTTCTCCAGGAGAATGCTGTGGGAGACAGTGTCAAAGGCTTTACTAAGGTCCAGGTAGACAACATCCACTACCTTTCCCTCATCCACTAAGTGGGTCACCTTGTTATCAAAGGAGATCAGGTTAGTCAAGCAGGACCTGCCTTTCATAAACCCATGCTGGCTGGGCCTGATCAGCTGGTTGTCCTGCACATGCAGCGTGATGGTACTCAACGTGATCTGTTCCATAACCTTCCCCGGCACCGAGATCAGGCTGACAGGCCTGTAGTTTCCCGGATCCTTCTTCCTGCCCTTCTTGTAGATGGGCGTCACATTGGCTAACCTCCAGTCTTCTGGGACCTCTCCGGTTTGCCAGGACTGCTCATAAATGACAAAGAGCAGCTTGGTGAGCTCTTCCGCCAGCTCCTTCAGTACCCTCGGGTGGATCCCATCCGGCCCCTTAGGCTTGTGTACATCTAAGTGGAGCAGCAGGTTCCTCCTGGACTGTGGGGACTTCATTCTGTTCCTCCTCATCTCTATCTTCCAGCTGAGGGGGCCGAGTACCCAGAGGGAAGCTAGTCTTGCTATTTAAAGACTGAGGCAAAGAAAGCATTAAGTACCTCAGCCTTTTCCTCATCCTCTGTGGCAATGTTCCCTGCCTTATCCAATAAAAGATGAAGATTATCCTTGGCCCTCCTTTTGTTTCTAATGTATTTGTAAAAACATTTTCTGTTATCTTTTATGGCAGCGGCCAGCCTGAGTTCTAGCTGGGCTTTTGCCTCTCTAATCTTCGCCTTGCATAACCTTGCAACATCCTTATAGTCCTCCAGAGTTGCCTGCCCCTTCTACCAAAAGTCATAAACTCTCATTTTTTCCCTGAGTTCCAGCCAAAGTTCTCTGTTCAGCCAGGCAGGTCTTGTGCCCCTCCAGCTCATCTTTTGGCACATGAGGATGGCCTGCTCCTGTGTCTTTAAGACTACCTTCTTGAAGAATGTCCAGCCTTCCTGAACACCTTGGCCCTTCAGAACTATCTCCCAAGGGACTCTGTCAACCAGGCTCCTAACATGCCAGTGTCAGCCCTCTGGAAGTCCAAGGTAGGGCTTCTGCTGATCCTCCTCCTTACTTCTCCAAGAATCAAAAACTCTGTCATCTCATGATCACTATGCCCAAGACATCCTTCAACCACCACATCACCCACCAGTCCTTCCCTGTTTGTAAACAGCAGGTCCAGCAGGGCATCTCCCCTGGTTGGCTCACTGACCAGCTGTGTCAGGAGGTTGTCTTCCACACACTCCAGGAACCTCCCAGACTCTTTCTTCTCCGCTGTGTTGTATTTCCAGTGGATATCCGGTAGGTTGAAGTCCCCCATGAGAACAAGGGCTAGCGATCATGAGACTTCTCCCACCTGCTTGTAGAATGTTTCATCTGTCTCTCCATCATGGTTGGGTGGTCTATAAGAGACTCCCTCATAAGGATATCTTCCTTGTTGGCCTTCCCCCATTCCTTGTCCATAAACATTCAACCTTGTTGTTACTATCATTAAGTTCTAGGCAGTCAAAATACTCCCTCACATACAGGGCTGCCCTGGTGCCTCTCCTTCCTTGCCTATCCCTCCGGAAGAGTTTATAGCCAGTCATTTCAGCACTCCAGTTATGTGAGTTATCCCACCAGGTTTCTGTGCTTGTAACTATATCACAATGTCATAGTCTTCCTGCTGCACAATGGCTTCCAGCTCCTCCTGTTTGTTGCCCATGCTTCAGGCATTGGCATAGATGCACTTCAGCTGTGCTATCGATCTCACCTCCAACCCTGGCATGCTGCCCCCAGGCTCATCTCTAATGAACTTAGTTTTATCCCCTTCCCCCTTCAAATCTAGTTTAAAGCTCTCTCAATGAGCCCTGCTAACTCCTGACCCAGGATCCTTTTCCCCCTTTGAGACAGGTGAACCTCATTCTGTGGTCAGCAAGCCTGGTGCTGTGTAAACTGACCCATGGTCAAAAATCCCAAAATTTAGCCATTGACACCAGTCCCAGAGCCAGGTGTTGATCTGTGTGATCTTCTGATTACATGCCTCATAATTCCCTGCAACTGGCAGGATAGAAGAAAACACTACTTGTGCTCCTGATCCCTCAAGCAGTTGCCCCAAGGCCCTGAAGTCTCTCTTGAGTGCCCTCAGACTTCTTGTCCTTTGGACTTCATCATTGCCTGCTTGGAAAACCAGTAATGAGTAATAATCAGAGGGCCATACCAGACAGGGGAGTTTTCTAGTAACATCCTTTACCTGTGCCCCAGGGAGGCAGCAGACTTCCCTATGGGTTGGGTCCGGTTGGCATATCAGGCCCTCTTTGTTACGGAAGGGTTAAGGTTTAATCTTAAGAATTTAGAAGTAGTCATGCATCCCAGGTTTGAACAGTTAGTGTTAAGGTACCTTGTTTGTTTGCAACTAATCATTGTATCCTTGTGAGCAATAAATTCAGGTTCTAACAAAGGGCTAGCCCTGGAGGATGAAGGAAAACCGGCCCAAGGCCAGTGATTCCAGGCCAAAAAAAGAGTAAGAGACCAAGATGACCTGGTTTAAGACTATATATGGGGACTACAAAGGAGAACTCTGGCCAACTGAATAGAGAAGTGGACGGATTTGTAGACGGTCCAGACCACCAAAGACCCCCACTCTGGACAATTGGGCATGCGTGAGGGGAAGGGCAAATATTATAATTAGTTTGGGGTAATATTGTGAATATGTATGTCTTTTCTGGGAAATTTGTTGAATATGTACACATGTACTGCATAAAAAGAGCTACCTGAGAAGGAAGCCATGCACATGGAGCTTCCTTCCCTGTGCATCCAGCGCTGCAATAAAGAATGCCTGCTTCTTATTGCTACATTGATGTTACGGAGTTTTCTTATTCCCGATTTTGGTGACACGTTACTTTCAGAGCGGAGTCACCAATGACAACCACCTTTCTTTTCTTCCTAGTGGAGCTGGTCATGATGCGTGGGGTTGACCAACTCTCCCTAGGCAACTCCTCCAACCCAGACAGGCCTTCATCCACATCATAATTTTTCTGGCCTTCAGGTTCCAGAGCTGCATGCCTATTGTTAGGGGTACCTGGGAAGGTGAAGAAAGCTGGGAGGTGATTTGCCTGCTGCCCCAAGCAGACACCTGTTTCCATTCCTCCCTGTCACTTAGGACCCCTCCTTCTGCCTGGAGACGAGTAGGTAGGGGAGCCTCCGCTTCTTTTGATGTGTCCATCCAGTCAGTGCATTTGTCTCAGTGATGGTAGAGCAGCTCCACCAGTCTATCTCTCTGTCACACTTCCTGATACTCCTTTCTACTTCCTTTTCAGCTCTGCCACCAGGCTGAGCAGATCGTCCACCTGGTCGAACCTCACACATTTGTTATCTCTGCTGCCCTCTGGTAGCAGTGACAGGCTCAGGCACTCCCTGCAGCCTGTGACCTGGACAGCTGCATGTTTACGTGGGAGCTCCGTCTGGATCACCACATGGCTTCTGGCACTGGTTTTTCACCGAGTGGAAACCATGGCTAGGTTTCTTCTGGGAGGGCGATGACCATTACTGGAGTTCGCCTCTTTAAGCCCTTAGGGGGACGGCACCCTCCCTGAACGAACTGCCGCACCACACTCCTGGTCGTTCTCGCTCCCTGGGGGCTGCTTTTGTATTTGTGGGGGTTTGGCTGCCTTCACTCCTGGCCCACCTATGCTGAGTCGGAGCTGCCGCTCAGGGTCTCAATACTTTCCTCTCGGGGCGGGGGCGGGGGTGGGGTGGGGAGGGGGGCAGAGGCACCTTCTCTCTCTCTCTGCCCTCAGTTCAGTTCACAGAAAGCTCCCCGCGGTCCCTTGGCGCAATAATCCTCCACTCCGGAGCACCTCTGCCAGAGTAGCACACCTCGGAGACTTCGCTGAAATGGCCAACTTTTCAATATGTAGTATGCGCAATCCTGAATTTAAACCTCAAATCTCTCTTTATGTACCAGAGACCTTGATATCTTTGATATCTGACAGTAAATCAGTCAGAAATGAGACTTCAGTCTCTGAGAAATACAGGCACTGTTAAAAACTTTATCCCTTGGCAGTGATTAAACTCACCATCCATGTAGGTGTCTCACCCAGTAGCACAACATCAGTGCTTCCCAAAGTTTTCCCTTAGCAACCCTACTTCCAGGGTCACAACCCCACTTTCATTTTCACTTCCAGGCTTGTGGCCCCAAGTGGGGTCATGACCCTAACTTGGGAACTGCTCTATAACACATTGAAAAAATTAACATACCAGCCAGTATGTTATCAGCAAAACAAACCCATCCATTCTACCCAACACCTTGCGCAGTCTGTCATCCCTGAAAGTCTTACCTATTAAACATGAGTCAGATTCTCAAAACCATGTATCTACTTGCAAACTCACATACTGCTTTGGGTATGTGTTACCACTGTCTTGTAGTCTGTCTTTGTACTATTTAGCTATGTCTGGTGTTGACAAATATATGCTAACACTTCTGAAAATATGAGCCTCTCTTTTTTTTCTCATTCATATATTGGAGGTGCTGCTTAGATTTATTATTTGCACATAATAGAGTTCACAGTTATTGTGTGTCAGAAGCAAGATCTGGAAAGTAAACTCATTATCCTCTAACTGCATCTAGTATGTCTGATTAGCTGTTATCAAAGTCCAAAGTTCCTTCCTTCTCAGTTTTCTGACACATTAGTGCTCTTCAATCCCATGGTGAATTTGAACAAATCCATTTAAAGATTAAGAGATCAAAAGAATGTGCCTATAAAATTCAGGAAAATAAGCCATATGTATGGTTTTAACTCCAAATCAGTCTGTGAGCTGAACATTATGGCTCTTACCTTGTTTTCATGCCATATTTCTCTACTGTGTGATAATTTCATTGGCCATGTTGTTTAGGAGTAATGAAGCTGTGAATTATACAGGTAATCCCAAGTGAGTGTCAGCAAAATCCAGCCACTAAGGTCCATTAAGTATTCATGTCTATCAGAAAAAAATGTATTTTGGAGAGTTAACATGTGGGTACTATTTTTCATATGGGTCAGGCAGGCTTGGAATTAAAGAAATAATAAACAAAAAATGTAATTGCTTTATCTTTAGGGAGTTATGAATTTAAAATCTGATACCTTGTGAACCCCTTGGCGTATGTACAAATGTTATGCTTCACCAGAAAGCATGCAAACTTAGTTCTTCAAAGGGATGATACAGATGTTTCTGTGCTGGTGATTCATTGTATAGTAAAATGTCACTGCCTAGAGAACAGCACTGCATACTGAAATTTAATTTCACCTGATTCCCATTTGGAGGGAAAGAAGGAAAAAAATTTATGTCATAAAAAAAAAAAGAAATGGCAGCTGTTTGAAATTTACTGAGGGGCTTGGAATGTAGTTTTAGCTGAGGTATATTATCAGGCAGAAAGCAAACAAAGAGGTTAAAGGTGCAAAAGAGGTCCCTTATATTGTTTTTAAGTCTGTCATATGAACAGATATCACGAATGCATTCGAGTGTGATCAAAATTATATATACTCACTTGCATTTATTGCACAGATAAATACATTTGGGAACCAGGACTTTTTTTCTTATTGTTCAAATGCCTCAAGCTGGATTCCTTGGAATTAATCTGATTTTACTTATGTGCCAGAATACAGGTTTCTGTGTTCAAGCATAGTTGCTCCACTCTGTGTTACTGTGCCTGACTTTTAAATGCCTGCATTTGTGAATGGAGCTCACAGGCCTGGGATTCAGTACACACTACAGAGAACTAGGAGTTTTAGAAATATGATTTAAAGGGGAATATGTATGCCAGATGATAGAAAACACAGAAGAGAAAGATATTTCAGAAAATGTATTTATCTTCTGGTTTTAGAAGATTGTGCAAGATGGTTTCAGAGTTGTAAACCACCTTCCTGTACTTAGGCATCCAGAGGTTTGTTTCTTCATTTAAAAAACAGCCAGGACAGCCTGTTGTGCTGGTTTTGATCGGGATAGAGTTAATTTTTTCTATATTATCTTGTATGGGACTAGCTTTCGAATTTGTGCTGAAAACACTGATGATAATACAGGGATGTTTTTGTTATTATTGAGTAGTACTTACACAGAGTCAAGGCCTTTTCTGCTTCTCACACCACCCCATGAGCAAGTAGGGGGTACACAAGAACTTGGAGGGGACACAGCCAGGACAGCTGACCCCAACTGGCCAAAGGGATATTCCAGACCATATGTCATGCTCAGCAATAAAAAACTGGGGGAAGAAGAAGGAAGAGGGGACATTTGGAGTGATGGCGTTTGTCTTTCCAAGTAACCATTATGCATGATGGAGCCCTGCTTCCCTGGAGATGGCTGAACACCTGCCTGCCAATGGAAAGCAGTGAATTAATTCCTCATTTTGCTTTGCTTGTGTGTGAGGCTTTTGCTTTACTGACTAAATTGTTCTTATCTCAAACCTTGAGTTTTCTCACTTTTCTGATTCTCTTCCCTATCCCACTGTGGGGGGAGTGAGCGAGCAGATGCATGGTGCTTAGTTGCTGGCTGGGGTTAAATCACGACAGTCCTTTTTGGTGCCAAACATGAGGCTCGAAGGGTTCCAGATAACAACAGATATGATTAGAATGTGCTAGATCCAATTTATAGCTGTTATAGCTGTTTAGCTATTAAGGGGCAGGTTTCTGTGCTTGCCATGGGGCTTGCTTGCCTTACTTTACATTAGAGTCTAGTGCTCGTTAGTGGCTGCTTCTTGCTTTCACTGCTTGCTGTACTGCTTATCATCTCACTGTGCTGTGCCTGGGAGCATTTTGATAACAGCAGTGGTGATGTGCCTGGGCTGGCAGGTGGCCAGGGCATGGCTGCTGTTTCTGTGCTGCTGTACTGGACAGGCTGGAACTCCAGTGTGAGCTTGAGTCAAAGGGACTGTGACCTGTGGATGAGTCCACGTGGGAGCAGGACACCCCCAAAGTCCCTGTGGCCATGAATAAGCCCATGCCTGAGCAGGTGTATCTCGGAGTGTCTGTGGCCATGGTTATGTCTGTGCTGCAGCAGGTATGCCTCTGAAGGGATTGTGGCCCAAGGACAGGTCCATGCTGGAGAAGGTACACCTCAAAGCATCTGTGTCTGTGGATAAGTCCATGCTGCAGGAGGTACACCTTGAAGCATCAGTGGCTGTGTGTGAGGTCATGCTGGAGCACCTCAAAGTGTGTGGCCATGGATAATCCCATGACAGAGCAGGTACGCCCCTGGAGGGACTGCACCCAGTGGTAAGGCCATGCTGGAGCTGATTCAGATCTGAAGGGACTGTGGCTGTGGGTAAGGCCATGCTGGAGCAGGTCTACAGTCATGTCCCATGCATGGATAAGGTCATGTTGGAACAGGTGCACCTCAAAGTGACTGTGGCTGTGGATGAGTCTATGCCGCAGCAGGGATACCCCTGGAGAGACTGTGGCTTGTAGCTGAGGCTCCACTTGGAGCAGGTACAACCCTAAGGGACTGCAGTCTGTGGATAAGTCCAAGCCAGAGCAGGGGCAAGGGGAGTTCATTGGAATGTTAAACCCTACGGGCTGGTCCGAAGGGACCAGGGGTGAAGATTATAGTGGATATACTTTTAAATTGTTGTAACCCATGATTTGAGTTTCATGTTATAGGAATGACTATAGCAACAACCACCTGAACCACTAGAGGACAAGCCTTACAAGAAGCAGTGCAAGTGCAGCAGTGACCTGATCTGAGCTGGCTTTGATGTCCAATAACCCCATACAACACACAACCTCTCTTCTCCTGAGTGACCACCATAAGAGATCGTGTTCATGGACTAAATGAACTCAATGAACATTTTGTGGACATTTGTGGACATTTATAGACATTTTTACAGGGGTAGTCCATGGAGTAAGGGAATAATATCTGTGTATTATATCAAAGGATGGGAAGAAGGGTGGTGGTTAATGAGGCACCAAAAAGGACTGTCATGGTTTAACCCCATCTGGCAACTAAGTACCACGCAGCCACTCGCTCACTCCCCTCTTCCCTGAGGGATGGGGGGAAGAATCAGGAAAAAGATAAAACTTGTGGGTTGAGATAAGAACAATTTAATAATTAAAATAAGTAATAACAATAGCAACAACAACAACAAAAATAATAATAATAAAGGAGAGAGTGGGAGAGAGGAATAAAATCTAAGAGGAAAAGCACAACAAGTGATGCACAATACAGTTACCACCTGCTGACTGATGCCCAGCCAGTCCCTGAGCAGTGATTGGCATCCCCACACCCTCCACTCAGCATAATGTTCTATGGTATGGAATATCCCTTTGGCTAGTTCAGGTCAGCTGTCCTGGCAGTGTGCCCTCCCTATCTTCTTGTGCTCCTCCTCACTGGCAGAGCATGAGAAACTTGAAAAGTTTTTGATTTAGAGTAAGCACTACTTAGTAACAACTAAAACATCAGTGTGTTATCAGCATTATTCTCATACTAAAACCAAAACAGAAGCATTGTACCAGCTACTAAGAGAATTCACTCTATCCCAGCTGAAATGAGGACATATTTAAATAACAATCATATATTAAGGCTGTTCCTGCTATAGAGTAAACTCTAATTTGTTATGGATTTTTTAGCATTATCCAAAGCAAATATAATTTATTCTTCTATGAATACATAAAAACTACAGGTGTGCATTTATAATATTATTTTCAAAATAATACAAAAAACTCTTGCCATTCCTCTTTCTGTTGCTTTGTTTAGAGATGTAGTCTCTTTGGAAGGAAGTGCATGATGAGAAGAGCAAAGGGTGCAGGATTTTAGTCTCCTGAGGGCAACAGAACCCAGAATAAAAAAGAATAGGGGCTGGGAAAACAGAGGGATGGAAAAAGAACCTATTGGAAAATCTCTTGAGGAACTAATAAATACATGTCAATGACATAGATACAAAATGTTTAATAGATGTGGAGAGTATCAAAGAAGATTCTTCTCAAAATCAGACAGGTGCCAGCTTCTTCATTTCCAGCAAAGCAATGGCATTAAAAGACTGTAATTGTATATACATGTCTTACAGAAAGACTGTAGCAGAGCAGGATTTCTAGGTTCTATCTTTATGTGAGTTCACAAAATAACTTTGAGAAAGTCACTGACAGCCAAATTCAAAAAAGCAACAAAAATGCCAGGAAACTATATTTATGCATGTACATGTACACAAAACATCCACAAAAATCTACATCAGATTTCTGCTGAAAAAATTTTATCTAAAAGTTCTGCTACTGCATTTCCCATAGCTACTGCTATTTCTGTACTAATGAAAATCTTGAAACTTACCTTGCACCTGCCTGTGATGCACAGGTGAAGCATCTCCTGAGAGACTTCATGAGATAGGAATCTTCTGAGGATGCTTGACATGCACTAGCCCTGTCATGAAGCACAACAGTCCCAAAGACTTTCTCACAGAAACATGTCCAGAGGTTGTGTCAGCATGACTGCCAACATTTTACATAATATCATACTTGTAGATAAGACACTTGCTCATGAAGTGGGAGATGCAGGTTCATTGCCAGTCTCTTCCTGAGATCATTCCCATATCTCCCAAGAGTGCATCCACCACCAGCTCAAGGTGAAGCTCAATCTGGATAACTGTCTGTTATGCCTGCTGAAGGCATATTTCTGTATTGGGGAGGAAGCAAGATTCATTGAGAAAGGATAATTTGCAACCTTAATATGTACTCCTTTTAAAGAGGAAGTCCTGCGTACTTGCCCCAGGGGCTGCCTACACATTTTGCATTTGTAATTGAGTAACATACATAAATAGTGCTTGAAGCAGGGGCCAGAATCCAGGTTGCCTCCCCTTCTTCTTCCCCCAGTAGGTAAGTGCCTCCATCCTTAAGCTATGAAATCATGTTTAACCCGCTGTTTAAATCAAGATTACAAAGCTCACATCTCTTTCTACACTGAATCATAGTTACAACAGGAGAGGCTTTACTTTTTTTCTTCCCTCTCTTCTAGGCTTTTACATGGGGAACTTCCTGGGAAGTGGAAATGCAAACTTAATTCTCTCAGTCTAAAGAAAGTGCTGAATCTGTTTTTTCTACTTCCTCTTTTTTTCTGTGTTTTTTGTTTTGGTTTGTTTTGCTTTCTTTCTTAATGCACAGTTGAGCTGGTTTTCACTGGGACAGAGTTATTTTTTTCCATATTAGCTTGTATGGGATACCCAACATGGGGCTCAAAGGGTTGAGATAATGACAGATCCGACTAGAGTGTATTAAAACAAATTTGTGATAAATATTCATTGTACTGGTTTAATAATCACTGGTCACAATGTTGATCTCTTTGCTCTTTAAGTTGCTGTCCATGATCTCAGGGTTGTGTTATGTATTTTACTTGCAGTACGTGTTCCCTGTTGCACTGTTTATTGTTCTTGGGACCTGGGCTAAAGTTATCATTGTGTTGTACTTTACTGGTTTATGATATGATAGACTTGCTGGTCATGAAACTAATCTGGTCTGTGTACTCAGCATTTCTGTCACCTCTATACTCTGGGAGTCATCGAATGGGAACTATTAATAATTACACCTTTTGCCTTTTCTCCTTGGAGAACCAATCTACGGAGGAGACATTCTTCCACATCTTGCCCTTCCCTTCCAGATTAATTACAGTAGCATTCGAGCACTTTGAAAATTTTTAATATCCTTGGGATGTTGAAACCAGCATGATCCTATTGCTAGGAATGCTGAGTGTGTTCCAGGTCTTGTTTAAGATTAAACAACTGTTTAAGAATACCACTCAGAGGTCTGCCCTGAAGTCGGATAGTTATGAGTGTCAGGGTATGTGGGATAGTATGTGCAAGTGCCTAGGACAGTGGACACCTCCAGTGTTTTGGAACTTCACCCCTGAACAAGTGCAGAATCCAGAAAAACTAGGAAAGTATTTGGGAAAAGTATGCTGTCACCCTGGCAATTCCAGAGAGGCACAAATTACTGCAACATGCTGGGGCCTGGCCCATGCCTACTGAACCCAGTTCAACATGATTCTGTATACTCAAGGGGAAGAGAAGGTCTCTGGATCTGACAGCAAAGCAAGAGACACTGCAGCTACTCTAACATCAGCAACAGGCACTGCAGGTGAACCAGAGAACCAACCTGTGCTGGTATCAGTCAACCCTATACACAAGAAGAAATAGACACAGAAGTCAGCTCATTTAGTAAAGGAGGATGAAGCAGGGCCATCACAGGAACAGGAGGAAGAGGCAAAACAAGAGGTAACCACTTGATCTCTCTCCCTGAATAAGCTACAGGTTATGCAAAAGGATTTCACTTGTCATCCAGGTGAGCACATTATCACCTGGCTACTTCGATGCTGGGATAATGGGGCTAATAGTTTGGAATTAGAGGATAGGGAAACCAAACAGCTGGGATCACTTTCTAGGGAAGGGGGCATTGACAAGGCAATTGGAAGAGGGACACAAGTCCTCAGCATCTGAAGACAACTCTTGTCAAGCATGAAGGAAAGGTATCCCTTCAAGGAGGATATTACATGCCACCCAGGCAAGTGGACTGCAATACAGAGAGGTATTTGTACCTGAGGGAATTAGCTGTGAAAGAGATGAATTATTATTACCAGAACAACATGCAGTTACCCACAGAACCTAATGAAGTCCATTGCACAGGACACATGTAGCGGAAATTTGTACAGAGTGCACCATTGTTGTATGTCAACTCATTGGCAGTAATGAGCTAGAGAGACAAAGTGGCACCGACAGTGAATGAAGTATGAGAATACAAAGATAACATCTCTTCCTCCCTCATCTTGTCTGTGGAGTGACTCAACAAGGATAGATCCTGCTCCCCACCTGTATGGACCCACATCTCAGCTATTAACAGTAAGCATCCTTTTGCTCAAAAGGGGGGATATAGGAGGTACACACCACAGAGTACCATGAAGTTTTACCTGTGGTAGCATGGACAAGACATGAGGAAGTGGGATGGAAAACCTACCTCAAACCTGGAGGCACAGGTTCATGAATTGCAAGGAAAGACAATAACAAATAGGGCTTTTTTTTTCAGGAAGGATGCTACTCCACTCTCCAGTGGGCAGTTTCCCAGAAAGAATGGAAGGGATGATCTTACTCCTGATTCTAGGGAAGTGAATTATAATCTGTTATTACAAAAAAGTAAGTGGAGAATCCTATAACCAGTCCTAGAGGGGCCCTGCCTCCAGCCAGGTGGAGGACAGGGATAACCGGGTTTACTGGACTGTGTACATCTGATGACCTGGCACATCAGACCCACAGGAATATAAAGCTCTAGTGGATACAGATGCACAGTGTACCCTAATGCCATCAAGGTATGAAGGGGCAGAACCCATTAGTATTTCTGGAGTGACAGGAGGATCCCAACAGCTAACTGTATTGGAGCCTGAAATAAGCCTGACTGGGAATGAGTGGCAAAACCATCCCATTGTGACTGGCCCAGAAGCTCCATGTATCCTTGGCATAGACTATCTTAGGAGAGGGTCTTTCAAGGATCTGAAAGGATATTGGTGGGGTTTTGGTATAGCTGCCCTGGAAACAGAGGAAATCAAGCAGCTGTCTACTTTGCCCGGTCTCTCAGAGGACCCTTCTGCTGTGGGGTTACTGAAGGTCAAAGAACAACAGGTGCTGATTGCTGCCACAACAGTGCACCAGCAGCAATATAGCGCCAATAGATTCCCTGCTTCCCATCCATAAACTGATTCGTTGATTAGAGAGCCAAGGAGTGATCAGCAGAACCCGTTCACCCTTTAATAGCCCCATATGGCCAGCGTGAAAGTCTAATGGAGAGTGGAGACTAACAGTGGACTATCATGGCCTGAATGAAGTCACGGCACCATTGAGTGCTGCCGTACCAGACATGCTAGAACTTCAATATGAACTGGAGTCACAGGCAGCCAAGTGGTATGCCACTACTGATAGTGCAAATGTGTTTTTCTCAATCCCTTTGGCTGCAGAGTGCAGGCCGCAGTTTGCCTTCACTTGGAGAGGTGTCCAATACACCTGGAATTGACTGTCCCAGAGGTGGAAACACAGCCCTGCCATCTGCCATGGACTGATCCAGGCTGCACTAGAGCAGGGTGGAGCTCCAGAACATCTGCAATACATTGATGATATCATCGTATGGGGTGATAGAGCAGAAGTTTTTGAGAAAGGGGAGAAAATTATCCAAAGTTTCCTGAAAGCCGGTTATGCCATAAAACAAAATAGGGTCAAGGGGTCCACATGGGAGAACTAGTTTTTGGGAATAAAATGGCAAGATGGACGTCATGAAATCCCAATGGATGTGATCAATAAAATAACAGCTATGTCTCCACCAACTAATAAAAAGGAAACTCAGGCTTTCTTAGGTGTTGTCGGTTTTTGGAGAAAGAATATTCCAAACTACAGGATGATTGGAAGCCCTCTTTATCATGTGATCTGAAAGAAGAATGGTTTTAAATGGGGCCCTGAGCCACAACAAGCCTTTGAACAAATCAAAGGGGAGATAGTTCAAGCAGTAGCCCTTGGGCCGGTTCGGACTGGGCAAGATGTAAAGAATGTGCTCTGCACCGCAGCCGGGGAGAATGGCCCTACCTGGAGCCTCTGGCAGAAAGCACCAGGGGAAACTCGAGGACAACCCTTGGGCTTTTGGAGCCAGGGATAGAGGATCAGAGGCCCGCTATACTCCAACTGAAAAAGAGATATTGGCAGCTTATGAAGGGGTTTGAGCCGCTTCAGAAATGATTGGTACTGAAGCACAGCTTCTCCTGGCGCCCCGGTTACCAGTGCTGGGCTGGATGTTCAAAGGGAGGGTCTCTTCTACACACCACACAACTGATGCTACATGGAGTAAGTGGATTGCACTGATTACACAACAAGCTCGGATAGGAAATCCCAATCATCCAGGAATTTTTGAAATTATTATGGATTGGCCAGGAGATTAAGATTTTGGGATGTCACCAGAGGAAGAGGTGACATGTGCTGAAGAAGCCCCTTTGTATAATGAACTGCCAGAACATGAGAAGCAATATGCCTTGTTTACTGATGGGTCCTGCTGTATTGTAGGAAAGCATCAGAGGTGGCATGCGGCTGTATGGAGTCCCCTGGGACAAGTTGCAGAATCTGCTGAAGGACAAGGTGAATCGAGCCAGTTTGCAGAGGTGACAGCTATCCAGCTGGCTTTAGATGTTGCTGAACGAGAAAGATGGCTGATACCTTACCTCTATACTGACTCATGGATGGTGGGAAATGCTCTGTGGGGGTGGTTACGGCAATGGAAGCAAAGCAATTGGCAATGCAGAGGTAAACCCATCTGGGCTGCTGCATTATGGCAAGATATCGCTGCTCAGTTGGAGAACCTGGTCGTGAAGGTATGTCACATAGATGCTCAAGTACCCAAGAGTCGGGACACTGGGGAACATTTAATCAACCATCAGGTGGATTAAACAGCCCAGATTGATGTGGCTCAAGTAGATTTGGAATGGCAACATAGAAGTTAATTATTTATAGCTTGATGGACCCATGACACCTCAGGTCATCAAGGAAGAGATGCAACATATAGATAGGCTTTTGATTAAGGCATGGACTTGACCATGGACACTGTTACATAGGTAATCCATGAATGTGAAACACATGCTACAATTAAGCGAGAAAAGCACTTAAAGCCTCTGTGGTATGGAGGATGATATCTAAATATAAATATGGGGAGGCCTTGCAGATTGATTATATCAAACTGCCACAAACCTGCTGTCCTGGTTTCAGCTGGAATAGAGTTAATTTTCTTCTTAGTAGCTGGTGCAGTGCTGTGCTTTAGATTTGGTGTGAGAACAATGTTGATAGCACACTGATGGTTTTGGTTGTATCTGGGTGGTGTTTATACTAAGTCAAGGACTTTTCAGTTTCATGGGCCCTGCCAGCAAGAGGGCTGGAGGGGCACGGGAAGTTGGGAGGGAACACGGCCAGGACAAGTGAGCTGAACTGGCCAGGAGACTATTCCATACCATGTGACGTCATGCTGAGTATATAAACTGGGGGAAGAAGAAGGAAGGGGGGACATCTGGCATTATGGTGTTTGTCTTCCCAAGTAACTGTTATTGCGTGACGGAGCCCTGCTTTCCTGGGGATGGCTGAACACCTGCCTACTGATGGGAAGCAGTGAATTAATTCCTTGCTTTGCTTTGCTTGCATGCATGGCTTTTGCTTTACCTATTAAATTGTTCTTATCTGAACCCCTGACTTTTGCATTCCTTTCTGATTGTCCTTCCCATCCCACTGGGTGAGGGGGGGAGTGAGCAAGCGGCTGCGTGGGGCTTCCTTGCTGTCCGGAGTTAAACCACGACACCCGCCAAAACAAGTGCCATGTGCTTTTTTGGGAGAAGAGCATAACCCACATAGCATTTTGGTCCTTGATGTGCTTATAGCTGTTAACTTCCCTCAGTTCACTGTATTAGTATCCATTCTTAAAAGTGCATCCAGTCTGAATATTGGTGCATCTAAAAGAACTTCTGAATTAACCTTCCTTTTGGGGGCAAATAATTCCAAGTCATAATGTATTCTTTGATGGTTTGGGGTTTTGTTTGGGCTTTTTTTTGGTGTTTTGTGCTAATTGCTACACATCATGCATTTAGGCAACTAGGACATGATTTGCTTTTTCTATCGGTCATCTAAGATGGTGATACAACTTCAACCCCAGTAACATGGATCTGAAGCTTAGCAAAAATTCAAATGCATGTTCAAAACCTCCTAAAAATATGAAAATTAAGTATGTCCAAGAAATTACAGACTTTTTATTTAGAGGATAGGGAGGGAAACAAAAATACCAAATCTCTTCTCCTCCACCAGTGTACTAGGTTTTAAAATTAATTAATAACCAATGAACTGGAGACATTGCTCCTGTCTGAAAAAAAAAGGGGTTCTTGAATCAATGTCAGCTGAAAGCCTTGGCTTTAACCAGTGTGTTTTGCTGTTACATCATGCACAAGCCTCCTTTCCCATAACCACCAGTATGTATTCTCTGCACCAGAGGGCCAGAACCCTTTAGAACCAAAACCTGAGGACTGCTTCTAGGGAAAATTCCATTTTTTATTTTTTCACTCATTATTTATTTACAAATACACATTATAACTTTTTATATACATTGCACATTTACATGGTAGAAAAGTACAAAACTATATATCTAAATTAATTTATATTTAACTCACCATGTTTGAAAATATAAAATTACATCAGAAAAAAAGAATTATGAAAAGCAAGAAGCTTGAACTGATAAAGCTTTGATATAACTTTTAGTAACACACTGATTGGGAAAATAAAATTTTGAAAGTGGTACTGCAAGACCATCTTAAAGGAAACACCTGACAAAACATTTACGCAGGTTACAAAAAAACCCCAACAACCACACAATAAAAATAAAATAAACCCTTTATTCTTATTACAGTTATCCCTGTAGCTATTAACAACCATCATAATCTGATTTCTTTGAGCCTGGAATGTGTATAGTACAGTATATATGAACAGCACGTTGAGATTGCTTCAGTACACGATGTGATCAAAAGTAGAGAAAAGTGAAGTGGGAGAAGTTTCCTTAAAGATTACTTCACTGCACCCTGGGGAAGTATATTTAAGTCAGTTACAACACCTTTTGGTCAGTCAAGATTCCTTGTAAACAAAACCCAGAGGGATTTTTTTTGCACCCCTGCAATCAGAAAATCCAATAAATAAACTTAACAGAAACTGACAC
This sequence comes from Falco naumanni, assembly GCF_017639655.2. NCBI lineage: Eukaryota > Metazoa > Chordata > Aves > Falconiformes > Falconidae > Falco > Falco naumanni. Next base: position 297,081 of record NC_054079.1, on the reverse strand, counting down.
GCAAGTTTGTTAAAATGGAAGAGAGTTAACATCAGTGAAACAAAGAAATGAGATCATGTGGGTAAGCTCTAAGGAATGGACCTTTATAGTTTTCAAGAAAAAAGAAAAGCTTAGTTTTACAAGCAAAAGACCTCACAATAATTAACACTGCTCTTCCCCTAAACAAATAATTTTATTCAAAAAAACAAGGTGTACAGTCAACCAGACATTTTATGTATAAATTATAAAACATGACACAGTATAAATAAATGCCTACCAGATTCAACTATATGTATACTTTTTTCTCCCCAAAATAAATAAGCATACACATTTACAGTATGGACATTGATTTTGCGCCCAATGGCTGTTCCAATAGTGACAGAGGTTTTACCACTCTAGAATGGAAGATATAGGAAAGCTGTAGTCCTGGTCTTCATCTTCCTCTTCTTCCTCTGGGTCTTCATTAATGGCTAGATGGGGGAATACAGGGGAGCTGTTGTTTAAATAAGGACAACAACAGCTCAGAAGCAGCTCAGTGCATGTTTTCAAAGCCCTCTGAATAGCCATAATACAGCGTTGCATTTTATGCGACTTGTAGTGAGATGCTCTTTCGTATCTGCTGTTATGCAATAAGGGTTTTTATACATAATCTATGAAGTCATAACTGCAGAAAGTTCTGAAGAATCAATGGCTCAGGTTTTATTGGCAGATTCCTGAAATCAAATAAAAAGTGCTCTTGTGTTCTAGGTTTAACTCCTTTGTGTCCTTCATTCAGAGTTAGTAGAGGCAACTGTGCTAAACCAGATGCCCATGTGCTACCATTAAGCTTGTTCTTTTGGACACAGTTACGAGTTTATCCGGTTGCTAATAAAGCAATCAGCAAAGCACACAAGAGCAGAAAAATTAGGAAAAAATCTCTAGAATTACACTACTAGGGCAACCCTTTTCTGACAAAATGACTTGTCCTCAGAATAGCCCCAAAATCCCAACTTAAAAGCCAGCTGGTTGTTGGAGATCTATTGCATCTGATCAGTAACCAGTGTGTGCATGATACATACTTATATGGCACCTGTACCATCTCAAATCTCTAAATCAGTCTTATGTTTAAAGGTATAAATCTTCATTACCTAGGGATTGCCTTCAGAGTTAAAAATCTCACTTACAGTTGCAAGATCCAGAGTGCTTTACTTCTAGAAGCACACCCATGTAACAGGCTGCCTTTTTCATGGCACACTCGCTTGGATAAGTTGTGTTATCACTGGCACAGACTGCCTCGTCTGACTTGCTTTCAGGGCATGGCTCATCACAGAGGGCACACCGACCTCTGCCAATCTTAAAATCCCACAAGCATTTCTTCCCAGCACTGCACTGAATGTCTTCACAGGATTTGGCTTCTAAAAATGTACACAGGATACTAGAGGTAAGGGAAAAGAAAAGCAACAAACAACCCCAAACTCCCTTTCCCCCAATGAACTGTGTGAATAGACAAAACTCAGATGCAGTAGATGTGATGATACTTGCTGATTTTACTAAAGCAAGTAGTCCCTTGGACACCATTGCCTGTCTATATGCGGGGGAGGAAAGACAGCTGTGCCAGCAGAGCCTGGCCCTGGGAATACAGAATTACATTTGCCAATTGTACATGACCTTCCTGCTCTGTTTGATGTCAGTGGAAATTCCACTCCCCAAATTAGCAGCAAGTGCAGAATTTGCCAACACATTCAGCATTTCTAAATAAATTATTTTTAAACTAACCCACATAAAGTAGTTGTCTGCAAGACTGGAAAGGGAATTTACCTCAACCTATGCCAACTAAAAGCAGCCTGGGACTCCCCTGAATCCCCCCAGTAGTTTTGGGGAGCAGAGGCTGCCCTGAAGGTGCTTTCTTGGTAACATGCTTCACTATCACTCATTTCTGGAAATCACGATACAAAATGTCAGGATGCACAGAGATTATTTTCCTATCTTCACCCACAAACTGCCTCCAAACTCTGCAATATTTTTAAAGAGAAAAAAATGATCAGATGTTTCCAATTGAGTTAATGCAAGCTTTGCCAAGACCACTTGAAGACAATTGTTTCCAGGAATCCAGATCCACTGAATATTGAGACCTTGTTACGCTGAAACCATGTCATCATCTATTTAATGGTGGGTACTTCCCCTTGGATACTAATGTCTGCAAGAGAAGCAGGATCAGGCCCTCTACTCCCTCACCCCTTTTGCAATCTTTTCTGAGGCAAAGCTCACCCTGGCTCTCCTTTTCCTGGAGGGGAGCACAAATCCAGGCTAGTGGAAGTTTGTCCTCCTCCCCAATGCTCATTACATCCATACAATTCCACACACAATATTCTGAAACAGCTGATCAAGGAAGCTCCCCCCACACTTACCCCTCTGACCAAGATACCTACTGATGCATTTTCCTTCATAGGCTAATCCAATGGATCTGCCCAGTAGGCAGGTAGCTTTCCTCAGGTGGCAGGCGCTGGAGTAAGTTATGCCATCATTCCCGCAGAGATACTGTTCAGGGGAGGTGGACTCTGGGCAAATTCGATTACATGTCACGCAGTAGGCATTATTAGTTTGATCAACCACACATGTGGAGCTTCCTGGGCATAAAACATCCCTACAGGTCTCTGAAATAAAGACAGAAACACACAATGGTTAATAGGAGATCCCAGAGCTCCAGCAAGGAGTGAATGGGTGACACAATGAAACAAATGATTGGATAAAAGCTTTCAGCAGCTCTCCTCATTTAAGGGCCACTGGAGGAAACCTTCCCATCTCAGGGTAGCTGGTGGGACACAAGTGCTGCTAGACTATGGGGAACTCTCAATCCAGCCATGTCCTTGCTTGTTGAGTGTGGTTTAGTTACTGTCTCCCAGCATTTGGAATGTCACTCTGGTTCCTGTGGGGAAGTATGTCCAACAGCTCCTCCTCCCTTCACTCACACACCCTTTGGCATTTGAGGGAGATTGGATTAGATTTGCAAACCTACTTTTGCATTTGCCCTGATACTGGACTTCAAGTTCAGGCTGTTCTTTACATCTGGCTTTGAGAAGGGCACACTCGTTCCTGTAGGTTTTCCCATCTAAGCCACACACGGGGCCCTTCCAAGTGATATTAGAACAATCCGGAGCACAAACACACCGAGGTTTGTTCTTCTTGTTCATTTTACATTTCTTCCCGGGTCCACAGTCCACATTCTCACACGTTTCTGGTGAAAGGAAAGAGGCACCACTTTAGCACCGAGTGTGCAGAACAGAACTGGTGTCAAAACTGCTTAAAGAAAGACACTGCAGCATGACCCCTGGGCATAAAGAGAAAAGACCTTTCCCCCTCCTCCAGGAAACACCACTCGAAGGAAATTTCCCCCGCCAGTGGGAAAGGAGGTCGCTCCCTTCCTCCCTGCAATGTGCATGGTGGCCGAGAAGAAATGGGGGTCCCCTCACTGATCCCGGGGCTGCTACGAGATGCCCCTCAAAGCCCCACCGAGGAAGGATGCAGGAGGACCCCTCTGCCCCCCTCTAGCTCCTTCCCCGCTCCTCCTCCCTCAGCCCAGTCCCTGTATGAACCGCTCCTCAGCAAGAAATAGCTCACCAGCATCCCTCTCACCTTTGCACGGGATGCAGTTTGGGGCTCCCCCATTAAAAATCATCCACTTAAAAAGCGTATTGTCGTTGACGTCCTCTTCCGTCCACGAAGTTGTCAGGCGGCCGGTCTTGCAGCACTCCTCCTTGCTGAGGTCGGTTTTGTAGAGGACCTGGCAGCGGCCGTCTCGCGCCTGCCGGAGCCAGCAGTTCCCAGCTGCGGGGGGAGGGGGGAGGGGGAGACGACACCCAGCCGGATCAGTGGCAGCCAGCCACCAGTGACCCAGACACAACACGTGCGCCGTGCAATGACTTTTACTAGACTGTTTACTTTTATTTGTCCCATTTCATAACCCGCAGTTACTCCGGCCCATTTGGGAACGCAGTTAAAAAAAAAATCCCAAACAACTAAACCCAAACGCCCCCCCCAAAAAAAACAGAAAGAAAGAAAACACCCGATCAAAACAGGACGAGGAGGTTTTCGGAGGTATTTATTCCATATGTAGAGCAGAAAGAGTACTGCCAGCACATAACAGAGGCTTGGAAAGGATGTGCGTTTAAAAGGGAATAAAAAGAAACTCGCGCTTACAAATTCCTTCCTCCTCCCCCTGCCCTCTCCTCCTCACTGAGGCTGCACAGCAGCATTGTTTTAGTGCCGCACAGTATCAGTCCCAACCCATTTTGCAATCTGCACGAATTGGGAACATTTGCTGTTAGCGAAGTCTTTTGAAATCTCCACATTTTGCTGCTTCTATTAACAAATGTCATTCCTTTACTAATATGTTAGCAGAGCTCAAAAAAAAAAAAGTTATTAAAGTGCACAAAATACAAGGGCACATAGAGTAGGAGGTCGCTACAGAGTTTTAAAATCGATCAAGCTGGAAAAGTTATAGTTGCCGTCTCTCCTAAAAGCATTTCAGAGGAAAGTACACTGTCCTTTAAACCGGATAGAGTGAGGTTGTTTGGGGTTTTTTTGCCTTTTTTTTTTTTTTTTTTTTAACTAATATCCCTGTTATTTGTGGAGTCAAGCCAAGAACATTAGTCCAAGCAACCCCTTCCTCCCTTTTTAGCTGGATAGTTCTGGTTGGGATGAGTCTCTCGTGAATAACCAATGTAGCTTCTCCAGCAACTCAATACCAATTGATTCTGGTGCTAATCCAGCCAGGGCTTGATCCTTACTCCGATAGGAATGTACTGCAGTGAGGGGTCAGGATCGGCCAGCCAAGATGTCGCTGGGCACGGGGGAAGATTGCCCCCCTCCTTAGAAATAAGTGAACAAACGCCCTTAAAAAAAATATAATTGCATCTTACAGTTAGCTACATTAGCTTAATTTATGCTCTAACTCTGGGGGGAGGGAATAAAAAAAAAAAAAAAAAGAAAAAACAATGATAGAACAAGCAATGGTAAGACATCCAGGTTGTGGTTGGAACATCGTCAAGATAAGGGAAAAAAGCCCCAAACCTAAAAATCAATATTTCCTTGTGTCAAAAGAGGGCTCTTAAGAGTTGTCAATATCAGATTCGAGTTTGGTTTTTTCCCATGGAAAAAAACACCCAACTTATTTAAGCACATTCTTCAATGCAGGAGAGTTTACAACACAGTAATATTTATTCACAAAAAAAAAAAAGAAAGGGGTGGGGTGGAAATCCCAATATTAAAGGAATGTTCGGAAAATGACCACTTATTGGTTTCTAAAAATGCCAGTTGTAATTGTGGGGCTCCCCATCATCACCTCTCCTTCCTTCGGTCAGGCAGGTGAGATAATCTGAGCTAAAATACCAACAGACTTTGAGCACTCGTTCGGGAGCCGAGACTGGGAAAGTTCCCTCGCAATGCTGCTCTTCGTTCATGCTGCATAATAACAATAAATAACAAGAAACATCCTCATCTGTCCTCTGTGCCTATGCAGAACAGTGCAAAGATCCGATCAAAAAGGAATCTAAATGACACCTCTGTACCTCGGTACAGAGCAATCCCATGCCCACATTAACTTCTGTCCTGTTGGACCTTGAAGAGAAGCGTTTAACACTGCAAGCAAACTAAACCGTGCCCGAAAGACAGAACAATAGTAATAATAAAGAAAAATATCTGCGAATAAACAGTCTGGTCTTACCCCGCACTGTGTGATCTTCCATGAAGTGGCACAGAAACATCAGGAGTAAGAGCATGCCCGGGTGGATTCTCTGATTTAACATCCTCAGTATAGCAGGGAGTGAGAGAGACACAGAAACAGCGTGAGGGGGAGTAGGGAGAGGGAGCGAGCACTAGCCAGCCTCCTTATGATCGCTCTATTGAATGAACGTCAGGCTGTGAATGCAGTCTCTCTTTAAATCTATACGGGGGTCTTAGCTGTCTGCGGTGGGCGGTCTCCTAATGTGTGTGTGTGTCTGCTCGGGGGTGGGGAGATTTAAAAAGTTCAGTGTGAATCAGGTGACATTTTCCACCTTCTGGAAACCCTCTCCAATTATCTGTTCTAAGTGCACGCACTCACAGGCGCGCACTCGCGCAGCCCCACGCCAGCCCTGCGCGGCGGAGACGCCGGAGCTATTAGTGCAGCAGCGGGAAGCAGCCGCAAAACGCGGCGGCCGCAGAGCTGGCCGCGCCCGCGCAAGCTGGGAAGCGCGCGGCGGGCCGCGACTGCGCCGCGAGGCCAGGCTATTCGCGGGGGTCGCCGCCGCGCGAGGGGTGCCCCTGTACCCCTACGGCGCGGGCGGGTGCGCGGAGGTGCGGAGGCTGCTGGGGCGCGGAGCTGCGTCTGCCCGCCCAGGGTCGGCTCCGCGGCCGCGGGGTGCTGCCGTCCCCGCGAGAAGTCGCTGCTAATAATAAATCCCACTCCTCGCGCGTCCGATGGGCAGGAGGCGGCTGGAGCGCACACAGCTCACTCGGCCCAAAAAAACTCCAAACCCCAACCGACCAACCCCAAACAAACAAAGAACCAAATAAAAGTTTAATACCTAGGGCTGTGTCCAAGTGACAGCCTTTTCACTGGGAGCCCGGGAGGATGAGATGGGACTGGGGGCGACGTAGGCGGTCTTTCAGAAACAGAAAAGATTGCAACATCGATAATGAACTTCTAGAGTACTAGTTTATTAAGCACAGTCTGGCATTATTCTCCCCTTAGAAAAGTTGGCGGTGTCTTTTTTGGCACTGGTAAATGAAACTGAGTAGGTGATATTTCCTTTTATACAAAACAATTTCCTTAAACGAAAATTGTATTGTTTATTCAAAAGCTGCCTTTTAAACTTAGATTCTTTCGCTTTTTTGAGCCACCAAAGCAGAACAGACTGCGAAGTATGCAGACAGGAATGCCCGGACAGTGCCGTGTCAGGGACCGGTGCGCCGCGGCCGCTTGCGCCTTCCGCCCGGCCCTCTCCACACCCCTCCTCCCTGCTCCCGCCCTCCGGCTCCTCCTCCTGCCCACCTCCTCCCCACAACTGCAAATAACTTAGTGATAACAGATATTTTTCCACCAACTGCAGGAGATAGTGTTAATCTTTTAATAAAAGATCCCATTACAATGGGTTCTGTCTGGACAGACTATAATAGATCCAGAAATACAGCCGTGCTAATATTAGAAGACAGTTGTTTGGGTGCCTCAGACCGGGCCCTGGTCCTGCTTTGAAAGTGGGCATGAACCACAATGTCCCTCGGTACCACCTGCGGTCACATGCATTAAGCAGCAGACTGGTAAATTATTGACCTCGCTGCATTTGTTTTGTTTTGTTATTATTATGATCATCGTCCTGAGCAGCGCCCGGGCATTTTGAGCACTTCAGAAGCTCCGAGACTCCACATCCGTTTTAATCTTTTCCCAAATGGATGTCTTCCCCTGCCTCTCCCTCCGCGCTCGACAGAGCAGCATTAATGCAGGGTTGCTTAGTGCCCTCTATAGGCAATTAATAGCAAAACGCAAATAAAGGGACGGTTTCAAAAGCTGCCCCTCCTCCTGGAGGGGACGTATCCTAGGTGCAAGGTGCTCCCAGGGGCCGGTTCCCTCTCACCCTCCCCCCGGACACCAATCAGCCAGGAGGCGTGGGGGAGCCCCTGCCGGCTATGGGGGCAGCGAGCTCGTCTTGGCCTGGCCCGTCGCGGGACGCGTAGGAAACGGCGTGGACATCCTCCGAAGCATGGGGGTCAGAGACCTGGATGCTCTCACTGCTCCCCTCCCGGGCGCTCCTCTCCCGTGTCCCCCTCTGACTCTCCCCGCGGGGCTCCCGACCACGGCCGTGTGCAGCGTCGCACCACCGCCTCACACCTCCTGAAGCAGCTTGCCTTCATCCGGGGACAGCGCCAGGGCCGAACCGCTTCTCACCCAAGCGTGGATGACCCAGAGGTCCCGGCGGCAGCGGAGGGAGCACAGGCAGCTGCCCCGGCCGCTCCCGAGCGAGGAGGCACCATCCACCCTTGATACCAGGGTGTGCTGCAGGGGCAGGCTCACCTTTTCTTTTTTTATTTCCCCTCTCTCTCTTCCCCCCACCGTTTGTTTGTGTTTTTTAATAATTGGCCAATACGGTGTTTATCCTGGTAATATTTTCAATTATAAAGAAGCATTTTCAGGCCGTATCCTAGAAATGAGATACCAGATGGGTTGATAAGGTTTGCACATGTGCTTCATGTGTATATCATCAGGAGATCAATATGATTGCACTGGTATGGAGACTTGTATCACACCTGTTCTCTTGACATCACATAGAAACAGCTGCTGTTTCTTTTATTGTTGGGGTTTTTTTCTTTTTTTAATGCTAAATATTGAGTTTGTGTGTAACAACATGCCAGGGTTATAGTGTATAATCAAAAATGCTTTCTTCTTTCTCACTGTGTGCCTCCCTGTACAACTCCCCCACCCCTTTCTGCTTTGCCAACAATCACATTTAAATTACCTCAAAAACAATAGAGTTGATCTGTAACTGATTGTTAGGCAGAACACAAAAAGTGTTCTCAGCCTCACAGGTTTTAAAACTTCTTTCTGCCAAGAAGTATATGCATTTTAATATGTTTTTGGATGTGAATTCAATGTTAGCAGGTGGCCCTGATCTTGGAATATTAAAACCTTTTAAAAAAAACATATATACTAACATCTCAAACTTTCAGAAAAGTTCAGATTTAGCTCTCAATGTACGTAAAATGTGCATCTTTGTCCTCTCTCTAATATTAGCTCTAGCTACAACAGGCTCCATAATCCAAAATATTAAGTGACTGGTCTCTGAGGAAAATTGCAGCAAAATACTGAGCAGGAGGAAAAATAATCCCCAAGTGTAACTTTGTGTGACGTGCTATTAACATACATATGGGGAATATTGCATGTATCATCCAATGTGGTTTCTCATACAACTGGCTTCTCCCACAGAGCAAGTACTCAAAGGTAGAATGTCCTCTTCTGGTAGTAGAGAAAAATTGTGAGCTTCCTTTATGCTCACCTAATTGTCCTGATTATCACAAAAAGAAGGGCCTGTTTCTGGAAAACCGCACTTTTACAGAGGTTCCTCTCTTTCACATCTTAGGTATCAGATTTAAGGATTTTTCTGAGCACCACTGCATTGTTCTATTTTATAAGCTTGCTTCCCCCCCCCCCCCCCCCCCCCCCCCCCCCGTATAGGGCAATTCAAGCCTTCAACAGCCTTTTCTGTTTTAGAAATTTCACGTGCTGTTTCTCAGCATAGAGTAGCATAAAATCTTGGATTAAAAAGGTTCATTTCTTGATTTGGCCAAGAATTTTTAATGAAAAACAAGCAAAACCAATTCCTGATAAAACTAAGCTCCAAAATGTATTAACTGGATTCTAATATTATGTTCTTCAGGTAGTGTATATGTGTGCTATTACACTGAAATTATTCCTACACATAAGTGAAACTGTTAAACATAGAACTTATATTGTATGCTATTGGTAAGTGTTGTGCTTACTAGATGAATACAAGTATATTGAATAGTTTTGTGGTTTTTTTTTAAGTTGACCTAAAAGTTGATGTTTATTTTCAGGTAGTGGACAATGGATTGAATCAAGAGGTAGTAGGGTTTTTACCTACTAAATACCACTGGAAAAAATTGCAAAGGGAATGTGAGTTTGATCATCAGTAGATATTTGGCAAGTTACATCTGAAAACCTCTCATCACCTTTGACCAAGACAGCTGGAAACAGGTACACTATTTGAAACTTCTCCCTGTGGTTTGGTGGAAGGAAGGAATTGAGCATGGTCAAGCAGTCCTCTTGTAGGCGAGCAATTTGCAGTTTTAATAATCCACCCTATGATAGATGCTCAGACTGTCTGGAGGGCACCCTCAACGTTTAGCCTGATTCATTGTGGTTCATGGGAAGAACAGGAGGACAGCGTGACTGTGAGTACTCTGATCTTAAACATGGAAAGTTTCTGGTAGCCCATGGAGGTTTAGCAACTCTGTGTGCTTGTGGCTTTGTTCAGACCATAGAAACGGCATGTAGACAGGTGGCCTTCACAATTTAGATCAGATAAAATCAACATATATGTGGTATGAGTCAAATTGACCCCTTTCCTACCTTTTATTGGTGATTCTGGGAGTAATAACAGAATTGTGTATCGCTCTGCAGTTTGGTGGATACTTTACCCAACAAGCCGTCTTTGACAGTCCAAAGACATTTTCTTCTCTTGTGTTGGCAATACCAAGAACCAGCACTGAGGAAGTGCAGCAGGCCTTATTATTTAGTGTCCATTGCAAACAGGATGTGATGTGGTAAGACGAATTTTAATGCACCTAGTGGAATAAAAGCAGGTTGATAAACAAAAGCTTTCCAGGTTATTTAAAACCTGGACAAAGGTAAAAAATTCCAGTGGAAAATTGTAGTGGAAAAAATTGTAATGAAAACATTAAAACCATTAACTGAGGAAGTTAAATAAAAAATGATAAAGAAGTATACTGATCTATTGCTTTACCGATCTGATCTATTGATCAGATACTTTTATGTATAATTTCAGCAAACAGAAAACAACTAGAAACACAGCCAGACCATGGAATTTCTAGGGCAGAAAAAAGACTCTCCCCCTATTGGGACTGCAATGTTGTCAATAGCAGCAGGAACTCTGACATTTATTCTAAATGAAATTTTGAAAACTGAAAAAAAAATGTATTTATTGCTGAAAACCTGCTCAAAACATCCATTTAGCATGCTACTGTTTAAAAGGAATGTCTAAATGCCAGAAAGGCAGCACCACCAGCTCTAGACAACCCATTTCCATGTGAAGGCTTAAGAAGTGGTATAGCAGGAGGGAGCATGGAAAGAGCAAAGTTGTCAGATAGAACAGCCCCTGGAAGGCCATTTCAGCTTGGGCAGCATTAAGCTAACCTTTGGCTGTCTTAAGTCACATGCTAAGTGCAGAATGGCTCTTCCCAGCTCCCTGACTGGCAAATTGCTTTTTCTACTTCCACAACTCTGCCAAGCGAAGCTATGTCACACTTGGTGATATAATTTCATATTTTTAAATTAAAATTATAGATGAAGAGCATGGTGCTTTAGGAATGATGGGGTTATGTGTAGTTATTGTACTTTTAAGGTCTGGAATATTTTGTGTGGCAGACTTCAAAAGGCGTCAGTTGGCAATCAGTTGCAGCTAGAACAGGATTGGAGACTAAACCCAAGATTAAAGAGAGGACGGATGTAGTCTGTAAATAACTACTGCAAAAAAATCAATTAATTTTTTCTATTAGTTTATTTTTCTTCTTGTTTGATTCTATTAAAGTTAATGCAGAGAGCATATCTGAATCATTGGATATGTGGAGTCACATAATTTTCTAATTCAAAAAAGGCTTAATTTGACTGTAGATCCTGGACTGGAGCTTAAATTGAATAAAAATCAATGTTAAGAGTGATACCCATAGCCAACTGTGACAAGCTCAACATAGCATGGCAAAAAGGGTAACAAATGGACAAATTCCAGCTCAGTGCATGTATCTGGTGACATAATGGATCTTGTTTCTAGACAAAGTAGGTGCTTGAGTATGTCAAAGTTACAGCCTTGTTAGGAACAGATCATTAACTTCTTATTGTGAGGTTTGTATTTACTTTATTGCCCATCAAGGAAGAAGATCAGTTGTAATTGTTTACTTTTAGATATTAATGGAACCAAATGGATTTTAGATTGCTGTTTAGTCAGTATCGGCTTACTGGGACATTATCAAAATTATCCTACACAGCATATGTGATAAACTCCAAATGTCATCTTCTAGTAGTGTTGCACATATTGGTGAATATATAGCATGTGAGGAAAGAAATGAATTAGAGCCCCTAGAAAAAAATAATGATCTAAACCAGACTAATTGTGACAAAACATTTTGGAGAAGTTAAGGTCATAGCTATGATGGAAGCAAAGAAAAGCTTTTTTCCCAGTGTGATGAGCTGCTTTATTTTTATGAGCAAAAAAGGAGTATCTCATTATTATCCTGATTCTTTCAAATTTTTCTTTTGTAATAAAATATATTTATAAAAAGCACTTAGTGCTAAAACATTTTTATTTCAAGATCTGCTACAGCATCAGATGTATGAAAAATTCAGAGGTCATCAAAATTTTCTTTTTAGTCCATTAAAAAGCACATTTCTGCTATCACATAAACAATAGTCAATTTCCAAAAATAATTTTTAGTAAAAATTAAAGTTATTATGCTAAGTATTAAGTAAACAGCACTGCAAGTAACTCTGTAGACTTCTCTTAGTGCAGTGCAAAATAGTGGTATCAGTGGACCTCCTAAAGTCTTACTTTGAAGTCAGGCTTTTATGGAATAAATATGACTACAAATATTAGCTAATAGTATGGGAAGGAAGAAGAGCCCAGGGTCATTTATGCTTTCTTTTGGGACCTATTGCATACATTTTTTTTAAGTGGAGGCCATGCATGGACTGCTGAGAGTTTGTTGGCTTCACAGTATGTGCTGTGAGAGTTGTCTCCCTTTGGTAGCACAAAAACTGGCTTATGTCTTCTTAATATTCTCCCAAGAAGGGGGTCTAGGAAGAGCCTTGTGGTTTCTGTTCTGCCCGCTAACTTGGTTAGTTCACATATGCTTTCTTCTACACTTGATCAGGAAGTGACTTGAGGAACCAGAAGTCCTGAATAGGATTGATATCTAGACTGCCAGTCCTTAGGGTATGGTAAGTTCACTTCCTCCTTGGATGTCTGGAAAAAGAGTAGATAGTGCATCTTCTGTGCACAGGGCAGCCAGTTCAGTCACGAGTTTGCAGGACAGTATAGAACGCATGGGTTCAAGCTTCTGCTTTCTTGTCTCTGCCCTGGCCCTCACCTCTTCTAAGGATCAACCAAGTTCTTGGTTTCCTCCAGTCATCAGAGCATGGCTGATACCTGTGGGGCCTCCAGCTCTGAGAACCTGTTAATCCCTAATGATTTCATTGTACAGGACCACTGTGAGAAGAGGAAGAGTAAGCATGGAGATGATCTGATTCTCAGATGAGAGAGGCTGAGGTAGAGGCAGGAAAAAGGCTTTAGACATTTTCCCACACAATATGCCTATCTTAATGTGACTCCAGCTGCTGCTCCAGAAGTGTGTGTGTCTTGCACAGGTGTGGCATCACATCTGCTAGCCTTGTATGAATAACCTGGGTATACCAGATTGTTACAAATGGTATTAAATGTCTTTGTTTAGGAACTGAAACAAGCACATAGTGATGTGCCCAAAGACATATGGATAGGCTGCAGAACAGCAGGAAGAAACCCCAAATCCCAACTAAATCTGTCTCCACTGGCCATTCTTTCTTGCTGCTATGTTATTTTATCTCCTTTACACATACAAAAAGCCTTGGATTGTCCCCATGCGTTAAAATGTGAAATAATAAAGAAAAGTTGATTATTAAAATTGTTCTGTGAATGCATCATAAAATCCTGACATTCAGGATTTGGTCTATGTTAGGTGGCTGTCTTTTATCTATATCTATTACATTTACTATTGAATCACTTTTGAAAAAGACTTGCATGCAAGTGCTTAAATAACCTTGCAGACCCAAAAGAATTACATGAGGTTCACTCATCAAGTTTGTGCCACTTTCTTCCATTATGGGAAGGAAGTAGAAGGTAACAGTGGTGTGGCCCAGGGTCCATGTATTCTAGCCTCATAGTTACAACTTAATTACACAAACTTGAAAGTCCCTGTTTCCAAGTCTAAACTTGATCTGTTTCTAGTCTCTCATCACACTCATTGGCCATATCCTGCTGAGCTCATTGAACTTTTTGAGCATCTTTCATAGGAGTCAAAAGGAAGATGAAATTTTGTGGTGGTGATGGTGAGGTGGTGTAGTCCCCTTTCCAGCTGTGATAAGACAGCTTTGTGTATAAAGGAAGCCATCTCTGCAAATGGGAAGAGACACAGTATAGTCCAAAACTGATCTTTCAAACTCCTAAACTGAATGCTGTAATAGTGCTGTCCACTATGTATGAGCAAAATCAGCAAATCTGAGAGTCTTGGCAGGCCCCTGTTACTCTATAGCGATAGCAGTAATGGTTAACTAGAGGGTGCCTTAGGTCTCACTCCTCTCACCAGAGATTCTCATAAGTCTTTGCTTTTAATGGCTGCTTGCCTCAGTGAACTGCAGTATTTCCAAGGTCAAGTGTCCTGAATGTGTGCAAATTGTGAGGTTTGACTCAAACAACTGAGCTTAAATAAGAAGTTTTTAATTGAGTTCGCTTTCTTTCCTACTTTCTGGTTTCTGAGATGGCAATCATGTTTTCAGGTCTCTCTGCAAAACAATAACATTTTGTTTTTTAAAAGTGAAAACTGAGATTCTTATACGTGGTCTGGATTCCAGTAGCTAGCATTTTAAGAAGAACATAAAATATGTCTGTAGAGGGATTTTTAAAGGACCGAGGACATATATTACCATTGTCCAGGTTGGACAACCCAGGCCTGTTAGTTGAAGCTGCAGAGCAACTTTAAATTGTCCTGGGAACAAGCAGTGGGAGAAAGAAAACAAGCCATGCACAAACAAGAAGCCAGGTGCAGAGCAAGTTCCGACAACCGCGAAATCAGCACACTCTCATCGGCACACTCTGATCAGGCGCCTGTAGCATGCTCACCGATCAGCGACAGGGACGCCCGCGTGATCAGAAATTTTTATCCAACCACCTGTGTGTAGAGTCGTGTGAGCAGTCGGTTTAAGTTATAAATATGACCTGTTTGTTTAATAAAGTGAGCACGGCATATAGCCGTATTGGTGTGATTGTCGTGACTTGGCCGACTCTCCACAGGGGACCCTCTTTGTCTGACGCCCGAACAAGGACCCATTAAGTCGCTTAAATGCGGTTTAGCTTAAATGCTGTTCGCTTAAATGCGAAAGTCTCCGTGCATCGGACCCGAAGGGAAGTTGTCCGATTAGGGAGCTATAGTTCGGAGGCGGGCGGAACCTGGAAGGTGAAAAGCAGAGTCCAGAGTTCGGTGTAGAGCTGCAGATCGCACCCCTGCCGGAGGTAAGACCGCGTCGAGTAAAATATGGCAGGGCTCCCTGCTGAATTCTTCTCTGTGAGAGGGGGGGGGCACTAAGGAAGACTGCGATGAGTGCGGCGGGGCTCCCCACTGATATCCTTTCTGTGAGAGGGGGGAGCTCTCAGGAAGACGGCGATGGAATTAAACGTGGCAATTAAACTGTTAACTATCATCCTCTTTAAAGAGAGGGGAGGGCGTTAAAGAAACAGAAGTGGATACCTTAGTTCTCTGGGCACGAAAAAAGAATAAGATCCCCGAGCCCGAGTTATTGTTTAGTATTGTGGAATGGAGAGAAGTGGGAAATTGCCTCTGGGATACTACGATCGAGGGAGGCAAAGAAAGAAAAGAAGCTCAAGCATTAGGAGTTACGTGGCGGTCTGTAATTAACACTCTGGAAACTATGAAGGCGGAAAAGAAAGTAGAGGCAGCAGCTATAGAAGCATTGGGAGATGTGGTAGAAAAGCCGGTGGAGCAGAAGGGTGATTCACCTAAGCCTTCTCTCTTGGCTACACTTTTCAGAGTTGGGCATACTCGTCCTATGAAGGGTATGTCAGCCCCTGCGTGTTCAACAGTGCAGGAGCTTTTACATAAGACAGCAGACAAACCGGAAGTTACTCCTCGGGGGTCTGTTGTAACTGAGCCGAACCCGGAAGAGGCTGCTGAGCCTCCTCAGGAAGGCGGGGCAGTGAGTCCTGCTGCACCAATTGGAGCTGTGGGTGGAGCAAGACCGAAACAGAGGGTGGCTACAGCTCGTTGGTCAAATCAGGGGGGGCAAAAGTGCCGTCTAATGTCTATGTCGTATCCTCCTCTTCCTGAAACATCATCGGACAAATTTTAGGAGGAAGGTGGGGAGAAACCTTGTGATAACAATACAGAGAAATCTTTACAGGAGGTAACAGATACATTAAGAAACCTGGAAAAGCGAGTTAAAATGAACCTGCCTACTACTTCAATACCTTTAATTCCTCCAGTTAGCCCAACTACCCCACCGATGCTGAACTCGAGAAAAGATCTAATTCTATAGCGTTGGTCTGGTGTTATTCGTGATGCTATTTTGGAGGGTGACTGGCAGGTGACTAGCTCATTAGCTTGTCCAATAGTGGTTAATAATCTGGATGCACATAACTGGGACATGATTTATGGAAGGTTAATGATCAGATTTTAGCGATGGGAGTGTTGCAACCTCTGGATAACTGGCTAGCTGAAAAGGGTCACATAGACATAGTCCAGCTGGCTGGACAAAAATGCACATTGTTCTCAGCTTTTCTGAAGTAAAGCAAAAATACACTGTCTTTGGCTGGTCTTGTTACACAAGAAAAAGCAATTTTTAACCACATGTATCTGAAAATAAATTCCAGGAAAGGTGAAAAATGTTACCTGTTACAGTAAAAATGATAAGGGGAAGGCTTGCCCAGTTCAGATAAAAACAATATCCCTTGGTCAGCAAGGCTGTGGGGGATATTGGCAGAAAAACTGAAATAAAATACACTCTGTAGTAGTTCTACTAATGTAAATCTGTGTGTTTTGCCATGACAGTGACTTGTTATGGGATGTGCAGATGAAACTCTGCATTGACAACGAAGTACAAGGAATAAGGTTGGTCAGGTGCCTCCTACCATAGTCAAGGGCAAGACTGGGTTGGCCTCTGTGTTTGCCACCAAGAAGAATCTTGAGCTCCGCTGTTGGCTGCAACCCAGTAGGCGTTGAGCGGTGGGAACATATGCCATGCCAGACCTTGATGTGAGGAATGGCCCCCTTTGTTATAAGAGGGTCATCCAGGAAGGAAGAACATAAGATGGCCCATTGAGGCACTGATTTGGAAATTGGAAACCACCTGGCCGACCATGAGGCCAGACGAGTAACAGAGGAGATAGGAAAGGAGGAATTATCCTTAATACCAGACGGTAAAATTCAAACTGTAAGTACAGATCAGGAGCCAAACTATTCTAAAGAAAACTTAAAGGTAATTCAGGACATGAATGATAAAATAAAAATAAATAAGTGGACTTATTTAAGGGAAGGTCGTATAGTGGTACCATCCAATTTAATATGGATCAAAGCCCTATTATTAATAAGACGCATTGGGGAGCTGATACTTTATATAAAAGTCTAAATCAGAAATTGATAGGGCAAAACTTGTATACTGTAATAAAACAGGTGACTCAGCAATGTGAAATGTGTTTACGCAATAATCCCAATACAGCAAATAAAATAAAACTAGGGAACATTAGTAGAGGAAATTATCCAGGACAACAGTGGCAAGCTGATTTTCCGAACTTCCTAGAAAAGGGGGGTATCGATATTTATTGGTACTAACAGATACCTTTTCAGGTTGGCCAGAAGCCTTCCCGTGCAGAACTGCTAAAGCCCGGGAAATGACCAAAATACTGCTCCAAGAGATAATACCTAGGTTTGGAGTCCCAGCGGTAATGTCCTCGGATAGAGGACCACATTTTGTGTCCAGAATAGTACAACAGATCAGCCACCATCTAGGAATAGATTGGCAATTACATACCCCATACCGACCACAATCGAGTGGCCAGGTGGAAAAGATGAATCATCTAATCAAACGACAGATTGTCAAGTTAGGTCAAGAAACAAATCTAACTTGGCCCCAGTCTTTGCCATTAGCTCTTACACGAATTCGAACTAGACCAAGAGCAAAAGAGGGGCTTAGCCCATTTGAAATTTTGTATGGACGACCCTATGGGGTATAAAAGGGGACGTCTTCACAGATTGGTGAAGAAACAATGACTTCCTATATGGTGGCACTAAACAAACAATTAATAAGAATTGAGAAGCATGTGATGGGAACACGCAGTAGGGGTCTGGATGGACCTGTTCACGATAGACGACCAGGGGACTATGTATACGTTAAGTGTTTTACAGATAAAACCCTGGAACCACAGTGGACCGGACCTTTTCAAGTCCTACTCACCACCTACGCTGCAATCAAGGTTGAGGGACAGAATTCTTGGATTCACCATACCCTGATTAAGAAAGCCCCTGCAGCTTCGTGGAAAGTAACCCCAGATAAAAAAGAACTGAAACTCAAATTTACTCGGACAAATGGGAACAATGTGGGTGACAAGTAAGTGAACCTGAGCGGTTCTGGATCCACCATATGGGAAGGGCACCACAACAAACAATATAGAACAAAGAGTCTGGGACTGAGCCAGTGGCCAGTCTTGCCCAACTTGTTATCAGTAAGCCCAAACTCAAACAAAGATATTTTGATCAAAACAGATTTTATATGTATATATGAGGAACGTTTAGATTCTTAAAATGATCAATAGTGGGTTTAAACCATTTGTGGTTTTTTGTACCCTCTCTCTTGCCTACAACCAAGAGCCTGATAACTGGCCTTGGAATCATGCCCAGAAAAAACACACTGGAATAATGGGGAAGGTGGACTCAAAGACGAAAGTAGCTATGGTGTTTTTTTCTGAAAATGCGGTGTACCAAAGGCATCAATGGGACCGGGAGGATGTACACAAAGTCGACCGATTATGGGGAAAATTAGGAGATAGGATAAAAGTAGGGTGTCAAACATATAATGAAAAGGATAACACCAAGATTTCGGGAGACACCCTGATTAATGTCAGAAAGGTAGATAAGGAATTTACCCTTCTAAATACAACCATGTGCTTTAATTCACGGGAATGTTGGCACAATTTTACCTTAACCGAGCCCATCTTTATAATATGCCTAGGAAAGGAATCCCCAAGAACAGCTCTGACTTATAAGATCAAAATAACAATCATGCTAACCACTGTTCCTACCACCACCACAGTTACAACAACCCCATTAACGCTTGATCTTAAATTAACTAAACCAAATCCAAAAATTTATACAATTGGACCACATGTAATCAGAAATACAGGTCAGCAACAAATGTTGTTTAACCCAGAATGGTCTCTGAAAAGAATAGAGTTACAAATACAAGTCAATGTTTCTGATGCTAAGCCATCCTGTTCCCCCTTCTTACGGACCTCTTATGAGGGATGGACAACTTGGTTAAGAAAAAGGGGAAATATTTATCGAAACCAAATAGTGAGAGATGTAACTGGAATGTTGGGAACAGGACTCGGAGTATTAAATTCCATAGACTCAGAGGTGATAATGAATTAACTAGCCGCCACCACGGCTGATCTGTCAAAACTACAACAATCACTAAAATCTTCATTATTGGCATTAGGGGCACACCAATGGTTGATATCGAAGGTACTCCCCAGGTGGGAACAAATAAACATGGAAGATCATCAACTCATCACTAAGGCGTTAGGTAGTTTACAGGACGACGTTGCCCTGGCTCTAAGTTGTATCCAAGCCCAAATGTGGATGCAATCAATAGCTGCATCCATAATAAGAGAAGGAGAGGAGGGCATATTTCCTATGGAAATTCGAAAGATGGTTTGGGACAATGCTACGGAGGTAGAAAGAAAACTCCAGTCATGGTGGAGTATGGTGAACTTTACCTACGACCCCAACACACACACAATCACAGCTTTTTGTATTAACCATACATAATGCAGTAATAATTACCATACACCCCATTGTAGCCCTTGGAATTAACCATAATGGGGTGCTCCTATATCCTTTTGAACATAGAACATGGGCCAGAAAGATAGGCGACAAGTGGCAAACAGTAGATTTAGAATCTTGTATTATGCGAGAACAGCAGGGCTTCCTCTGTGAAAGCAATACTATAATGGCTCAGGATACTTGTTTAGATACAGATCAGAAAATATGTCATTTCGAGGCCCGACCAAATGCAAACTTGAAAACAGTAATTATATATGCAGGGAAGGGATGTGCGTGTAACACAATAACCGTAGATGGGGAGGTAAAGGAGACTGCACAATATTCAGATTACTGTATTTGTAATTTTACTACTATCACAGGATGCGATTTTAGTTACTCAGCCCCAGTAGTGTCTCATCAATTCTTAAAATCCAACTTTACCCTATCACAGATGATAATTCCTACCCCCATAGGACTAAATATAAGTAGTATAAAAGAACTATTAAAACATGCAGATTTACAACATATACTGGAAGAAACCAAAGAAAAGGGACACAAAATTCTTCTTATGATCCATCATGATGTAGAGGGGATCAAGAAAGTTTTAAAAAAGGTAGAACAGGATGGAAGCCATAATTGGTGGGATACTCTCTTTGGCTGGTCACCTTCTGCAACAGGAATTCTTAACACTATGGTACACCCCATTGTGATCTTATTGATCAGTTTAGGAATTTCCTTAATACTAACCATTATGTTATATTTGTGGGTTTGGAGAATGTTTAAAAGGGTAACACTTATGTATGATGCTTTATATCATTCGGGAAGACTGCTTAAGTAAAAGAATTTACTTAGTTTGATAGAAAAGGGGGGATTGATATGGAGAAATAGTGTGAAATGGGGACAATGGACACCGACTGTGATTGTATATGTCTGCTCAAGGAATGTGGGTATGGTGACTAGTCATGGGTGCGGTGTCTGGTCACATAGGCACACAGCTCTGAGGAGACAACTACAGTTTTGAGGAGACGCCTGCCCTTCTTCCTCTAACAAAAGGGGCTATTTTAAAAAAGAATGAGAAAAGGATGAGAGATATTCCAATGCTATCTAGAGGGAGGGAGTGCTAAGTCTCCTTGCTGGAGAAGATTGGATGGTCACAAGAACATGAATCACCTACAAACCTGCAAGACCACCACATTCCAGGCAAAGGACTGATAAGCTAATTAACATACGAAGCGGGGTTTAGGTAACGAATATGTATAGGCGTTAATTGAATATTCATTTGTTTTATTGTATAAATGTGAGATGGTTCGTCACTTCGGGCATGCACGCTTGTGGAGGAGCGATCCCCCGTGCATCTGCGCGCAATAAACATACCTACTTTATAACTTTCGAGTTATAGAGTCTAATTCCGCATGTCATATTAACATATTAAAATATTTGTGAGATGTTCGTCATTCAAAATTCTAAATAATACAGTGACAACATAAAAGACTTGAGATTTGAACTGTATCGATTTGCTTTACTAAAAATTAACATTAACAACCCTGATTCACATTTTTAACAGAGGCTATCACCCAAAAGATGCATTCTGCCATTCTGTTTTCTTAATATATAGAGAGGGGTATGGCTTTTTAATAGTAACCTCTGAATTTTTTTATAATTAAAAACAAATATTAATTTTGAGGCATTTTGGCTTTTCCTGGAATAAGCTGAGAGGGACAAACCAACACTCACTTTTTTTAAACATCAGAAATCACATCAAATCAAATCAAGAGGAGTTTTTGTCTTTATTATAACTAACACTATTTAAGAGCATTTGTCATTGTGGAAAGCCTGGTAAAGTTGTTCTGGAAAGAGTAATAAGAAATTATAGGCATGCTATACAGCAGGGAGAAAATTGGTTCACAGATGCAGCACCAATGAAAGCGGGATTCGACATGAAGATGACTTTTAAAAGAAACAACAATTTTCTTCTTTGAAGTACCCCACTAATAGCACAAATTCCAAAGGAGACAAGAAATTGAACTCTAAAATTCAAGAGAAAGAGACAAATCAATTGAAAATATCTCTGAAAACAACTCTTTTTGAATAATGGGTAAACTGTGCAAAAAGGTGTCATGTTTCTCCTATTGCATTTCTTTCCATGCATAGACAAAAACTGTACATAACCGCTATCAACTATCTACTGTTTAGCATTCCCTCCTTTTTTTTTCTTTCTTTTT
Source organism: Falco naumanni (assembly GCF_017639655.2). NCBI lineage: Eukaryota > Metazoa > Chordata > Aves > Falconiformes > Falconidae > Falco > Falco naumanni. The sequence goes on along the minus strand of NC_054079.1, from coordinate 275,317 downwards.
TTTTTAATAAAGGAAACAGGGAACAAGCAATGGGAAGTTGATGTCAAAACACAGAAAAACTTCCCAGCAAGCTTCCAGCAACCACCCAGGATTTAGAGTCTTGCTAGCCACTCTCTTTTCAATACCAGAATTTCACACATTTCAATGACCATTATGACTTCAAAGAATCAAATTTTCATCATTGTCCTTCATCTGTTGGTTGATTTGTAGAAAGTTCTTCTGCATGCACTCCAGACAAAGGGATCTTTACTTTCATGCTATATATCAAGTTTAAAAGTTCTGTTTGTGACAGTTGTGTCTGTGGTAAATTAGGGTAACACTGAAAAAGTGCAGCTGCTCTGCAGGAACCTCCTTTTTGGCATCATTTCACTTCAATAAAAACTGAATAATTAGCTTCTGCATTTATTAAACCACAAAAATGCCACTGGTCTTAGTAACTACTTCCAGTTGCCCCACCTACTTAACCTCAGTAGTTTACACTTGTTAGAAAGGAGTGAAAGTGGAAGTTTTCTGTACTTTATAGTTTACAAAAGCTTGCTCTCTTCCCCACCCCCAACATGTTTTACCAGATTAAGTGCATAAAGTTTTGCTATAAATTCATGTTGCAATACACTGTCTTTAGGAGCTGTTATATCAAAGCGCAGAACATAGCTGCTGTGAAAGGAGCTTTTTATTTAGTGTGCTCAACTGCTTAGATTGTATGTCTGGATGAGAACATTTACATTTCTGCACTTCAATATGGTATTTTTGAGACAAATGTAAGAGAACAGACACTACTATGCAAATTGTAAGTGAAAAAATGGAGCAGAATGAACTAAACATGGTCAGACAACATTTACCTAACAACTACAGATATAAGAAGGGGAAAAAAGCATATTTGCCCTGACAGAATACAGTTTTCTTTCAGGCTTCACAATCTTTTTGCATTATCACAGTAATCTATGAACAACATGTGTTATCCATACTGTGTCCTCCCATCTAACCATTCTGCAGAACAATTAATAAAAAAGTTGAGAAAAGCAGTGAAAGAACCATATTTAAAAAAATAAAACTAAACACTGTAAACAGGAAACAGTATTCAATAATAATAATGATTGCAAGAAAGCTTCTATTTAAACAAAATTTATTTACATAGGCAATTAGCAGAAAACACTAAGGAGAAACTGGATATGGAGAAAAGGATATGCTGAAAAGTGGGTCTAACAGAAGCAGAAATTGTCACATTACTGGAATCAACATAAGTCCATTATAATACTTTTTAGTCTACTGACTGCCATTATGCAAAGGAGTTGTTAGCATCCAAAGTAGTCCAACATATGAAAGTGCTGTTAGCTTCAGCAAACTCTACTCAACAGTTTGCATTTCACAACTGAGGAGATACTACTCTAACAGCCATGATGGCTAAGTATTCACAGTTGTCACAAAACATCCTTGACAACTTCCCTGTCATCCCACTTTAACAAAGGCTCACTCCACTTTCCCAATATTTTGCATGCCCGATATTATTTCACGCTACTTGAATGAGATACTACAAGCATAACAGCATAACACATCCCACACACCATGGAACCAATATCACTTGGATTTGTTCAGACAGAACATGATGAAAGAGTAAACAGGAATAATTGATTTGATTTCTAAAAATCCCAAGTGCTCTGTACAAATTGGAACGTGACTTTACACTAATAAGTAGAAAACTTCCCCCTCACCAACCCTTCTTTCTGATCTTAAAACACTACTTATACTCTGCGTTACATTCCCAAAATATGTATTCATGTCTCATGCAAAAGTCATAGAAAGATTATAAATAAGTAATGGTAACGTTTATGGCAAAAGCTGCTAAGTTGTGCTTTTGTTAAACTATAATACTAAAAATAAAACAAAAATCTAAGATTTTGCACCTATCAGTGCCTCGATAAGCCTCAAAACATTTTCTTGACAAATCATAATGCATGACAAACATGCAAAAAATACCTATCATTCAGCCTGCATTCGTGATAGACAGGTAAAGAACATTTTAGAAACTTAAAAATTAAGCATTTGAAACATGTAAGTCTCACTTTCAGCACAGATGGATATTTCATGCTCAGTATAGTTTTTCTGCCAAGAAAGAATCAAAGACCAAGACAAAAAATATTATTTAATTATTAAAAATTTATTTTACTGTGTAACAATTTATTTTAGTTTTGTAAATATTGACTTGCGAAAACAAACTTCACAACCTGTGGAAGGTTATAAAGTAGGTATGTTTATTACAGAGCTAGGTGATATAGTGAAAAACCTAAAACTGCTGCAGACAGAAGCTGCATAGATAACAGAAACATTAACACCCGAGAAAGAGCGAAGGGCGGGAGCTTAGTGCTTGGCACTTCCAGAAGGGACATTTAGTACCGATGTAGATGAGCTCAACAAGAACCTAAATAAGGAGCCTTCTGACCAGGACGTGCTAACTGCTAAAAGAAAACAAACCAAGGTAAAATAGTTCTGGTAGTTGGAGATCAGCGACCTCCTACCCAAATGGCCCCCACCCCAAAGAAGGTGGATCCTCCCGCCCCAGGATCATGCTGATATAGATTAAACCCAGCCAGTGAGCATGTATTAGCTTGACATGTTTAGAGTGGACAATAAGGAAGGGCTCATCGTTAGCTAGCAGATGTTTTAAGATAACAGAAACTAAACAACAAAGACTGCTAATGTATGCAAAGTTAAACAGGAACTTCAGGTAACTGCCCAAGGAGATGAAAAGTACATCTTGAAGAGGCGCCAGAGGGAGGAGATTCTGAATTTTTGGAAACCTTATGTATATGCATGACTTTGTATAATAAATATCGGACTGCTTGTTGAAACGGTGTGCAAGTGAGGAGGGGTGATCCCCCTTGCACCTGGTGCTGTAATAAATACACCTGCTTTATAACTCTCCTCGAGTTGTAGAGTTCGATTCCACATGTCATAGGTGCAAGGGGCATCATTCCTCCTAACCTGCACACCTAGTTCAACTCACAGTGCACGTTTATAGTTAAGTTGGTTTGTTGTGTCCAAAGTCTACATCTCCTAACTAATTATTGGACAGTTTCTTTCCCGCTTTGTTTAAAAGTACAGCTCCTTTTTAATTCACTATGCATGCTCCCCGAGCAGGTGAATGATGAATGATGTACCACTTATCTATAGGAAATGTACTTATGTTTATCTAAAAATTGGGAAACGTCCAAGGACCCTTATTGCTAACATGACGGATGTACTAATTGCTAAGTCCTTGGATTTGTCATCTTTAAAAAGGCTATCTGGTCCTAAGTTCCTGTTGTTTATGCAACGTGTGGCAAAGACAAGGACTTAAATCATGGTCACTAGTTTAGTGGGATATGTAAATTAGTTTCCGGAATTGTAATGAATATGTAAATGATTTCCCGAAAAGTTAATGAATAGGTATGAGTTGCTTGTATAAAGAGGGGACTGAAAAGCCCCCTCGGTGTGCATGACTTTGGTGGAGCGATCCCTCATGCACCCAGCGCTGCCGAATAAAGATAACCTCCGCTCACTCTAATATTGGTGACTGATTCTTCAACTCAGTGGTCATAACATTCTTTAGACTGAGGAAATTATAAACAGTGTACTTATCTCAAACAAGGTTGGAAAAAATTCTGAATTATTAATAACAGATCTTGTAAACTACTTTTTCTAACACAGCAAGATTTAGATATAAAATATTTTTAGAACTCATTCAAAGAATACGTAAGCAAATCTTTTGCTTCCACACACAGAAGTGGCTGGGGATTTTTTATTACCTGCAAGGCATTTAAAAATGTTGTTTTCTACACCACACAATTTTTAGTTATTCTGCAAGAACTTCACAATCCTCAGATTAAAAAAAAAAGTACAAAAAATCAAGTAGTTAAGAATAAGATAACAGCAAAATGTTTAGACTGTAAACTTTCAAATAAAAGGAGAGGCAGTCTTAGTTTACCTGCATTTAGAAAAAGAAAGGATAACTGAGCAATCAAAATAATGTGATTCCTCTTAGAATAATTTACTCTACTGCTTTACTACCATAAGCTACTCTTCTTACAGGTACTATTTCTTAGTTGGAAAACAAAAAATAAACTCAGACAGGAAGGAGCTTTAAAGGAAAGAAGACAGAAGTAATCGTAGCTAGAGCCTGCCTACAATAAATGGCATTGTCCTGATTACCCTGATCAGCTGTTTTGTATACAGTATTAAATAAAACCTTGTAGTTCAGTGATGGTATGGTTTTTCAGACAAAATGTTCAGTTTGCAGTTCTGATTATGTTATATTACCAGCATAAATCACAATAAGCAGGTTTGCTTGCAAAACTGATATCAGGTGGTTGATGGAATTGAATGTGTTGTTGGTCTGACTTTGAGACAGTTGGAGCGAATGAGTTGTTAAGGGTTAATTCAGGTTACAAGCACTTTATATACCCTGCTAAGGGCTTCCTTAAGCACCTGAAAATCCTTTTGTTTAGAAAAGGAATTTCACAAAAGAAGCACCTCCACAAGATAGGTGAGCTGATAGGAAGCTCATCACAAGCAATGAGCTCAGCAAAATTAAGGGAAAGGGAATTCCGACAGGGGGAGATCGCAACCACCGACTCAAGAAATCCCCCAGACCCAAAAGAAATTGAGACTTAACATGAGAAGCGAGGGAATTACATGACAAATGGGAAACGGAGTAACTTGTACCAATGAAGGCTGATGTCTTTGTATGCTCAACTGTATAAATAGTGTAAAGTTTTGACAATCAGAGAGCTAGGCATTTGAGGGTTACCACCTAGCTCCCTACTTTGCGCAAACTAGAATAAAGAAATAAGGAATACCTCAACTTGGTGTGTGAATTGGCACTGCGCACTGGGTAAGGAACCTGCTTACAGGACAACAAAGCTATATATAATATTTCAATATCTTGTGAGGTTTTCACTTAAGATGATTCTTGGGCTTCCAGTGTATAAAACGTAGTTTTGATCATGTTATAGATTTGCTAATAAGTTAAGATTGATTGACTTTATTTGATTGATTATTTGATTTTATAAAAATTATTTTATAAAATAGAAATATAGAAGGATAAGAAATGTATTTTAATGAAACTTATAGTTGCACAGTAAAAGCTGCTATGAGATCCTCTGTATATCCCGTACCACGGCTAGAAGAATGGGCTAGAACCATTGTGGATAACTGGCTAGCTGAAAAGGGTCACATAGACATAGTCCAGCTGGCTGGACAAAAATGCACATTGTTCTCAGCTTATCTGAAGTAAAGCAAAAATACACTGTCTTTGGCTGTTCTTGTTACACAAGAACAGGAAGATTTTGGTGGGAAAAGAATGTTGCAGGTGGGAACAGATAACTACAGAAGAGAAACTAGGGGCGGGCTTGGTATTTAGGCAACTAACCAATAATGAGCTTAACTTTTGTAATATGTATGAGCTAATTATAACAAGGCATAAAAGGTGACTGTAAGGGACAATAAACGAAGTCTGCTGATCACTCATATTGAGTGACTGTGTCTTCCCTCCGTCGCGACAAATGGCGCCCGAACAGGGACCCTAGAGAGGGCTGAACCTGCGAGCCACGAGTCGACGGAGATTCGGGTACCGGTCCTGAAAGCAGCGCAGGAGGCGGAAGGGCACAGTCCCCGCGCCCAGGAGCACCTACAGAGGGTCCCGCCGGCCACGCGTCGCCGAAGTCTCGCAAAGGCTGCAACAGCGCTGACGAAGGTATGGGGAGACAAGCGACGTACGAGTCGCTCATATGCCTTTTAGAAAAGCGGAGCGTTCGGGACATAGATTGTAAAAAGGAATTACCCGGGTTATTAGCGTATGGCATAGCATCCGGGTCCCCCGCGGCAGCGGCGAGCGGCGGCCCGCGGCCCGGCAGGCCCCTTCCCAGCCGCGGTTTCTCTCCAAGGCGGCACCCCCCACCCCCCCCCGATCGGCGCCATGGCGATGCAAGCGGCCAAGCGAGCTAACATCTGGCTGCACCCAGAGGTCAATCGGATCCTCTATATTCGGAACCTGCCGTATAAAAATCACAGCGGAGGGAATGTATGATATATTTGGGAAATACGGACCTATTTGACAACTCAGAGTTGGAAACACTCCTGAAACAAGAGGAACAGCTTAAGCTTCTCAAGGAAAAATACGGAATTGATTACAAACCCACCAAAAAAAGTGCTTCAGATGTCCCCTACAAGAAATGGGTTTCTGCCTTGAACTAGCAAACATCTCTGTGCTTAAAGAGAAGCCTTTTTGCCTTGATGGAGATAATTTATTCTGTATTCTGTATTTATGCTGTATTCTGAATGTGGAAATTGGTTGGGACTAGGAGGCTGGCTTAAAGGCATTTTGCAAACGGGATTATTATTTTTGATCATTATTGTAATAATAGTTTTTTGATCAAAACCAGCCAAAATTATTTGTAAGCATTAGGCCTATCTGAAGAGAATGCCTTTATTTGAATCAGCGGTTAAGGTGTAGTTTAGTCTGATGCTGTGGTTTTATCTGCTTCTGGTGAATTTTTGAAGTGATGAAATCAGAGATACAAGGTATGCTAAGAGTTATGAGGTAATAAGGTAATAATCTAAGTAAGGGTGCTGTCTTTTATATCTACAAGTGCAATATGCTTTTATGTAGCAGAGAGAAACTTTGACAATAATGTTGCTTGAGCGAGATGTGCATGTGACAACTTGGGAAAAGGGATATCACAACTGGAGTGCAACAGTGTTTCTATGTCTGGCAGAGTGAAATCTTTCAAGACCTGAGTTTAGACAGTCTAAAATAAATTGTTAGTATTCAGAAAACCCATCTTAAGCCTCGTTTGCTTACATAGTGTTATGGAAGTCAACTGCTATTGTAGAGAATTAATGATTTTTTAATACATATTAACAAATACTACTATTTTAACTTGAGGCAGTTGAGTGAGAAATACTCACGTGTAGCATTTGAGGGAATGTCAGCATAAATCGCACTTACATTAAGACTGCATTTTTAATCACTGTACTCGTTAAGATTTGATGATGCCATAAGGCTAAGGCCTTTTATCACAGATTGGTTCTGAACTAAAAGGTGTGTGCACATGTAGATATGCACATTTGTGTTATTTTCCTTAATTGGCTACAAAATAATATAATTAGGTTGGGGACTAGATCTTGGGAATTTATCTATTATACTTCTGTTTGTTAAGGAACATGCATAACATACAGCACCCATGTAGGCTTGGCTTGTGGCATAGTTGTCAAATTTAGCATAGACATTCAGACAGATAAGCAAGGTACTCTTCTTGTGTGTATCACCTACAAGCCATTATGGCTTAGTGTGTAAATCTGTATGTAACTATTGAAAAATCCACTTATGAAAGTATATAGCTTAGAACTAATTTTTTCCCTTTGTTAATTCTTTGATATCAATGAGGTATTCTTCAGAAAATGTATGGACTGGTTGGTTGCATAAGGGCAGTTGTTATTTGGACAGAAAATTGTTAATGGTCAGGGATTTTCCACTAAAATATTTGCAAATATTCCTAGTCAAGCATCAGTTTGGTTTCTTTTTGGGTTTTGAGCTTGATTTAGTCCATGCTCAGAACTTTAAAATTACCTTTGAATTTTTTAAACTTTTTATATCACTGGAACAGAAAGAGCATCTAAATTAAATCTTCAAGCTAACTTTATTTTTCAAGTATTTCTGGAATTATACTTCTGAACTGAGATTTTATAAGTTGGCTGTGTATTTTCCTGTGTTAAAACGCTGTTATTGAAAATGGTCAACCAGGCCTATGTCGCCCAAAATAAAAACGGGGGAATTGTGGATAACTGGCTAGCTGAAAAGGGTCACATAGACATAGTCCAGCTGGCTGGACAAAAATGCACATTGCTCTCAGCTTATCTGAAGTAAAGCAAAAATACACTGTCCTTGGCTGTTCTTGTTACACAACAACAGGAAGATCGCGGTGGGAAAAGAATGTTTCAGGTGGGAACAGATAACTACAGAAGAGAAACTAGGGGCGGGCTTGGTATTTAGGCAACTAACCAATAATGAGCTTAACTTTTGTAATATGTATGAGCTAATTATAACAAGGCATAAAAGGTGACTGTAAGGGACAATAAACGAAGTCTGCTGATCACTCATATTGAGTGACTGTGTCTTCCCTCCATCGCGACAGCAACTTGGTCTTCCAACTTTTATGATGATCCCTCAGAATTGGCAAAATTGTTGTGATAGACTTGAGAGGCTGTTTCTTTATGATTCCCTTACAACCTGATGACACGCAAAGAGCCTCACTAATGATGATTGGTTTCGATCCTGGTTGCATGGCACCGAAGCCAACAGTCCTCAAACTTGTTCACCAGAACAGCGGGCTGCCCTAGAATTTGTGTCCCGCAAGATTCAGACTGGCTGGTGTGGTCGCCGAATGGCGAATCATCCGTTATCTTATTTGGTTTGTAATGTTGCCACTTCACCTTTTGCCCTTATCTTACAATGTCAAAAGAAAAAGGGGGAAAATACGGCGATCATTTTAGAGTGGTTGTTTTTGCCATTGCAACCCAGACATTGTATTTTAAGTCATCCTGAAGCAGTAGCGGCCTCGGTGAGAAAAGGAAGAGACAGGATTGTTGAAATTGATAGGATAGAACCGGCAGATATCAGTATTCCAGTTTGTGGTGATGATTATGAGTGGCTCCTGAGACATTCAACAGCCATACAGGAAGCCTTGATGGGTTATACAGGTGTTGTACACAACAACCGGCCAAAAGGACCTCTCTGGAAGATGTTAGAACATTACCAGTGGATTGTGAGACCGTTATGCTCAAAAAGACCAGTTGAAGGGCCAACGGTGTTCACGGATGCAGGACGAAAGATGAAGAAGGCTGCGTGTGTTTCGCAATCCGATAATCAGTGGCAGAAACACGTGATAACTGGTGAACCACAGGACAGCCTTCAAACCTTAGAACTGAAAGCAGTGTGTTGGGCATTGGGAAGCTGGAACGACACACCTGTAAACATAGTATCAGACTCATTGTACGTAGTTGGTGTAGTACAGCGCATTGAAGATGCCTTGTTGAGAGAGACAAAGAACCAACATCTTGGTGAAATGTTTCTACAACTGCGTAGTACTCTTTGACAGAGAAAACATGAATTTTGTATTATGCATATTAGAAGTCATCAGTGGACCATTGGGTTGGGCGAAGGTAATGCTAGAGCTGATGAAGCAGTCAGCTGTCCAGTAATAACTCCTCCAACAAATAAGTTTGAAGAAGCTCACAACAGCCACGAGATGTTTCATCAGAATGCAAAGTCTTTACATTGACAGTATCAAATACCCATAGCAGATGCAAAGGGTATTGTTTGCTCCTGTCCTCAGTGTAGTCATCATGGACCTGGTTTAGGGATGGGTACTAACCCAAAAGGTCTGAAGGCACTTCAGGTTTGGCAAATGGATGTAACACATGTACCTGACTTTGGGAAGCTTAAGTATGTGCGTGCATGTCACAATTGACACCTATTCTCATTTTATATGGGCCACTGCACAAATCGGTGAAAAGGCATTACATGTGGAGAGACACTCAATGTCTTGTTTTGCTGTCATGGGAGTACCTGTAGAAATAAAAGACAGACAATGGTCCAGCGTATAGTAGTCAACGAGTCGCTAGGTTTATGACAACTTGGGAATTAAACACGTTAAAGGGATTCCTCACTCCCCAACAGGGCAAGCAGTTGTTGAAAGGGCAAACCGTACCCTGAAGGATTATCTTCAGAGACAGAAAGTATCGCAGGACATAGACGTAACTAAAGGGTTGACTAAGGTGTTGTTTACCTTAAACTATCTCTCCCTTACGGAGGGTAGAGAGGGACCACCTGTTGTTATACATCACCAAACAGCGCGAGGGAACCAAACAACTACAGTTCCTGGTTTCAATGTTCTGTATAAAAATATGGCTTCAGGTGTATGGGAAGGACCTAATCCCGTGTTATTTAACGGTAGAGGTTATTTTTGTATCTCCACAGATAAAGGACCTATATGGGTCCCTAGCAAGTTTGTGCGACCTATATGTCAAGATCAGAAGACGGAAGAGAAGACTCAGAGAGAGAGCAGACAGAATAAACTGTCTATGTTGTAAGGGATGTAACCCGTGGGTATTATGCCAATGTATGCTATGTGGGGTAAAACGGGTCTGTAAGCCAAAGCTTAAATGTAAATGGTGTAAAGAGTGCACGTGTTTGATTAGTAACTGGGCATGAAGCAAGAGAAAACATATGACTAGTGTAATACCATGCTGACTGGAGACAGTACACATCATCAGAATCTGTGAAAGCACAGATTTGTGGGGTGGAATGTAAAAAAAAAAAAAAAAAAACGAGAGAAAAAAATAATTGTGGAAATTGTAGGACTAAACATGTTTGAGTGGTGGACTTGGTTTACGGTCTTGATGAATTTTTTACCCATTGGCCAAAGTATTTTTGACATCTTGCCTAGGACAAACATATGGGTGACAAGGGCAAATATCACGGGAGTAACAGACTTTTGTTTAAGTCTGCAACAGGCAGACAACCTCTTTAGAACCTGTTTAATTGGTATTCCCCTGCAAGAGAATGAAACAAATGTTGATGTTTTTTTGGAATGTTAAAACAGTGGATCTGACTTCCAATCAGAATGGTACATGTATGAGTCCAAATGGGCAATATGTTTGGCCTTCTATGTGTAATGCAGCGTGGCAGAAGACGGTTATTGAGCATTTAAATCAGCCACATCATTTACCTTTGCAGGAGTTAGACCTATTGGCTAGCATTGTACCTGTTGAATATGTTAATGTTACTGCGACTGATATGGCAGACTGTACCCACATGTCATCACCACTTCAACCCGTGAATGGCACTGGAGTAATTTGGTTTGGTGACCTGTGGCGGTTATGGCTAACACGTCAAGGTGAACGGGGGTTTTATACAGGGTTTCAAAATCTAACCGGCTCACCTATTTGGGGTGAACTGAAAGCTGGGGGGTTCCATGTAGATGTATCAGGGGTTTATCAGTTGCCATCGGGAGTCTTTTTGATATGTGGGGACAGAGCGTGGCCAGGGATTCCTTTGTAACCTGTCGATGGACCATGTTATTTAGGGTGTTTGACTTTGTTTGCTCCACATATGAAGGAGTTATTAAAAATGACTCAACAATGTCATAGATCACGGAGGGCACTGCGCACCTTTGATGAAACATGTAATGACCGAGTCGATCTGCAGTCTGTAACAACAAATGTCCTAGCCTCCATGTTTATGCCGGGGACAATGGCAGCATTAAATGCTAAGAATATACGAAGGTTAGCGTGCTGGGGAGAGAAACAATTTAATCTTACGTCACAGATTTTAAGTTCGTTATTGCTTGATGTAGATAGTGTTAGGCATGCTACGTTACAAAATAGAGCTGCAATAGATTTTTTGCTATTAGCACATGGATACGGTTGTGAGGATTTTGAAGGGATGTGTTGTGTGAACCTTTCCGATCATTTCATATCGATGCACAAGTGGTTGTCACAACTGCAGGGAAACATGAAGCATATTCTTGCTGATGACAATCACTTTGATGAATGGTTGAGAGGTTTGGGGATAACAGGTTGGTTAAAGACGTTATTGATGGAAGGAATACGCTTTGTTTTAATCATTATTGTAATGTTTTTAGTTTTTAGCTGTTTATTTGTTGTTTGAAGAAAGGGTTAACATCTATTGTGAAACAGACATGGGTTGTCCAAAAAGAAAAAGGGGGATATGTAGAAGGATTTTTAAAGGACCGAGGACATATGTTACCATTGTCCGGGTTGGACAACCCAGGCCTGTTAGTTAAAGCTGCAGAGCAACTTTAAATTGTCCTGGGAACAAGCAGTGGGAGAAAGAAAACAAGCTATGCACAAACAAGAAGCCAGGTGCAGAGCAAGTTCTGACAACCGCGAAATCAGCACACTCTCATTGGCACACTCTGATCAGGCGCCTGCAGCATGCTCACCGATCAGCGACACGGACGCTTGCGTGATCAGAAACTTTTATCCAATCACCTGTGTGTAGAGTCGTGTGAACGGTTGGGTTAAGTTATAAATATGACCTGTTTGTTTAATAAAGTGAGCACGGCATGTAGCCGTATTGGTGTGATTGTCGTGACTTGGCCGACTCTCCACGGGGGAGCCTCTTTGTATGTCCTTGATAAAAACTCTAGCATTTCCAACTAGGAAATTTACGCCTGCAAGTTATGGGGCTGTGCTGATCTTGAAAGATGTGAAAGCATAATGGCAAAAGTGGTCTATATGGAAATATGTTTGTCAGAGAAAGACACTTCTTCATATTAATTTACAGAAATTCAAGAGCTTTTGGTGGAGGGGCAGGGGAGAGGGAAGGGAAAGGAGAGTGTAGATGTAAATAACAGAATAATTAGAACATCCAGAGAGGACTGTAAAGTAGAGAATCAGAACAAACTTGTTCTATTAGCTTTCCATTGGTATTCACAGTAGGGGAAAAAAAAATAAAATATTTTAAAGAGATTTTAACAGTAAACAGATAGTAAAGGAGGTTTTGAGGAAGAACTTGAAAATCTGACAATATATTGATTTAAAATAATGTGAACTACTCCTAACTGACTTATATCTACAAAGAATTCATAAGATAAGAGAGACCTCTTGAGGAGTAAGGATGAATTCCATTAGCTCTGTTCTTAAATGTCTTTGATGTCTGTGTAACTTGCTCACCTATTGGTAAAACAAAGGAAAACAGAATAAAGGAAAACATTCCTGGGAAGGCCTAAGTCAAAACTGATTTGACATCCATTTGGTGGAAAGAAAGTGCATCTACAGCCAAGTGAATGCTTTATCCACAAAAATTTTAAGCAAGCTTTAATAACCTGTTCCTAGTAAAACACAGATCCTTGAAATAATTAGTTCTGAAGTATCTCAAAGATGAAGGCATAACAAATCTAGACAATAAGAGAGACAATTGAGCAGCAGACTCTGTTATTTGGCTTCCACTGCAATATCCCCAAATTCAATACTGCAAGTGAAGTAACTGACTTGAGAATAACAACAGTATATCAACAATGTAACTTGTAATGTCTGGAACCACTTAAAAATGAAAAAAAAGTAGTATTTTTACCCTGCTTTGTTTAAAGATGCACATAATTTTTAAGATCTTCTTTAAGCCTCCTAAAAACTTTGTCAGCACATGCTCAACATTGTTATTCTCCAGCAGGAGAATTGTCTTTTTCTCGGATATTCTAATAAGATTGCAGTATGAGGGTGTTGATGTAGGTAGTTAGGGCTTGGCGGCCGGAAGATGTCGCGCTGTACGGAAATATAGGGCCCCTCTCCGGATAGCCAATATAGCTTATGACGTAAGCAGACGGAAGTGACGTTATAAACCCAAGCTATATAAGGCCGCGCCACTTATCAATAAATGCCATTTGCCATCCACCACATTGGTGTCTGTGAGCTGATGGCCTGAGTTGCCTGGGGTTGGTCGCCGTGCCGTTCCTGAACCAGGTTGCCACGCCTCCGAAGGCAACAAGTGGTGCCGAAACCTGAGAATTACTCGCCTGGAATCGGGTGAATAGGCGGCCGGAGCGGCTGGACCAGCCTGGCGGGGAGGATGCTCCCGGACCAACAAGGAGGATGGAAGCCATTGTGAAGGTCGTATCACCATTACGTAAGCAATGGGGTATTGATTGTAAACCCAACGATTTTACTCTCGCCGTTGTGAGGCTTTTAGAAATTGGAGTCATTGACCAGCCGATGGATATTCTCCACCCTGAAGTGTGGGATAACTGTACTAAAGCGTTAGCCGAGGAGACGATGTCCTCGGGTTGTGGGAAAAACCTTAAGTCGTGGGGGAAAGTTGTACAGGCCCTGCAGAAGGCTCTACAAGAGCAGGAGACCTGGATGGCGGCAAAGGACTGTTTGTTGGTCACCCCGAAAGTAGGAGTCGGGGCAGCCACACAGACTTTGCACCCTCTGGACGATGACGGTTCCGCTGAGCCTAAAGATCTGAGAGAGGGCGATAAGTCCCCTCAATCCTCGAACCCCGTCCCGCTTACGGAGGGACAGAAACGAGCAAAATCCTTCTGGGGTGGGTTGGTTGAGGAGGCCAGGGGCGCCGCGGGAAAATCAGAGTCTGGAAAAGACTGGGCCAAACCATCGCCATACGCGTCCCAAGATGGCGCTGAGCGGAGAGCGGAAGGGCGGGGCGAGGATGCCCTAGGCGGGGAAAAGGAGGAAGTGCTAGAACTAACAAGTGCATGCGAATGGGAGGGGGAGGAGAATGAGAAGGAAAAGAGCGATTGGGACAACCAAAAAAGGGAAAAGATCATGAGCGAGGGGCGGAGAACCAATCAGAACGCCCATTTCAATAATTGCCCTTATAGGGCAAACAGCCCGCCAAGCGGAAGGCGGGGCGAGCCAAGAGGGAGGGAACAGCCCGCCCGCAAGGGGAGTGGGCAGGGACGGAGCCCGACAAAAAGGTACTGGAAGCCGGAAGTGACCAGTCAGTCGAGTTCTGACTCCGGATCAGACACCAGCTGGGACGAGTGGCTCGCAACTGATTCAAACTTAGAAGAGGAGGAAGTGAAGGCAAACAGAGCCAAGAACAGAAATATCCCCATCCAAATTAAAGAGAAACCGAGAGGGGAAGGAATCCCTCTCACGGATTGGAGGAAAATAAAGATCGCGTGTGCCGACTGGGCCCCATCGGCCGCGCTAGCGTTCCCGGTCCGGGTGACGGACGGGGGACAGAGGGTCTGCTCGCCAATAAACCCTAAGGATGTACAAGTGATTGTTAAAGCAATTGCGGATAAAGGACTTAATTCTGCCATGGTCTCCACCCTCATAGATGGTATCTTCGGGGGAGATGATATGCTGCTGTTCGATATAAAACAAACTTGTAGACTGATCTTTGACGGGGCAGGGATGATTGTTTTTAAACAAGAATGGGAGGACAACTGTGCGAGGCAACTGGCCCAAGTAACTGGGGTGGATCATCCACTACACGGCTCCAGCCTACAGCGGCTAATGGGTACAGACCCAACAATGATTACCCCCCAAGCGCAAGCCCAGGGCCTGCGGGCCCATGAAATTATGGCAACTATTCGTGCGGCCAGAGAAGCTATTTGCACAGCCTCTAGAGTTGTTGTCAAACCATCGCCATGGTCCACAATAAAGCAAAGTGAAAGTGAGAGCTTTACACAATTTGTGGATCGACTCCAGGCAGCGGTTGATTCTTCGACCCTGCCCACGGAAGCAAAAGGCCCGGTTGTAGCAGAATGCTTACATCATCAGTGTAATTCGGCAACCAAAGAAATCCTGCAATCGCTGCCAGCGGGGTCAAGCATCGCGAGTATGATTAAGCATGTCGCGAATGAAGAACATCTAGCCCCGATCCAGGTGGCTGTTCGCACTGCAATAGCTAACATGATGACATGTTTTAAATGTGGCCAGGCCGGTCACGTTGTGGCAAACTGCCCACTCCCCCCAAGAAATTGACCCAGAGGACCATGTTGGGCCTGTGGAAAGAAAGGGCATTTCTCCAAGGATTGCAGATCTAAAACGTAGGGAAACGGAAGGGGGAGAGGGCGCCCGGGCCGCGCACAGCCCTCTCCCACTTGGGATATGAGGCGGCCCAACTATGCCAACTCTGTATGTGGCGAGGCGCTCCCGAACCTGCTGCCCCCTCGAGAAGCGACCAACTTTATGGCTCAACCAACGGTCCAGCCGAACCTGTCCTTACCTCAGGGACAGCAAGGACCACCCTTTGGGGGCGAGACCCCAGGGTGGCCCTGGCAGTAAAGTGTGATAACCCGCCAGTGGTGTGGGGGATCTGTTCCCTCTATAATACCTCAAACGGCACCACCATTAGTGTCCCCTTCTTGATCGATACCGGAGCAGATGTTACAGTTATCCCTGAAACGAGCTGGCCCCCGCGTTGGAAATTGGAAGACGCCCTCATGGTAGGCGGAGTCGGGGCATTAACCCGAGCTCGGAAGAGTGCTCAATTGATAGCAATCACGCTTCACACTGAAAAAGGACCGGAGAACACTATTACCCTCTTCCCATATGTTATGTCAGGAGTCCCACCCCTGTTGGGAGGGGACACTCTAGCCCTATTAAAAGCCAGGGTGACAAATTTACAGTAAGGGCCACTGCCATACACCCACTTCCAACGATTAGATTGACGTGGAAATCATCCGACTTCGAGCAGTGGCCCCTGTCAAAGCCTCGAATGGATGCCCTTCTTGAGTTAGTTGACCGCGAACTACAACGAGGTTATATAGAGCCTTCCACTAGCCCATGGAACACCCCAGTTTTTGTAATACCCAAATGAACCGGCGAGGGGTTTCGCCTCCTCCATGACCTGCGTGAAGTAAACAAGAGAATCCAACCAATGGGTCCTGTTTAAACGTTGTTGCCCATGAACTCTATGATACCGGAAGGACAACCTTGTGCTGTCCTTGATATTAAGGACTGCTTTTTCTCAATACCTCTGCATGAGGAAGACAAGGAGCGGTTTGCTTTTTCTGTTGTGTTTCCGAACAGTCAACGCCCCAACTTACGCTTCCAGTGGAAGGTGCTGTCTCAAGGAATGATCAACTCGCCTACTATCTGCCAGATTGCAGTAGATCGGGCGCTGGCACCAGTCCGGCGCAATGATCCAACTGTGACCATCATTCAATACATGGACGACATCTTAATCGCTGCACTGTCAGGAAGTCAGGTGGACCAGCTAGTGTCAACGGTCTCAGAAATTCTAAAAACAAACGGGTTCGAAATCGCAAGCGCGAAAATTAAGAGGACCATGTGTGAGTTTTTTGGGAGTGGGGATCACAAGTTCTTACTTAACCCCCCCCCCCCCCCCCCCAAATAAAAATCTGTTGGCACATCAAAACGCTCCATGATATGCAACAGTTAGTGGGGTCCTTGCAATGGCTCCGCAACATTGTCTTGATCCCTCCCTAAACCATGGCCCCCGTACAATCTTTTAAAAGGAAAGAACCCATGGGAGCAGAAAACTCTGGCGATAGAAGCAATGAACTCTCTCGACTTTATCGAGCAACAGGTATCGTCAAGCACACTTGCCAGGTGGAACCCAGATGTACCACTTGATCTACATGTACACTTCATGGAAGGGGGGGGGAGTAGGGGCACTAGCACAGGGCCCCCCTGAAAAAGCTCAACCAATACAGTGGATAGTACTGGGAAAACAGTCACGTGCATTCTCTCCAGGAGTCGAGTGCCTTGGTAATCTCATCATGAAAGGCAGAAAACTCGCCTTAAGACACCTAGGCATTGAACCCGCCAGGATATACCTACCCTTCCGCAAACAGCTCCCAGCACAATCAGTGGTGATGTCAGATTATCTGGCCATAGCCCTCGTTGGATTCGGTGGAGAAGTCTGGTACGCTACAAAGCCCCCGTGGACTCAAATGCTAGCAATTGTCGACATCGACCTCCCACGGAAGATCATGGACCGGCCCCAACAGGGACCAACGGTCTTCACAGATGCATCCTCAGCGACCTCAACCGCAGCGGCGGTATGGCAATTGGGAGGAGAATGGCACTGCATTAAAATGACTGATTGTGCGCTTTCAGTCCAGCAGTTAGAAGCGACGGCCGTAGTACTAGCGTGTGGACTGTTCCCAATGGAACACCTCAACATAGTGACTGATTCGATGTTCATGGTCAAGCTTTGCTTAGCCATGTCGGGGCCCGGCATGTCCACATCCACAGTAGCTCTAATGCTGGAAGAAGCACTTTTTTCCCGAAAGGGCACTATATCGGTCATCCACATCAACAGCCACAACCCGATCAAAGGGTTTTTCCAAATCAGTAATGACAAAGCAGACGCCGCTGCAAAAGGGTTGTGGACGCTAAGAGACACCCGTCAGCTACACGAGTCTCTCTACATCGGAGCTAAAGCCCTAGTGAAGAAATGCGGGATCTCAGTCACTGACGCGAAACACATAGTAGCCACCTGTCCCCACTGTCAGAAAACACCACTATGGTCCAGTGGAGTAAACCCCAGAGGTCTTAAGGCCTCCGAGGTGTGGCAGACGGATTTTACGCTCTGTCAGTTGCTGAAACCTCGAGCGTCTAGCGGTAACCATAGACACATATAGTGGAATGATTGTAGCCACACAACACCTTAGGACCGGCTCCAAAGCGACCATCCAACATTGGTTGATGGTCATGGTGTGGCTTGGCATCCCTAATCAGATCAAAACGGACAACGGTCCGAACTTCGTCTCTAGATCAGTCCAGGCATTTGCTTTGAAATGGGGTATCACCCTAACACACGGCATTCTGTATAATAGCAGAGGACAAGCTATAGTCGAACGAGCGAATCAAACTCTGAAATCTAAATTGGAGGTATTAGCAAAACCAGAAGGTTTTACCAACGCCATTCCCCCGGGAGACCAAGCACGCCTACTAGCGACCACTCTTTTAGCACTAAATCAATTCCCCAGGGGGGAGAAGGTGAATAGCCCCACACAAAAACATTGGGCGACTCGGGCGCTAGAAGAAGGCCCGTTGGTCATAATCAGAAATGAGCTGGGAGAATGGGAACAAGGGTGGAGGCTAGTCCTTACAGGGCGAGGGTATGCCGCTGTCAAAAGGGATGGTAAAATTAAGTGGTGTCCGCTTAAGTCCATTAAACCGGACCTCCAGAATAAAGTTAATGTACACTGTGAGTTTTTATCCACAGGACCGGATCATCGGGCACCCCCATAACCCGTACGCCCTGGCGGCAAGAGAGGACGACAAGTCGGCAAGCATCCTGTCCGCATCTGGGAGCTCCACACTGGCAGAGTCCAGACAACGGTGAAATAGCCCCCACAGGATGGGCTGCGATGTTTTTGTGTGATTTTAATTTTGGGGCTCATAACACCATCTAATGGCTCATATGAACATCAACCATGGGAATGGATATTGGCGAGATGGGAGGATCAGAAGATACTACAAAAGATTGTTACCCCGGGGCCCCCTAGCTTTCAGGCATACCTCTGTGACCTAATCCTCTCAATCCCCTGTTTGAATACTGCAATGTATTATATGTGTCCCAGCTCTAACCCCGGCAAATCTTATTGTAACGTCCCTTATCAGTATTACTGGTCCTACTGGGGCTGTGAAACCATCGCGTCTGGCTGGAAGGTAGCAACATCAGACCTGTTTCTTAAGACCAGTTGGGGGCCAACAGGCTGCACCCCTTGGACAGTAGATGGGTTGGCAGGGCCAGTATGCCACGGCAGGGGGTTCAATAGAATATGTGACTGCCAATATATTTTCTTAAACGTAACCAATGAAAATGACCTGGGATGGACTATCGGCAAAACTTGGGGCATTAGATACTGGCTACCCGGTGCAGATAGGGGGGGACTGTTTTTTATTAAAAAACAGGAAGTAAAAAGTGGTACAGCGATTGGCCCCAATGTCATAATCAAAAGCGATAACCAGCAAGGAAAAGAAAGCATGCCGACTTTCACCCCTGTTCCAACTGATCCCTTACCAACCAAGCAAATAGTTCCCTCAAGCCAACCAAATGTGAACTCTCACCATTTGCCCGACAAGCCATTTTTTAACGTGTTAGATGCCACCTTCCGGTCACTGAATCAGTCAAACCCGGATCTCACGAGTTCTTGTTGGTTATGTTATGACGTGTATCCTCCCTTCTATGAGGGCATTGCCCTCAATGCTTCTTTTGACTATTCATCAGACAGCAGTCCAACCCAGTGTAGGTGGGACACACCACGGAAAGGAATCACCTTGAACCAAGTCAGGGGCCTGGGCGTGTGTTTTGGTAATACCACCCTAGCAAGCTGGGATAGTGCTG
Source organism: Falco naumanni (assembly GCF_017639655.2). NCBI lineage: Eukaryota > Metazoa > Chordata > Aves > Falconiformes > Falconidae > Falco > Falco naumanni. Next base: position 255,465 of record NC_054079.1, on the reverse strand, counting down.
TTTGCGCAAAAACCGTTGTTGTTGACAAAACCCGTAAATGGGCGATCCCGGAATGGGGATTTGCCACCAATCGGGAGTAACCCCCTGTGTGTCCCTTGAACTTTTTGATGACTCTGCTGACTTTTGTGTACAAATTCTGACTGTTCCTAGAGTCCTATACCATCCAGAAGAAGAAATGTACCATTATTGGGGAGAAACTAATAGCAGACTTCAAAAAAGAGAAGTACTGACAGCTGTAACGATAGCGACGCTGCTTGGTTTGGGACCAGCGGCACGGCCACGGGAGTGACCTCCCTGGTGACCCAGCAACGAGGCCTGTCTCAACTACAAGCCGCCATCGATGAAGACCTACAAAAAATCGAGAAATCCATGACCTTTTTGGAGCAATCCCTCTCCTCGCTTTCAGAGGTTGTTTTGCAGAATAGACGGGGATTAGACCTCCTGTTTATGCAACAAGGAGGCCTTTGTGCTGCCCTGAAAGAGGAATGTTGCTTCTATGCTGACCACACCGGAGTGGTTAGAGACTCGATGACCAAATTGAGAGAGAGATTGGCTCAAAGAAAAAGAGACAGGGAAGCCCAACAAGGGTGGTTTGAATCATGGTTTAACTATTCACCGTGGCTAACCACCCTGATATCCACTTTGATAGGACCGATCGCAATGATCATGATGACATTGATCTTTGGACCCTGTATATTAAATAGGCTCGTGTCCTTTGTCAAGAGCCGGCTAGAAAAGGTCAACATCATGTTTGTAGAACACCAACAACTGCTTTAAAAAATGTACTTGGTCAGTATTTCCCCCAGTTTTTTCCCCAGTTACCCCCAGTTATCCCAAGTTACACTCCGTTACCCCCAGTTACCCACCAATTACCACTTGCCCAGTGTGCCTTATATTTGTTATCGCGAAATCATTATTTGTACTCTTTTTTAGAAAAAAATTTTACTATTTTAGTCTGTTTAGTTAAGCATAGGGAGAGGGGAAATGTAGGTAAGTTAGGGCTTGGCGGCCGGAAGATGTTGCGCTGTATGGAAATATAGGGCCCCTCTCCGGATAGCCAATAGCGTTTAGCTTATGATGTAAGCAGACAGAAGTGGCGTTGTAAACCCAAGCTATATAAGGCTGCGCCACTTATCAATAAACGCCATTTGCCATCCACCACATTGGTGGCTGTGAGCTGATGGCCCGAGCGGCCTGGGGTTGGTCGCCGTGCCGTTCCTGAACCAGGTTGCCATGCCTCCAAAGGCAACATGTTGATTTTATTTATCTTAGTTAAAAAAAGAGAAAACCTCCAAAAATCTACTTTGAGCTTCTCAAAAATAAAATCATATTCTTTTCATGGAAAAGGGAGGTCAAATCCTGGACAGGTTCCAGTCCCAAGTTCAAAATGTAACAACTTGACACAAAGATGAATGGTCATGGATAAAAGTATGTCTGGATGTGGGGAGAGAAGGTAGATAGTAGGGGTTTATTTGCTATTACTTTTTTTCTTTAGTATTTTAATATTTTGCTTAAAGTGATAGTATGTGTGTGATTCAATTACAGCAATATCCTTTTAGGGGCAGAATTAAGATTATCTTCAAATCTGATCTCTCTTTTTTTTGAGCATTCCTGTTCAGACAAGATATACAAGTAGATGTGATGCCTGTTATTAGACCAGGATCCATCACTTTCTCAGTTACATGGTTATTATTCATGGCTTGTTATTTCAGCCAAACTCTTCTGCAAAAAATCCTTTTTTATGCTGTAAACATGCTTTATAATTAAAAAAATAGTTCTTTTGTATGGCGGAGCTTACATAGCATTTAGCATTTTGTCTTAATGTCTTATTATCAGATAAGTTTTCTTGTTCCATAGGCAGTAAAATCAGACTGAGAAAGGTTTGTAGGGGGAGCTTTGAAGGCTCAGAGACACCAGCTGGGGAAAAGGACAACATTTAGGAGTTTTTATGCTTCATAAATTGCTCCTGCAAGAAAAACTAGTGGTGTAAAGTAGAAGCTGTACCCCTGTATTTGGAAAATGAAAATTAGCACTACATTGAAGCAGAGCACGCTGGGCTGCCTGTTACTGCTGCTGCTTAGGCTTATCCTTTAGGCATAACTCTCTAGTGGAACAGGATGGGATTTCAGTCGCATGTGGGAAAAGTCTCCAGTCTTTCAAACAACGTGCCACGAGGGATGCTCCCCCCGAGGCCACTCTGATCGCACCCAAGCTCCTATGCTCTGAAAGGCCATAATGAAAAACAGATGTTTAGCATCCAGCTGTCCAGAGAGGCATTTCTACTGTGTTCCTTGGGGAATGATCCCACCAACCCCACAGTCTAAGGCAGGGGTCCTCAAACTTTTTAACCAGGGGGCCATTGTGGATGAAGTGGCAGGCAGTCATCTGCGGCTGCTTGGTTTCCCCCCCCAACCCCTGGCGGGGGGGGGGGAGCGGGGGAGTGGGGGAGTTCTGTAAATACCAGGGGCCGGATTGAGGACCCTGGGGGGCCGTATCCGGCCCGTGGGCCGTAGTTGGAGGACCCCTGGTCTAAGGTCTACAAGATGTGCTGCCCTCTTGGATGTCCTGTCTCTGCACAGTTAATTCATGTCACAAGGATTACACATGATTGCTCTAGATTCCTTCATGAAGCCTCAACTGTTTTGCTGATGGTTTCTGAGCTTTGGTGGCCATTCTCCTGTGGAGAAAACAGAAAATAGCAAACTTGTATTAATCTGAATTTCTTGTAAAGTAAGTAAATAAAAACCAGCTGCAGAGATCCCAAGGTGAAAGGAAAATGGAAACTCTAAGGTTTTTTTAGGGAGATGGGTGGAAGGACATCTTCAGGATCATGAAACTGATTCCTTTTAAATTCAATTTGTCAGTAGCTACTTCTTTGACTCCCCTCTCCGTGATTTTCACCACATAACCTTTTAAAACTATGATGACATCTTATTTTGTTCATGGAGTGGCTTCCTTTCCCTAGGTATCTCTAAGGTAAGACAAAATTTGAGGTACACAGATCAGTTGCTTTCAGGAAATAATAGTTACCCCTGACTGGGTATATTAGCTGCTGTCAGATTTAAAGCGATTATTCATCCCATCAGAAATATCTGGGAACAAAAGAAACAGTTTTTATTTCTCCCAGGCCTTAGGCTATTAAGCATTTTGCAAGAATACCTTCAGGAATCCACTGCTAAGGAATAAGATATTGGATATAAATGGACTGACATTGTACTGGTAAGGTTAATTTGCAAAGGAGAAAGATGGAACTTGCTAGAACATAGCAGTTGGTCTTTCATGTGTCATTCTGAGAAACTAATTTAGTTTGTTTTGTCCTAGGTCACTGTAAATTTACAGTAATGCTAATATATCTGCATGTTGTAATATGAGTGCAATTATGAATGAAATATTTGGTCCTGGCCTATTTTGAAGCTCTGCTGTCAAATACAGAATATGCACCAGGTAGCTGCAGGGATAATGCAGTCACCAGTGCTCGGATTGGCTGTCTGATAAACTAGATGAGGGAGGACCCACCTGTGTGCTGCACTGGGGGTGGAAAGGGAGCCTGCCTCTAGGGAGAGGAGGAAAATACTGTCCCTCTACAGCATATGATCTCTTCTGTCACATCCTAACAGTTCTGGTAGCACATGCTGAAAGAGGACATAAAAGCCTTCTGCCTTGTGACTGTTTCCCTCCACTATTTGCCAACTGTGGGGCAGAAGGAAAAGGGAGAAGGACAGGTATCTGTAGGTGAGGGTACAAGCCAAGTAAGTGGAGGCATGGAGTAACTTCCCTTGCTGGCCCTGAAATCAAGATAGATGGTGGCTGTGCAAACAGCTGCACCTCTGCTTTTGATACTTTTACTCCTAAACACGTCAGTGCTAGCACCAGTTGTTATCTGTCCCAAGCCTGCTGTTTGATTCCCACAGCTCTTTTTCCTGTTCAGGTGGGATACTTATTCCAGGATTGCACAGGACTTTGTCCCGCAGTCTAACTTAATGTTGTGGTTTAACCCCAGCTGGTAATTAAGTACCACGAAGCTGCTTGATCACTTCCCCCTCACCCAGAGGAATGGGGAGAAGAATCAGAAAGGAATGTAGAACTCAAGGGTTGAGATAAGAACAATTTAATAGGTAAAGCAAAAGCTGCAAGCAAAGCAAAGCAAGGAATTCATTCAGCACTTCCCATGGGCAGGCAGGTGTTCAGCCATCCCCAGGAAAACAGGGCTCCATCACGCGTAACGGTTACTCAGGAAGACAAATGCCATAATGCCAAATGTACTCCGCTCCTTCTTCTTCCCCCAGTTTATATACTCAGCATGATGTCATATGGTATGGAATACCTCTTTGTCTAGTTTGGGTCACCTGTCCTGGCTGTGTCCCCTCCCAGTTTCCTGTGCCCCCCCCCCAGCCCTCTGGCTGGCAGGGCCCAAGGAACTGAAAAGTCCTTGACTTAGTATAAACATCACCCAGCAACAACTAAAACCATCAGTGTGCTATCAACATTGTTCTCACATCAGAGCCAAAACACAGCATTGTACCAGCTACTAAGAAGAAAATTAACTCTATCCCAGCTGAAACCAGGATACTTAAGTAAGTTAGTATTTTTAGGTTTCAAGGAAATCTTGCAAAGTAGCTATACAGTTTGTTCTTATCACTGGTTCAAGCTTTGGGGGATGTAGAATGACAGACTGAGTACCTACTATGTAATCTGTAGAGACATAACAGTGAAGCTTCTGACATTTACTCATTTTATGGGTAAGTCATCAATTAAAAAATGCAAGAAATTTGGTCAATGAGCAGACCTTACAGGTGCAATACATAGCCAGGCATGATAATTAACATTTTAGTATGATCTAGCCACCTATATATTTCATTAAGCAGAACTTGTAAAGGGCCTTATGGAAGCACCATCTGCTGTTTTCCAATAAAACGGCAAATGCTGTGGAAACTTTCTGCTGTTCTGTGTTGAGATGAGCTCAATGCTAAATGCTAAATCCAAGGCACTTCCAGTTTGGATCCAGATTTGTATCAGAATGAGTTGTTTATGTTGCTCTGTAGTTTATGGCATGCTTTTTTTCCTATGCAAGTTAGTGGAGAAAAACTAGTACAACCTGAACTTCTCTGTGCTTTCCAGACCATGTGACATATCTTTTACAGGATTGCTCCTGGTACTTTTAATAATGACTCTTCATGATATTTATAAACATCCCAGGAGATTCCACTTCCTGATTACTTACATGATAATTATACAAAAGCAAACTACCTAGTTCAGGGCCAAGATACAGTATGCCATCTGGATACACTAGTGTCAAAAGAAATGACTCATTTACAGACCTGTTCCTTGCAGTCATTTATAAACAAAAGAAAAAAAAAAACATTGTTAAGGAAATAGTGGTTGAATGGATTTTCATAATAATTTCTAGGTAGAATGACATTGAATACATTAAACCCAGAAAACATAAAGGGAATGTGATATTTTACTATACTGAATCATATGAGAAAAAACAGGGCATCCTACTGCATTATCAGATTTCTTTTTATATGTGGACAACTCTCCATCTTACAGGATTTAGTCTGAAGAGCTCAAGAGCAGAACATACATTGTGCTTCAGAGTTAATGAGAATAAGTAATGGTGAGAGCTGCTTCATAATGCTGCAGAATAATTTTAGAGAAGGTAAAGCATGACTCTCTTCCTTAGACTAGTTGTATAAATAAAGTTTGTGGGACTACTCACATGAGTAGAGTGAGAAATATTTGACCCATGATCTTGCATATTAAATATCTTTACATATTATTAGTCATCTATAAAGTTGGATATAAAAATGTGACTTATTAATGCAAAACTTATGTTGTGTGAAAGAGGAAGAGAATGAACAGAATCTTTCCTATATGGTTTGTCAAGACCTTTTTCAATAAACTTTAAGTGGTCCATGGAAATAGGTGCAGATTATAAATTAACTTGGAGGCAGGTGTTTCTGTGGCTGAAAGGGAACTAGTACCAACATGTATTCACAGACTGTATCCACAATATTCACACTAAAAGTATGTGCCAGTGCTTGCAACAGACAATAAATGGAAGCAAGCTTATGATGCTGGAACAAATTTCCTATCTACTGAAACTAAAACTGGAACCATAAATACTACCGCTGGAAGATTATTTTTGATCTCTGCCACCATTAAGATTCCCATCACAGATATTTTACTTGTAACAGTTCTGTTTTGAAATGTAAAAACATAAAAGATAATGATTTTTTTCTCTCTTTTATTTGTTCCTCTCTCTCTCACACACAAAGATAAAGGGTAAAGGAAAGTAAATAAATTTCAGTTCTTTATCTGAGACACAGAAATGATGATACTGAGTGGGCTGGTGCCTCAGTGCAGTAGAGTATTTTTGACAGAGATCAACTCCACCAGAAGCCTCTGAAAAGGTTCAAGAAACCCCAGGGTAGACAAACATGGAATAATGTAACCACAGGGAAGATTCTTCATTGTGGTAATAAGTTAGTGGTCAGCTCTGTATCTGAAATGTGCATCTATACTTTTGCTCTTAAAAAAAGGAAATCTGTCTGCCTTATCTAACTACAGCAGTTTTGACCTGTCACAGAGTCTAAGCCTTTTGAATCCCGCTGTTGTGGTTTAACCCCAGCCAGAAACCAAGCACCATGCAGCTGCTCACTCACCTCCCCATCCAGGGGCTGTGACCATAGACCTGCTCCAGCATGGCCTTACCCACAGCCACAGTCCCTTCAGAACTGAATCAGCTCCAGCATGGCCTTACCACTGGGTGCAGTCCCTCCAGGGGCGTACCTGCTCTGTCATGGGATTATCCATGGCCACACACTTTGAGGTGCTCCAGCATGACCTCACACACAGCCACTGATGCTTCAAGGTGTACCTCCTGCAGCACAGACTTATCCACAGACACAGATGCTTTGAGGTGTACCTTCTCCAGCATGGACCTGTCCTTGGGCCACAATCCCTTCAGAGGCATACCTGCTGCAGCACAGACATAACCATGGCCACAGACACTCCGAGATACACCTGCTCAGGCATGGGCTTATTCATGGCCATGGGGGCTTTGGGGTGTCCTGCTCCCACGTGGACTCATCCACAGGTCACAGTCCCTTTGACTCAAGCTCACACTGGAGTTCCAGCCTGTCCAGTACAGCAGCACAGAAACAGCAGCCATGCCCTGGCCACCTGCCAGCCCAGGCACATCACCACTGCTGTTATCAAAATGCTCCCAGGCACAGCACAGTGAGATGATAAGCAGTACAGCAAGCAGTGAAAGCAAGAAGCAGCCACTAACGAGCACTAGACTCTAATGCACAGTAAGGCAACTAAGCCCCATGGCAAGCGCAGAAACCTGCCCCTTAATAGTTTAACAGCTATAACAGCTATAAATTCAAACTAGCACATTTCAGTCAAATCTGTTACCTTGAACACTTTGAACCCCATGTTGGGTGCCAAAAAGGACTGTCGTGATTTAATCCCAGCCAGCAACCAAGCACCATGCATCTGCTCGCTCACTCTCCCCTCATCCAGAGGACTGGGGAGGAGAATCAGAAAGGAATGTAAAACTGAAGGGTTGAGATAAGAACAATTTAGTAGGTAAAGCAGAAGCCTCCCACACAAGTAAAAGAAAACGAGGAGTTGATTTACTACTTTCCATGGGCAGGCAGGTGTTCAGCCATCTCCAGGGAAGCAGGGCTCCATCATGTGTAAGGGTTACTCAGGAAGACAAAAGCCATAACTCCGAATGCACACCCCATCCTTCTTCCCCCAGTTTATATACTCAGCATGATGTCACATGGTATGGAATATCCCTTTGGCTAGTTCAGGTCACCTGTCCCAGCCATGCCCCCTCCCAATTTCATATGCCCCTCCAGCCCTCTTGCTGGCAGGGCCCATGAAACTGAAAAGTCCTTGACTTAGTATAAACATAACCCAGCAACAAATAGAAACAGCAGTGTGCTATCAACGTTATTTTCATACTAAATCCAAAACTGCACCAGCTACTAGGAAGAAAATTAACTCTATCCTAGCCAAAACAAGGACAGTATCTACTCCTTATTCCATACCATTTACATCAGGCCACACTTTCCAATACATCCATCACCTTCTCTGCCTTTTGACATAAACACACAGATATCATTCCCTTTGTCTATGGACCATCCCTCTAAAAGTCCATTGAGTTCATTTAGTCTGTGATGCTGGGGTCCATCTGTCATAACAGTCTTTCAAGGCAGGAAAGTTGGTGTGAGGTTTTGGATTTTTGCTTGTTGAAGCCAGTTCTGATTCTATCACCACTGTGCTGGTCTGGTTTCATCAAAGTTCATTCTTCATTAATGTGACAATTGGAAGGAAGTCAGGTTCAAATCTTCAAATCTGGAATGGCAAAGATGGATGCTGCAAGCATATAGAAGTGACAATATACAGTGCTGTATAGCAATTAACATCAAACAATTTGATTTATTGGCTATTTTCACCCCAAAACAACCCCCTTTGAGGCATACATTGAACTTCCCCATCCTCCTGCGTTACTCACCAAGTGCACCCAGGTCCTTAAAGGAAAAGCAAACCCACGAATGGGTATGTCTTTGCCTGAGGCAGGAATGATGCAGACTGTTTTCCCAGGCATATTTTTCATGTGCACCACAGGAACTTTATTCCCCTTCTACAGTAAATAAAAGATTTGATTGGTATATTGGGTCTGGCTGAGCCCCATAGCAGCCCTCACAGTGCTGTGCTTGCATTGGTAGCTAGAAAGATGGTGATAATGTACCAGTGTTTTGGCTACTGCTGAGCAGTGCTCACACAGCATCAAGGCTGTCTCTCCAACATTCCTCCCTCCTCACCAGTAGGCTGGGGGTGGGCAAGATCTTGGGAGGGGACATAGCCAGGACAGCTGACCCAAAGTGACTAATGGGATATTCCATACCATGTGATGTCTGCTCAGATATAAAAGCTAAGAGAAAGGAAGTGGGGGGCATTTGTTATTTATGATGTTTGTTTTGTGGAGCAACTGCTATGTATGCTGAAGCCCTGCTTCCTGGGAAGCAGCCAAACATCACCTGCTGATGGGAATTAGAGAATAACAGCTTTTGTTTTCCTTCACTTCCACATGCACAGCTTTTACTATTGCTTCATTAAACTGCCTTTATCTTGACCCACAAGGGGTTTTTTCTACCTTATTTTCTCTCCCCCTCCCATTCTGCTGAGGAGGGGAGTGATAGAATGGCTTGGTGGGTCAACTCACCACAATTGGGCAGGGCCAGCTCATTTGGCAGACCCTTTAGTCTTGGCTAAATGTGTATCCCAATGTTTGAAGTTCCCACAACCGATCACTCTCAGTATGGACTTTAACAGTCCATCATACTGACGTGCGGAAAGCAGACTCCACAATCTGTAAGATTGTAAAGTAGGTATGTTTATTCAGCGCTGGGCAGCACGGGGGAGTAGTCCCACCAAAACCGTGCGCGCCTGACACGAAAACTTGCTCTGTTTTTATAAGACAACTCATTACATATTCATAATATGATGTAATATGCCTATACATATGCATTACCTATCCCCGCTTTGTATTAAAATTAGTTCTGCAAGTCATTTCCATATCTCTCTCCCGACTGAGTTTGCGCAGTGTCCCCTGGTGGTGGTCATCAGGGGTCCTGAGGATGAAGGCAGGTGAGTCTTCCTCGTGACCCCCACATCTGGCGCAGGCTCAGTAACGTCCTGCTCTTTGTCCAAACCGCAGAACCAGCTTTGGCTTGTTCTTGCAAGGTTGTAATCTTTCTTTGGACTTATATGGTCATAAAGCTGGACTTATATGGTCATGAAGCCCTTTACTCCCATACACCTTATCACAGTACCCAAGCAAACCGTGTAGGATTTGGCAAACAGCTTAAATTTTACAACTTTTACCCTAAACAGCTAAACAGACTATTACAATTGTTAAACTCTACCCTATCTCTTACCCCCCCTCTCTCTCAGTCCCCCCTTTTCAAAGAAATTAGTAAATTCTTTTACTCAGACTCAAAGTATTGATTAGATTCTAATTTTTGTCGCAGTTGATTTCTCTTCCATTCGCTATAGGAATTTCCAGTTCCCTTAAAACACCAAAATCCACAACGGACAGCTATACTAATAATTAAAAATAGAAAGACAATTACAATGATCATTACAAATAATTGTTTTAACCATGTTAGATTGGGCAACCAGGATGTCAATTTCTCCCATAATTCAAAAAAACCTCCAAGAAGTGTTGTCTTGTGTCACTTTATGTAGAATATTTACTTGTTTCCTTATTTCTTGGAGGTCCTCGGTGATTCGCCCGCTCTGATCTGCATACATGCAACAATCTACATTGATCACAGTGCATACCCCTCTTTGAAAGGCTAATAGCAAATCTAAAGCCATACGATTCTGTGATACTATTTTCGATGTCAGTAACTTCCTCCTGGAGTGCCAGGAGAGCATCAACTGTCCTATTTTTTATTGTTTCTATTATAGCTGAGATGTTTATTATTGCCTTTTCCAACTCACTAACCCCTAAAACCGGAATGAACCATCGCGCAAAACTGTGGAAACTCGTTGGTCTGTTTATGAGGGGGTTATTTACGATGTTCCGTTTTTTCCTTATGGGGGGTCGCGTTAACCCGTCAATGATAGTAATATTGGGGACCAGACCTCCCAGAGTGCATGCTCCTCGCCATTCTATGGGCAAGACTTTATGAGCCGTTGTGCCACACAACCAATACCACCCTGTCCCTTGTGGGGTCGGGAGACCGGTATAGTTCAATTTCAAAAATCCCAAATCTCTACCTATCATATTTAATGTACGACTTCTGTTACAATTTAGGTGTTCTCCCACGAACAGTCCTTTTCCCGAACTTACCAGGCAGTTATCCCCTAATATGCTGGTCTCTTCGACAGTGATTTTTAATTCTCGTCCCCACTTAACCTGAGGGTCTGTGCTCCAGATTGTATTTCCCCAAAAGGAGCCATCTTGGCGGTTCATTAGGGAAACTGGCAGTGGGATGCCTATTAACGGTATCTCATAACCAGCATACCTTGGTATTTGGGTACAGATCCAACAATCTGTCTTATTTAAAATTTTGGTGATGTTTTGAATCGCCTGTACATACCAGTTCTCTCGCCAGGCCACTGTGTCTATCACCTGTAAAATTATCAGAATCATGTTAAATTTAACCCACATCCTATCTTTTTAGCTTGAGCTTTAATGGCCCTTGAATTTCTGATGTCCAAAGCTTTTGTGGCGACTTCTTCACACGGGTATGATGAATCCAGGCATTCTGTTCTTTAATTTTGATTGCTGTGAAGGAGGTGAGGAGTACTTGGTACGGTCCTTCCCACTGTGTTTTCAAGGTTTTTTCTGCAAGAGACTTTACATATACATAATCTCCAGGTTGAATATCACGTACAGGCCCATCCAGACCCCTTCCTCGGGTCCCAATTACATGTTTTCCAATTTTATTGAGCTGTTTGCTCAATGCCACCATATAAGAGGTCATAATTTCGTCCCAATTTGCATTGATGTCCCCTTTTGTATTCCATAGGGGCGTCCATACAGAATTTCAAAAGGGCTCAGTCCTTCTCTCGCCCTTGGTCTTGTTCGTATACGCAAAAGGGCTAAAGGGAGAGACTGAGGCCATGGCAAGTTTGCTTCTTGTCCCAATTTTACAATTTGCTGTTTGATTAAATGGTTCATTTTCTCCACTTGGCCACTCGACTGAGGGCGATATGGGGTGTGGAGTTGCCAATCTATACCTAAATGGTGGCTGGTTTGTTGCACTAATTTTGAAACAAAGTGTGGTCCTCTGTCAGAGGATATGGTTGCTGGAACCCCAAAGCGATGTATTATTTCTTGTATTAATATTTTAGTTACCTCCCGAGCCTTGGCAGTTCTGGTTGGGAACGCTTCTGGCCAACCTGAAAAGGTATCGGTTAATACCAGCAAATATCGGTACCCCCCTTTTCTTGGAAGTTCTGTGAAATCAACCTGCCATTGTTGTCCAGGCCCATTACCCTTTCCAATCTGGCCCATTTCTAATTTGGGAGTATTCTTTGGATTAGTCTGGAGGCAAAGGTCACACTGTTGAGTCACCTGTCTCACTGTGGTATATAAGTTTCTAGCTACAATATCTTTTATCAGATGTTTATACAGAGACTCCATTCCTCAATGTCTCTTCCTATGTTCTTCCTGTATTAAGTGCCACAGTAAATATGAAGGGACAATTAACTTTCCCTGTGGGGTATAAGCCCATCCCTCTTTATTATATGATCCTTCTAAGTCTGAAATAAGTTTCTGATCTTCCCTAGTGTATTTTGGTTTATCTTGTAGGGAAATATGCCTATCGGGGATTAAAGCCCCTGCTACTTTTATTTTTGTTTTGGCCACTTGTTTTGCCTCTCTATCCGCCAGTTCATTCCCTTTTTCCAAATCTGAGCTCACTCTCTGGTGTGCCTTAATATGCATGAACAGCTTCTAGTAACTTCAGAATTTCTTCTGCATGTTTGATATTTTTCCCTTGGGAGTTCAATAAACCTCTTTCTTTCCAAATTGCTCCATGTGCGTGTACAACTCCAAAAGCATATTTTGAGTCTGTGTAAATGTTTACAGTTTTGCCCTGAGCCAACTCCAGAGCTCGAGTTAGGGCAATTATTTCTGCCTTTTGTGCGGAGGTGTTCATGGGCAAAGGTCCTGACTCTATTACCTCTTGACTGGTGGTGATGGCGTATCCAGCGTGTCGATTGCCATTCAGGACATAGCTGCTCCCGTCTGTGAACCAGTTTTCTCCGTTTTCTATGGGGCTATCCTTTAAGTCTGGGCGACTTGCGTATGTAGCTTCAATAGTTTCTAGGCAGTCATGATGCACTGGCTTTCCTGTGTTTCCGCTGAGAAAAGAAGCTGGGTTGACAATGTTAGTAACCACAATTTCCACATCATCCTGTTCCACTATTACAGCTTGATATCGCAGGAATCTTTGTGGAGATAGCCAGTGTCCACCCTTTGCCTCCAATACTGCCGACACTGCATGGGACACAAAACCAGTCATTTTCTGGCCCAGGGTGAATTTTCGGGCTTCCTGTATATTTAGTATCACAGCCGCAACTGCCCTTAGGCATCCAGGCCAGCCCTTTGCAGTTGCGTCTAACTGTTTAGAGAGGTAGCCAACTGCCCGACGATATGGACCTAGCTCCTGTGCCAATATTCCTAGGGCAATGCCCTGTTTCTCGTGAGAGAAAAGGAGAAACGGCTTACCCACATCCGGGAGTCCTAAGGCCGGGGCTGACATCAGAGCCTTCTTTAGTTGTTCAAAAGCTTGTTCGGCCTCTTTATTCCATTCGAGGTGTTTCTGCTCAGTCGCTGTCAGCACATATAATGGTTTAACAAGCAGTCCATAATTGTAGATCCACAATCGACACCACCCTGTCATTCCCAGAAAGGTTCGCAATTCCTTTACCGTCTGGGGTTTTTTAGTTTGGCATATCACCTCTTTGCGGGCCTGCCCCAAAGTTCTCTGTCCCGCACTGATTTCATAGCCCAAATAATTCACTTTACGCTGCATTACCTGGGCCTTCTTCCTAGACACCCTGTATCCTTGAAGCCCTAAGAAATTAAACAGATTCACTGTCCATGCCATACAATCTTCCTCTGTGTTGGTAGCGATCAGGATATCATCCACATACTGTAACAATTTTCCTTTCTCGGACGGGGCTTCCCAGGATTCCAGGTCTCTCGCAAGCTGATTGCCGAAGATGGTAGGACTATTCTTAAATCCTTGCGGCAACACCGTCCAAGTGAGCTGGGTCTTTCGACCACTTTTAGGATTTTCCCACTCGAATGCAAACAACTTTTGACTGGCTTCGTGGAGAAGGAAGCAAAAGAAAGCATCCTTTAAATCTAGAACAGTAAACCAGATTAATTCAGGTGCCAATACAGTCAGTAGGGTATACGGGTTTGCCACGACTGGGTAGAGATCCTCAGTAATCCTGTTCACTGCACGCAAGTCTTGAACCACCCTATATGACCCATCGGACTTCTGAATAGGTAATATAGGAGTATTGAATTCAGACTCACATTCCTTTAATAGTCCTAGCTGCAAAAATTTTTCTATCACTGGCCGGATTTTTTCCCTGTCCTCTTTCTTTAGAGGATATTGTTTAATCCTTACCGGTCGTTGACCTTCCTTTATCTTAACTTCAACAGGTGGAGCATTTTTCGCTCTTCCAGGCACATCAGTAGCCCAGACTCCTGGATACACTTGGTTCAGAATTTCCTCATCGATTTTCCCTTCTGAGGGGAGACTAGTTAGGACTAGACTTAATGCCTGTGTATATTGTTGATCCTTTACCTCCAAAGTAATTTCCCCTTTTTCAAATGTGATCTTTGCTCCTAATTGTTCCAACAAATCTCTCCCAAAAGTGCCTTTGGAGAGTTGGGCATATATAAGAACTTGTGGATACCCCATTGCTTTCCCAATTTATACTTTAAAGGTTTGCAAAAATACGCCTTTTCATTTTGGCTAGTTGCTCCCTGTACTACAACGTAATCATCTCCTAAAGGTATTAAGGCTTGATTTAAAACCGAATATGTCGCTCCTGTATCTATCAAAAACTCCACTTGCTGCTGCTTTTCCCCTAGCTTAATTGTAACCAGTGGATCCGCTAGGGTAGATTCCCCAGGTTCCCGTCAGTCTTCTATTACATTGGCTATCTTCACATTCGCCGAGGTTTTCCGACCCCCTTCCCTGTTTCTAGGACATTCCCTTTTCCAATGACCAAAGCCCCTGCACATAGCGCACTGATCCCTTTCTAATCGAGACGAATCTCGCCTACCACCTCTCCATTCCCCTTTTTTTGAATAGCAGCTATCAATTTCCTTTGTCCCCGCCGATATTCTTCTTCTCTATTACTAAACACCCTCCACGCTTCATCCAACAATATCTCTAAGTTTCTACCTTCTGTAGAACGCAGCTTTTGAAGTTTTCGCCTTATGTCCCCTGCAGATTGACCCAGGAATAAAGAAACTAATTGCTGGATCCCTACCTCAGACCCAGGGTCCAGCGGCGTGTTACGGCGCATCACATCCCTCAGCCGATCCAGGAACTCAGACGGGGACTCAGAAGGAGTTTGCTTAACTGCATATAAAGCTGACCAGTTTATAGTTTTGGGAATTGCTCTCTCCATTCCCTTCGAAACCCATTCCTGATATTCCTGTAATCTTTGCATATGTGCCGATCTATTAGCATCCCACTTTGGGTCTTGGAGGTGGAAATGTTCCTTAACATCCCCTCCTATAATTTTATAATGATCTTCGGCCAAATTTCCTGCTGTTTTCAGAACTAGCTGTTTCTCAGTTTCAGTCAAATATTCCAATAATAATTGTATATCATTCCAATCGGGATTGTGTTGTTTTACAATAAATTGGAAATGCCTGGCTACACTTATCGGGTCACTTCTATAATCCTTTGCAATCTTTCTCCACTCTCCAAAATCAGCAGTGGAGAAAGGCACTTTAATTAGCATTGTTCCACCATCTGGCCTCACCGCCTCTCGGAGGGGTGCTTGTAAAGTAGTCAGGGCAGACTTCTGCCGAGTGTGGGAAGATACAGGGCTATCAGGAGGATTAAAAGCTCCTTCTGAATCCACATCCTTGTCCCGTGCCCGGGGGGGGGAGGTTTAAACAAGTCATCTAAGTCCTGTTCTGGGGCTTGGTGAACCTTGTCTGCCTTTGTACACCTCTGCCCAATGCTGCAGGAAGAACAGCATCTTTTCAATTTACTTCTACCCTCCTTATTTTCCCGCTCCAATGCGAGTACCATAGGGTCCTGTGGGGGTATTATCCCACAGTCCCTTTGCCACTCCGGATGGTTTCGCAGAGTGAAAAACATATCTGCATATGATACTTCATCCCATTTCCCTTCTCTTCTCAAGAACAGCATAAGCTGTAACAAAGTATTATAATCCAATGTTCCATTAAATGGCCACTTAACTTCGCCCTCTAACTTATACAATGGCCACCACTGATTACAATATTTAATGAGGGTCTTTTTACTTTCTGTGCTTCCCTTCCCTACAATATCCTTCCAATGGGCGAGTATACAACCCAGAGGACTCTTTTTCAGTATCCCTCCTTGGGTGTTACCCATTTTCAATATACTCTTAAGGAATTTAAACTGACTTTTAAATTCTCTTTTCACGCCTGTCAGCCACACTCTCACTTATTCTCACTCAATTCCACTCTCACGGACGTCCATGCACTCAGAGAAAATCACACACACATCACTTCACACAAACACTATGGTTCGACAAATTCAAATCAGTAGTCTATTCCAAATGCCTTATTGCCATAACCAAAATCAATACCAAAAGAAATCTAATATAGCATCGCTCCAGTTAACAACCTTCTAGCAGCTGCAAATATCTTGTAAATTACAAGAGGCCCGCTTACCCTTCTCCTGCTTCTCATATACCGGTCATTAGCAGGTCCATCCTGGCTCCCAACAACGGGATACAGCAGTTACCTCAAACTCAGTCGATCTATCCCCGAGATCGCTACCGGCCGCTCTATCAGCCAGCGAGTTTCCCAATTGCAGTCCCAAACTGCAGTCCCAAACCCTATAGGTACCCAACCCACGGGCACTATGCTGCACGCCAGACGTCTCTGCGCGATTTATCAGCAGCCCCGAATGTGCGTACACTTAAGTCCCTTCGTTAAACATACCGTTAAATCCGCAGCTTCAAGAGGCTGTTGTCCACTCCTGCGGTGATCGGCTGGCAGCGGAGACTCCTCCGAGTAAAATGCTCGGGGCGCGCCTAGGAGCGTCCGTTCTGCAGTCGGTCCCGCAGCCGAGTGGAGATCCTCCTGGCTGGCTCGCCAAAACTGACGTGTGGAAAGCAGACTCCACAATCTGTAAGATTGTAAAGTAGGTATGTTTATTCAGCGCTGGGCATCACGGGGGAGTAGTCCCACCAAAACCGTGCGCGCCTGACATGAAAACTTGCTCTGTTTTTATAAGACAACTCATTACATATTCATAATATGATGTAATACGCCTATACATATGCATTACCTACCCCCACTTTGTATTAAAATTAGTTCTGCAAGTCATTTCCATATCTCTCTCCCGACTGAGTTTGCGCAGTGTCCCCTGGTGGTGGTCGTCAGGGGTCCTGAGGATGAAGGCAGGTGAGTCTTCCTCGTGACCCCCACATCTGGCGCAGGCTCAGTAACGTCCTGCTCTTTGTCCAAACCGCAGAACCAGCTTTGGCTTGTTCTTGCAAGGTTGTAATCTTTCTTTGGACTTATATGGTCATAAAGCTGGACTTATATGGTCATGAAGCCCTTTACTCCCATACACCTTATCACAGTACCCAAGCAGACCGTGTAAGATTTGGCAAACAGCTTAAATTTTACAACTTTTACACTAAACAGCTAAACAGACTATTACAATTGTTAAACTCTACCCTATCTCTTACCCCCCTCTCTCTCAATACCATTTGATTTTCCCAGAGGCTAGTGCATAAATTGTATATGTGATATACCTTTGGGGTACAGGATATATTTCCAGCTGTCTGGTGGTTGCCTTGGCAGATCCATGGGAGTGTGATGTAATCGTTCTACCAGGCCTCACCATATTTATATTTAGCAATCTTCCTCCATACCAGAGAGGCTTTAACTGCTTAGTTTGCTTAATTGCAGCACATTGTCATAGCACTATCAAAACTAGCCAGCTGCAACAAGGCTTTTACCATCACATACCAGATTGGTGGCTGTGCAGGGGCAAGGTGTGTGAACTACTTATTGAAGTCAGTAGTGCCGGATTGGACCTGGCAACCTCCCACACAGTAACTTTACTCGATCCCTCGGTTCACTTATTATCAACAGATTTCTCGGGACCCTTACCCCCTAAAACACAGTTTAATTTATGCCCTTATCCATTTTCATCCTAGTGGTTTTCTCAGGGCAGTCTTCAGAAAATAAATTCTGCAGCATCAAGTGGAAAGGAAGAACTACCTCTGAATTAAAGTTCACTTTTTACTTGTTCTGCAAAGCATAGGTTAATGGACACAATTGTTTCTTGTTCAATCATTTCTTGCTCACTTCCCCTCACCCAGAGGGATGGGGAGGAGAATCAGAAAGGAATGCAAAACTGAAGGGTTGAGATAAGAACAATTTAGTAGGTAAATCAAAAGCCACACACTCAAGCAAAGCAAAGCAAGGAATTCATTCAGCACTTCCCACGGGCAGGCAGGTGTTCAGCCATCCCCAGGAAAGCAGGGCTCCATCACACGAAATGGTTACTTGGGAAGACAAATGCCATAATGCCAAATATCCCCC
This sequence comes from Falco naumanni, assembly GCF_017639655.2. Taxonomy (NCBI): domain Eukaryota; kingdom Metazoa; phylum Chordata; class Aves; order Falconiformes; family Falconidae; genus Falco; species Falco naumanni. Next base: position 237,116 of record NC_054079.1, on the reverse strand, counting down.
CACACTTTCCTTCCTTCTTCTTCCCCCCGTTTATACACTCAGCATGATGTCATATGGTATGGAGTACCTCTTTGTCTAGTTTGGGTCACCTGTCCTGGCTGTGTCCCCTCCCAATTTCTTGTGCCCCTCCAGCCCTCTGGCTGGCAGGGCCCAAGAAACTGAAAAGTCCTTGATTTAGTGTAAACATCACCCAGCAACAACTAAGAATATCAGTGTGTTATCAACATTGTTCTCACACCAAATCCAAAACACAGCACTGCAGCAGCTACTAAGAAAAAAATTAACTCTATCCCAGCTGAAACCAGGACAATAATTTAGAGAGCCACTTTAGTGATGACACAAATAAGCTGTTATTTCTTCTTTCATCAACAGTTGTGGTTAGAGCAGTGATAAATCTGTCAGTTTCTCAGTTTCTTGAAGGATTGATCTAAAAATTTTTACTTGTATTATACAAGTTCTGAGTTAAAGCAAAAGCCTAGTGTGAAATAAATGCAAAATGAAATAAATTTATTAATATTCCTTAAAATACATACAACCAACTCATTTTAAGACAGTTTCTAGGTAAAAATCAAGAGCAGTGATCAGGGGAACTGATCTAAAAGACTTTCTGTTTTTTTGTCATAGAGCTTCTCTGAATTCTGTGTTTATACTTCAGAAAAGCATATCCCTGCTGCCTGGAGGTTTTGTGAACATTTTACAGAACCAATGTTGTTAACAAGAAAATCACAACTGCACAACTTTATTTAGTGGGATGATTTTAAACATAGTTTATAAGTTATACCAGGAAGTGTCAAGGTCTTTGAATATTCATAGTCTGATCTATCCTTTGTACTGTTTATGGTCCTCAGTACATTTCATGGTAACTGTCTAGTTTTCATGTTAATTACATTTTTTTTTGCAAGATTTTGGTATTTGTCATATTTAGCATCTAAAGCACTCCTATTGAACATGGAGTAAAGTGACATCCAACATGAGTAATAGCAAAAGAATCAGCTCTGAGCATTGAAAGCTGTAATACAATACAGACCTAATTAATGGAACTCTAAAGATATATGGACACAATATTAGATGCCATTGGGGAGGAAAAAAATTATTTATTCAAGAAAAAGTAAGAAGTATGAAAGATTATAAACTTCCAGTGTGTCCCAGTTAAGCAGCTCATGCTGAAAATCTTAGCTGTATAAAGATAAGTAAATAAAATATCCAAAATTAGAAAAGAATTTAAGAATAATTCACCGTAAAATTAACCAAAAACTCTACCCCATGGTATTTACAGACCCCCCCACCCAAACCAGGCAGCCGCAGATGACTGCCTGCCACTTCATCCATGCTGGCCTCCCTGGTTAAAAAGTTTGAGGACCCCTGCTCTACAGTGACCTCTTGCTTAGGAAATTGTTCTTATGCTCTCCTGATCCTGACAAGATGCGAACCATTTGAATACATAGAAATTTGGGTGCAATGTTCTTCTGTCAAAATTGAAAATGCATATATGGGGCCAGAAGATCAGGCCCTAGTCTGTCCCCTCTGAGGGGAGAGCCATTTGTTCTTTTGGCTCTCTCTCTTTTGTATTTTTTGCAAGTTGGAGAGTGCATGCTTGAACCTGTTAGGTAAGTGACTTGCCTGAGCCATGGGAATTGTGACTTAAACCACTCAGACAGGGACCCAGGACCTTCCTGATGGCCCTTCCTCTCTCTGGAAACAGCTCCCACAAAACCACATGCTTATAGTCTCTACATAATCAGTGGAGACAGAAACAGCTAATTTAGTTGGACTGAATCTCAAAAGATGTCTTCAAGAATCCAGCTTTCTCCACTGATTTTATGGGAATGTGGGCAATTATTTTAGAAGGACAGGATCACCCCTCCTGAGTCACTGACTAAGATGCAGGCAATTCCTAAGCCAGGCATTTCTCATTGAATCCCACCCAGCGTTAACGTTAATAGATCTGGGAGCAAACATTTTGTGGTATTTCAGTGTGACACACTGCATCATTATCACTGTCACAAATGGCAAATTTTAATGGTACCTTTCAAAAATGTGTTTTCCATTTTAGTACTGATTTATGATAATTTTCAAAATTAATATTTAATTATTTATTGCTTAATTTTCTTAATGAAGAAAACAGAAGTGGAAATCCCTCAGCTGAGTTCAGCAGTGCCATTTTATGAGCTGACAAGCTTAAAAGCTACAGTACATGTGCTTCAAATGACAGCTTTTCCAACCTCTCTCTTGAAGGTAGGGTTGGTGACTGAGAGATGGGCACACCCCCACTGGTTGTCTAATGGCAAGAGCCCTTCCCTGTGCTGTACTGCATGCAATGTGTCATGTTGTCATACTATCTGCTGCCTTTGATCCACCCCAGAATATTAACTCACTTATGGAGAAAACCCAGATGTGATAATCCAACTTCCAGATTTGGATCTTAAAATATCTTAATTAAGGCAAAATATTCCCGTGTGTCTACCCTGTATGATGCAGCTCTCCCTGATGTAGACAGGTACTCCACATTTTAAATGCCTGCAGATAGTAAAGAATGAAGGCCGAGCCCTTTTTCCTTGGCTACTGATGTGCAGAATCAAACTCTATAACTCATGGAGAGTTGTAAAGCAGGTATGTTTATTGTGGTGCTGGGTGCAAGGGGGATTGCTCCTCCTAACTTGCACACCGAGGGGTTAAGTAAGCAGATATTTATTACACAGAAGCATACATATTAATTAGATTCCCAAGAAAAGGTGGAGTTATTACAATTAGTTCCAGGAACTCATTATCCTAAATCTCCCTCTGGCGCAGGCCCATTGACACGTGGTGGTCGTGGGCCAGGGTCTCTGGGAGGAAGACTCGCAGTCTTCTTCAAGATGTACTTTTCCATCTGACACAAAAATGCTTAGTCCACATCAGCAACCGCAGAGCCAGATTGTACTGGTTCTCTTCACGGGTAGTATATTTTGTAGACAACAAAATTCTTGCTTACAACTTAGCTATGCATTCTGTATCTACACGTGCAGACAGTGTCCTTGTTAGTCAGTCTGTTATCTGCAAGTGTTGAAGTACTAGTTGCAAGGTCTACATATTTACCAAATGATTTTCAGCTTTAACTATTTCACTACTTTCTTTAGCAGATACGTGGGCTGCCATGTCACACTAACAGACTGACTCAGCTATAACTTGACCTTGCATTGATGCTGTAGTTCTCAGTCTAGAAGGACATAGTTAAGGAATAACTAAAACACAAAGTGTATCTGTTTACTGGATTATTTTGCCCAGATTGACAGTACTTAGGAACAATCAAGTATTTTACTTCAACAGAGGAGTACAATTATAGTATTAAAATTAATAGTGAGTAATCCTTCTTTCACAGTCTATATATGCTTTTTCCCTACTGTTGATTGAAATGGAGACCAAAGGAACAGCCAGTCACTGCTTGGCTTCAGTTTTCCTTTAGGTTTGTTATGTGGATTTTTGTAGTCTCTGTCCTGTTGGAATTAGGCACATTGCATGGAGAGACTGAAAGCATCAGGTCCCTGCTCTGTTGCCCACATAGCATTTCAGGCATGGGAGCTGAGGTGGCAGGCAAGAGCATCCTGTGTCATCAGGCAGTACATAGATGGGAATGGGGGGAATTGGTCTTGTCAGATAACTAGACAACATCATATGAGGGAGATCATATGCTCTTAGCATCAATGAGTAGCTGATAACTTTTCTCCTGGAGCAAGAACTGCCCACACCTGTAAGGTTATGAACTTTCCTTTTGCAAAGGTCAAATACACAGTGACCCTGAAAGACAGTGGAGCTGCCTTTCCCTGAGTAAAGATCTACCTCATTAAAAGGCAACAGCTCAAGAGTCTGCAGTTAGCTTGTTCCTTTGTTCCCAGGGCTTGTGCCCTACAAGTTCTAACATGTCTCTATTCATCAGGCTATCAGTACTTGGACTCTTGTCCTTGAGGCCTTGTCCTATATCTCCCCCTTCCTGTTGCACAAAAAGAACTCTTGAAATTGAACGAGTTGTTAATTTTCGTAAGCATTGTAAAAGACAAGGTATAAGTAATAGAACAAACAAAAAAGCAACTAAAGCATATATAATCATCTTCACTAAGCTTCTTAACCTTCCTGAAATGCCCCAACCACTAAACAGTTTATCTAACCAATCCCAAGTATCACTTTGTTGAAGATGAGAAACTCCATCTTTCAATCTTTGGATGCTAGCATGAATTGATTCCGAATGATCTGAAAGGTTCATGCAACACATCCCTTCAAACTCTTCACAACCATGACCTTGTGCCAGAAGCAAAAAATCTATTGCAGCTCTATTTTGTAATGTCGCGTGGCGAACACTATCAACATCTAATAAAAGACCAGACGGGGCACTGCTTGTGGCATTAGTTTGTTTGGCAAGCCAACAGCCAAGCTTATCTAATGTTGCCAGAGCATTTCCTGCAGCAGCTCCAGGCAACAAAAGAGATGCAGTAAAGCGCTGGCCAAAGGACCAAAATTGCATGTTATCATCACAATCGGGGGCAAATGCATGAGTGCCACGCTTTGTCCTTCGAGAGTAGCGATGTTGTAAAATCATAGATGTGTTAGGAGTCAGGACGGAAAGTCACCCTAAACTACACGGACCTCCTTTTATATGAGAAGGAGTGACAGGCCATGCTCGATCCCCACAAATAAAAAATACTCCAGCAGGTAGTGAGAGCGGAGCATTGCTAGATTTAGACAAGTTGTTAAGAGTGTAATTACACCAGATACTTGCATTTCTAAAAACAGGATGAATAGGGAAAACGTCCCATGCCCTAGATTGATTCTTTCCCGTGTAGTTAAATTTTATGCAAAAATCCATTTTTACAGAACCAAGGAGTTCAATTTCCTGTGGTTCCAAAGTGGCCAGTGGGAGATGGGGTGTCCATACATCCCAATTATCTGTCACATTTTTTGATACGTTTTTGGGTGGAAAAAGACTTTGAAGGTCCCTAGGTATAGGCCATTCATCTAATGGTAAGCCCACAAGACATGTGGAAAAAGGCTGATCCGGAGTGGCCATAGCAAGACACAGAGTATCCTGTCCAGTCAAGTTCGCCAACGTGACCCAAACATTTACCTTTGGTAGAAAAGGGGGATAAGAGCTACCTTCAATAGGCCAAGGTCCAGATGTGAACATCATTATCCATATTAATGACAATGCTTGTTTCTCCTTTTCTTTTTCCATCGATGTTTTACAACCAGCCATTCTTCTGGTCGTACTGTCCACAACCGAGGCACTGCAATTGATTGTCCACACTCTAATCCTACAATAATGTTCTTGTTAATAATATAAATTCTGCTTGCTAATATAATATATTGAAACAACAACCATGCAATAGCCCGTACTTCTAGGCTTTCAATCAATGATAAAAAATTTGCAAAAACTAAGTTTGGCAAAATCTCAGAACCTAATCCTATAACTCCCTCTATTTCCAAAAGAGGTTTTCCCATAAAACGTTCAGCCCACTGTATATGATTAAACCTTAATATTTGATTGTTACACCCAGAACACATCCAATGACCCCATCTGTCCCTTAGTCTTACAACTCGCCAGCGATCCTGATCACAGAGTTCACAATGAATCTTTATCCACGGTCGACAGAATGGTCCATGTTCATAGCAACATAACTGTAGAAATCGAGATGCTGTCCAATCTGGTTCATGGCAGTGTCGTTGAAAGTCGATGTAAGGGAAGATAATATCTGCTAGCGGTGCCGTCAGTGCGTTGGGGATCTGGTCTGGTCCAAACGTATTACCTTTGTTAAGTGGTTTGATCCAGGGTGATAGTGTTCGTTCTAAGCGCTGTAAAAAGCAAAATCTAGATTCTATATCCTGAATTTGGGTATCTGACATTAATGCAAAACAAAAATCCTCACACAGTTTTTATTTCATTCTGTAGGGTCGGTGTCGGTATCAGTTGTCTGCGGTAAAGGTTCACGGAAAGGTCTTACATTCTTCGCTGGGATCCATCTGGGTCCTTTTTCTGTGGAGACACAAGCATAACCTTTTCCCCATGTAACAAGAGGATGTGGTCCCATAATTTTACCTGTTTCTGGATCTCGAACCAATACTGGGGCTTTAACCTGTGCCTCGAAGGAGGTATTTGCAGTAAAATGTCGAACTATTGGTGGGTTGTTATCTATTAAAGAACAATTCAAAAAATTAAAAACATACAATGCTTTCTGTAAGCGTTCCTCCGGAATAGCCATTCCCATTCCCCCTTTTTGTTGTTGTAATAGACGTTTTAGAGACTGATGAGACCGTTCAATGAGAGACTGACCGGTGGGGGAATGAGGAATGCCAGTAACATGAGTTATACCCCATAGGGCCCAAAAGATTTTTTATAGTAGTTGAAACATAAGCTGGGCCATTATCTGTCTTTATCTTTGAGGGAATACCCAAAGTAGCAAAAGCACGCATTAAATGTCTACGAACATCTCGTGCCTTTTCTCCTGTGTGACAAGAGGCAAACAAGGCACCTGAAAATGTATCAGTGGAGGAGTGGATATATTTAAGGTTACCAAATTCTGAATAATGTGTAACATCTGTTTGCCTAGCCGTAGGCTTTGTAATCCTCTAGGATTAACTCCTGCAGCAATTGATGGGAAAGAATGTTTTTGACAATCAGGACAGACAGCAATAATATTTGACGCTTGTTGAGAAGTAAGGTCAAACTGTCGTTTAAGAGCTCCAGCATTTTGATGGAAAAAAGAGTGACTTAGTTTAGCTTGTGCAATTCGGTCTGGCAATACTTGAACTGATAAGTCAACAGATCAGCTCGCTGATTACCTTCTGTAAGAAAACCAGGTAATGAGGTGTGAGACCTAATATGCATAACAAAATAAGGCACAGATCGAGAGTCCAAAAGGAAAATAAGTTCCTGTAACAGGGTAAAAAGTTGTGAATGTGAAACATTCCGCAGCACAGAAGCTTCAGCTCGTGTAACAATACCTGCAACATAAGCTGAATCAGTAACAAGGTTGAGTGGTACATATCATTTTCGGAAAACGCGAACAACTGCATTCAGTTCTACTGTCTGAGGTGAACCGGAGACTGTCTCTATGTCTGAGTCCCATCGTCTCCATTGATCATCCCACCATAAAAGAACAGATTTATGTGATTTGCCTGATCCATCTGTAAACACAGTAAGTGCCTGTAAAGGTTGTTCGTTTCTTTTGGGTTTCAACATCAGACGAAAGTCAATATTAAACAGTTTGTGTGAAGGCAGATGAGAAGTTATTTGACCTGTATAGTCGGCAAGCGCCATAACAAAGGTGTCTGATTGCTGATAAAGCCATTGTAAGTATACTATTGTTACTGGTAGACAAATACAGACAAAATCCTTCCCTGATAAGGTTAACAGGCGTGATCTAGCTTTAACAATCAGAGAGGCAAACGTTTCATGTTGTGTCAAAATAGTTTTTGTAGACTGGTTAGGTAAAAAGATCCATTCAATAATTAACAAGGGGTCTGAGTTCTGAAGGTCCCATTGAAATATCAGGGATTGAGGCTGTCGAGCAGGGTTTAAAATAATCAAGTAAAAAGGTAGTTCAGGAGCCCATCGATGGGCTTGTCGAGAAGCAATAGCTGAGGCAACCTTTTGTAAAGGTGTATCCACTTCAGAGTTAAGATTACGTGGAGAACAAAGATTAGTGTCCCCTTTTAGTAGTTCAAACAGAGAACCCAGGTATGTATTAGAAATTCCCAATAGTGGCTGAACCCAATTTATTGTTCCCAGTAATTTTTGTGCATCATGCAGGTTTCTTACATTGGTATTGATCTGCAAGGGTTGAGAAACAATAGTTTGTGCCCTTATTCGCCATCCCAGATATTTCCAAGGGGTAAACTTTTGGACCTTTTCTGGTGTTATACAGAGACCTGCCGAATTCATGGCATTTGTGACAAGGGCTACAGCTTTCTCCATGACCTCATGATGTTGTGCTGCCACCAAAAGGTCATCCATATAATGATACAACAACACACTAGGCATAGTGTTTCGGACAGGACTAAGTATTTTCGCAACATACCATTGACACATTGTAGGACTATTTTTCATACCTTGTGGCAGTACAACCTACTGGTATCTCTGCAACGGGGCTTGCATGTCAACGCTTGGAATTGAGAAAGCAAATTTTGGGGCATCATCTGGATGCAATGGGATACTGAAAAAGCAATCTTTAAGATCAATGACAGTCAGATGCCAATGTTGAGGGATCATAGTAGGGGACGGGAGCCCGGGTTGGAGGGCTCCCATATCTTCCATAGCATCATTAATTTTTCTGAGATCATGGAGCAAGCGCCACTTGCCAGTTTGTTTTTTAATAACAAAAACAGGTGAATTCCAGGGGCTAGTAGAAGGTACAATGTGTCTTTTGGACAGTTGTTCTGAGACTAAATTTTGAAGTGCGTGAAGTTTTTCCAGAGGAAGGGGCCATTGATCCACCCAAATAGGAACATCAGTTTTCCAGGTTATTTTTAGGGTGTCACGCACTTCAATGGCCCCATCTAAAAATGGGTTCGGATAGACATTCCCCATTGTGTCAATACATCGCGTCCCCACAAAACCATAGGGACTGGTAGCACAAAAGGTTTAACAGAAGCCAAATGTCCCTCTGGTCCCCAAATTTGAATTAGTTCCAAACTCTGACGACTGTTACCGGTCCTGCCTATCCCAGCCAGTGTCTGAGAGACATTAGTCAATGGCCATTGTGGAGGCCATTTAGCTTGAGAAATTACTGTGACATCAGCTCCAGTATCAATGATTCCATTTAGTACTATTTGTTGATCATTGTAAATAAGGGTACATAGGTCGCTGTGGAGAAATGGATTGTACCCACAAAATGTGAGGCAACCCTGTGGATCCAAAACCTCCTTTCCTCTGTGGAGGATGATCAGTGATAAGGGAGCTTACCCTTGCCGGAATCAGAATCAATTGCGCTATTTGACTACCCTGAGGTATCATACAAGGCGGAAATGGAGTCCATGCCATGATTTTGATTTCGTTCACACTGTCAGAGTCAACAACACCTGGTAAAACAAAGAGACCAGAAAATGTTGTGGAAGATCTGCCAATTAATAGAGCTTGTGTATCGGGGGGTAATGGTCCTTTGACATTTGTTGATAATAAATGAACCGAGGAATCGAGCAGCGTTACTGTGTGGGAGGTTGCCAGGTCCAGTCCGGCGCTGCCTGAGGTTGCTGGACAGAGACTCGAGGTGTTGGTACTTCTCTCCGAGGTTGTTGAAATGTCAGCTGTGGCACTTGTGTCTGCGCGCGCTGCTGCCCAGCACTCCGCGGTCGGTTTCCCTGTATCGGTTGTCCCTGGAAGTCATACTTAGATCGACATTGATTAGCATAATGACGCCCTTTCCGACATTTCAGACAAACTCCAGGACCAGGAGGTTGTTGTTTATTCCCCGCAACCCGAGCAAGACAATTTCTCTTCAGATGACCAGGTTTACCACAACCATAGCAATTTCCCACACCATGCATCGCTGCAAAAGCAGCAGCCATAGCCTCAAACTTGTGGTCAACTGTACCGGTTCGGTTACATGCTTCCACCATTTCCACCAGAGTGGGGTTTGGGTTAGGGAGAGACTTCAGTAGCCTTTTACAATCAACATTAGCATTTTCAACAGCTAGTTTTGTTAGCAATATATCCCGCGCTTCCGCATTATCTACTTGACCTTCCAAAGCCTGTTTTAGTCTATCAATAAACTGCATATAAGGTTCTCGAGACTCCTGAGTGATGGTAGCAAAAGCTTTTTGTGGTTTTTTTAAGTCAGGGACCTGGAAAAAAGCCTTTTTCGCCTCTTCTCTAAGTGCCTCGAGAGCCGCATGGGGGCAGTTTTGCGCTTGCGCTACAGGATCAGCATGTGCACCGGTGCCTGTAAGATGCTCTATTGTTAGTGCAGCTAATGCAGCATCATTATGATTAACGTACGTGAGTAGGAGTGCTTGCAGTCCTCCTCTCCAATGCGATTCCCATAACGTGTACTGAGTCGGGGTTAGTAACAATCGTGCTAAAGATTTCAAATCATGAGGAGTCATGATATAAGTATCAAACACAGAAGATAACAGACTTATAAAATAGGGAGAAGAAATACCATGTTCCGTAACTGCGCGGTGCAGTTCTTTAACAACCGAAAAAGAAAGAGCCTCCCATCGTGCTCCCCCTGTCCGACCCTGAGTATACAAGACCGGAGCAACTATAGTTTTAGCCATTTCTAAAACCCCCTCCTTTAAGGCTTGTTTCTTTATTTTTGCCCACACATCAGTAGATCAGGAGGGTATAAATCAGGTTCTTTTTCAGGGTCTATCGGTCCTGGGTCAAAGGGATCTTCTTCTGGCGGATACTCCACTGCATTGACACCCAGGGGTCTAGAGCACTGTGACTTAGAGGCTGAAAAGGAAAGAGCTATAGGAGCTTGCGATTCCTCCTCCTCTCCTTCCTCTGCCTTTTCTTCCTGTGCTTTCATAGTCTCAAAAATAACTCTCCATGAAGAGAGCAGACAGTGGGACTCAGTATTGCCTTTTGTCACAGAATCCCACAATTTCACCCCTGTGTCGTCCCAAAGTTCCCGCGTAAAAATTGTAGATGCAGTCACTGCGGGCATATTTACTTGCACCCATTTGAGCATTGCTTTAAGGTCTTGTCCAGAAATACTTTTCTTATGTTTATTAAGGAGACCTTTCATAAGCTCATAAATGTCTCTTTCTGGGGACGAAGCCTGATTCCCCATTACGGATTTCCCACAGCTCACCTCTCCACTCCGGAGGGATTTCAGGCCGGCCAGCTCCCGCTTCCTTTCAGCAGATCATTCAAAGTTCTGTGGGATTCGCTGCAAGTCACTCAGATAGGCGATTCGAGATCCCCTCCACGTCAGATCCTTCACCAGATCACGTCGGGGTCACCAATTTGCGGCGAATGAAGAGACGGGACGCAGCTTGATGCAAGCAAGTTGTCCGTTTATTAATGATTTTCTTACAATTATATACGTTTCTATCTTCTACATATTACACACTGATTGGTTAAATCTTAAGCGTAAAAAACACTGATTGGTTGACATTTAAGGCACACCGTTAAAACAATAGGAACTGATTAGTTTACCTTCTCATAGCAACAATTTCTATTCTAAGATTAGGGGGTTTCTTCCTATGTGACTTTCTTAATTAATAAAGTTCCTTATCGGCACTATCCGTTCTCTTATCTGGCTACTCGTTCCTCTTTGTCCGTCTGGTTGCCATCTCAACTGCAACAGCTCAAGAGTCTGCAGTTAGCTTGCTCCTTTGTTCCAAGGGCTTGTGCCCTACAAGTTCTAACACGTCTCTATTCATCAGGCTAACAGTACTTGGACTCTTGTCCTTGAGGCCTTGTCCTACACTTCATAGCAGTCAGCACCCCATGGCATGTGTAAGACAGAGGTGACAGCCTTGTGTAAGGCAGTCTTCATGGGGTGTGGTAATGTACAGGGGGCCACATCTCAGGAATTGAAAGGGTTTGTTCTTGCCACCATTTGGGCATCTAACTACTTGCCTAAGCACCTCTCTGTCTTGGTTTCAGTAGGGATTAGGCACTTAGGCATCTGTTTGTGTTTTAGCAGCTGAAATATTGAAGGTAGCAAAAGCTTCTTATCCTGCAGTGATGAGCAGGTTGCCTAGCTTCTTGGGTGAGATTCTCTGAAATCAGTAAAGCTTCATGTAGACAAAAGGACCTGCTTGCTAAATGTGTCTACAGATTCAAGGCCTCTGAGGAGGAAAAACTGAAGGACTGGACACAGTACAAACAGGGAATCCTACTCCCAGCTGCCAAATGTGCAAATCTGGAAGCTTTATCCATGACTCAGAATTACCCATAATCCAGATGTTCTTCGCATGTGCTGCATATACTCCTAGGGTGGAGGTTTTAAAATGGAGACAAGAGAACCTGAACAGTTCCTGGGGTTCATTGGAAAGAAAAGGTTATTCAATTTGTATTTATTACTCTTGAATAATACATCTTTAGCTAAAAGTTATCCCTGAAAATGCATTAAATACAAACAAAAGATAAAAAGAAAAAAAAAGGAGAGGGAACAGCTGAAAAAAATTGCAGCTGTGTTGGAATCAGAATGGTTCTGTGATGGACTGATGAAAGATATGTAAATAATTTGTTTCAGATTTTTTTCATACTTTAAGGTCATGTAAAACATCTATTACAACATTTGAGCACACTCTCTGTTGTATCTTCACATTTGCCTTATCAGATTCAATTATTTCCATTGTACAGCTGAGCAATAAAATCAGCCAGCAACTCAGGGCAGATTTACCCTCTTTTTACGCCATGGCACTTACGTCAGAAATTCAGTCCTTATGAGAATGGCCTCAGGAGGGGAAGTCAGGCATTGCCAGAAGGTGCTTGAGATGTACCTGGGTTTTATCATCATCCAGGACAGCCTGTTTCTCTACCCCTCTAAGGGGTGTAGGGCAGCTGGACTCCAGGGAAGACTCTGTTAAGTGCCATGAGTTGGATGAGATAAAAGGGAATGAATCTCAGGGATTTGCCCACAATTTAACAAAACATTTGATGCAGGCCATGAAAATAGTGCACCTTCCTAAGTTCCATACCATTAACCTAGCTGCTTCTGCTAGCTGTTTTCTGAAAGAAATGTCCTTTTATAAAGCTGAACACAATCTATATGTATTATTAGCCTGCCCAGATGTCTTTGAATTGGCACTGATACAGACAGGGGAAGATAATAAGCTGTTCTCCAGCTACCAGACTATATTCTGTTTCCAGTATGTTATTCAGTACAATTCAGCATCTCAGTATGACTGGAAGTCTGTTACTGGCTTTACACACAGTGTGTGTCTTTTTAAAGGCAGATAAACTGTAGGCTGCTCAGATTTTATAAACATTTTTCTTCTTCCCAGCTGAAATAAAAGCTGCCCAAAATTCAGGCTCACAGAGACACCAATTTAAGTCCCAAATAAGTTTTTAAGTTATGTTATTTCAGATTTACATGCATGTAATCAGGAACAGAATTTAGATTATTATGTTTAACCTATCTTGACTCTTTCCAGTTCTTTCCTGGTGGGATGATATTAAAGCTTTCAAGAGTCAGTCTTTGTTACAGTGTTTTGGTATAGTCATGGTAGATTTATAATTTTTGTGTTTCATCCAATTGGAATAATAACCACATGCTGTAGGATTTTTTTTCCCTCATTACACAAACCTTCACTATGTAATCTGCTGAGAAAATATCTGATTTTGTATCAGGTGAGTAAAACTTAATGAGTTAAAATATAAGTCCCAACCTGCTTAGACTGATTCAAAACTCCCGTTCTCCATTCTCTTTTAGAATTCACGTACTCTGGCTTTGCCATTGCTTGTGACTTCCCAAAATTCCTCATGGGTCTTGCAAGGCTGGACTTCTCTTTATTGCTTGTACTGATGGCTTTTGAACAGATTAGGTTTTTGAAAATAAAAATACTTTGCATGAATATAGCTCTTATATTTTTAATGTTCTTAGCTTAGGGTTTAAGTGACTTGTCCAAGGCAACAGAAGGAGTTAGAGACAAAACTGGATTAGACATAAAGTGTTTCTGGCTCATTGACTTGGGCTCACAGTTCTGGACAAGGCTTTTCTTTCCAGAACAGTAACATTGTTTTTAAGTATTAGAAAAGAAAAACTAAAACAAATATGGACTACTCACTCAAGAGCCCCTCTATGTCACTGAAGAGAGACAGTCACTTTCAGGATAGAATTTATGGGATAGATTTCAGAAGTCTGCCCTAAATGAATTATACCATAAAAGTGCCTATTTCTTACTCATTACTGTAAAGAAACCCAAGGTGAATAATTCTATGTGGATGACCTAAGTTAGGTGAGATGAGTCATACTTAATATACAGAAAACCAGGCACACTCATTTCAGAAGAAACAATATAACTTCCGTGCTCCTGCTGGAGATTCCTTTAGTAAGACACGCAAGGGTTAAATTGCTACTTTTGATATTGAAGGAGAGATTAGCCCATGTTTTGTGGGGTGTTTGAAACCTTGGAGGATAATATCAGTTTGTGACCTTCCCAGTGGAAATCTTTCTCTGGAGCAACTTCAGAGCTAATTGCAGGCTGGGCAAGTTGCAATGGCAGGAGGGCACTGTGTTCCCCAATGCCACCTCTCCGTGGCCCTGAAGCCATACAGACATTTGGTACAGGGCATACAACCAGAGCTTAGCCAGGGAGCCACACAGGGAGCAGTGGCTTAATGCTGCTGGGTGCAAGTGCCTCCTAGCTCTGCTGCGTGCACAACTGTCCAGCGCTGCTCTGAATCTCCAAGCATCCTGTCTGCTTGTCTCAGCCTACTGGTGCATATGCGCACTCATCCCAGCCATTTGGCAGGTAAGGCTGCTTTAGTAGCAGTTATTTTCTGTCATTCACAAAAGTTATGCAGCCTACCCAGGCAGATAACTTGGATGCTGCTGTCTATCCCAACAGCTGATTTTCTTCCAAGATCACGTAGTATCTTTTTTAAGTAGTTGCTTACCAAACTGGACTCCCCATCTCCTTTAAATATGGCTTATGTTCTCTTCTCATACATGCATGATTTTATATTTGGCTGTACGCATATGGCTTGCTAGTTCATGCAGCACCAAATAATTTAGAATTTATTTGCATCAATGATTTCTCTTTTTTTCATTTATCGCTGCTCCAATATTTGCATGGGCAATAAATTTTAAGAGTAGAAATGTTATGTTTAACTTCAGGTTAATGATAGAAGATGTCTAATGAGAGAAGAATAAAGAACAGACTGTAGAATGACTTCAGAAGGAGCAGTGATTCTCTGATTACAGTTGTAGTTTAATGCTTATCAGTCAACCAATTTAAACTGTGGGCCATGCTGATTTGTTTTCTCAATCACAAATTTATGTAGCAGCATATCAAATGTCTTCCAGGATTACCACATAGAGCTTCTATGTTTTAAATAACTGCTTATGAAAGGAAAGCAGGCAGACACACAAAATGTTCACATTTTCCTATAATTACTTTGATTTGGAGAGAAAAAATATTAAGTGACTTTTAATAGACAAATTATAATTTTTTTTTCAACCAGTTTAATAACATCCAGTTATTTAAAACAAAAACCAAACAAAAGTCTCTGTGGTGTAGAAAAAATCCAGATAATGAAATTGCTTGTTGGATTTCCATAGTCTGGCCAGTACAGTCATGAAAAAGCAAGGAATATAATTGTAGAGATAAACATAACTTTACTTCATATTCAATAACTTGAGTCCTCTGATTCACTGAGATTATACAATATATTTGAACCCTTGCATCTGTACTATTTTACCTTCCGATTGCATTAAGAACTGCTGAATTCAATTAACATTGAAACTACTTGGCTAGTCAGACATTACACAAATACTTTTAGTAAGAATCTGAAATCTTCAGACAAATTGTAGTTTAGATTTGTTCTTCCTAAAATGCAACAAATAGTGTCCCATGCCTCTGATTTACTCACACTGTAGCTAATGGAAATTAAAGTCCTCATAGCCTTTCAGCTAGTGCTAACTTTCTGGAACTGTCCCCTGTAAGTCTGTCTCCCATCTGGGCTGGAAACTGAGTAGCCGAGTTGAGGACTCACAGACATCTTTATTTTTCTAGAGGTTAAAATCTTTATAAACATTTTTCCCTATTCTCTTGCCTTCCCTATCAATGTTGTAGATGGTCATTTTATAAAAGTCTATGCATCTGGAAAAGTTATATATTCTACATGTAAAAGCATAGCCCTACCATTCCTAATGATATTGGAACTAATCAGTTATTTCACAAAAATCTCTGAGCATGATTAAACAGAGCACACTGCAGAATTTTTCATGCAAATTGGGAGATGGTTCAAATCCCTATCAAAGTAAAGCTACTGCTTCAAAAATTACAGATAGGAAATGTATATTTGATTTCCATACGGAATGGAATGAAGATCTGAGCCGTCCCTGGACCAGTCCTAAGCTGGAGGCAGGATCAATAGCACTGCACTTCCAGGTATGTCTGTCTGATCCACTCATGCTTCCCCTATCTCTCCTCCATCTATAGTGCGAGTGCTGAGCCTGGTATTATTTACAGTATGTTTGCTACACCTGTCATAGATTTAATGGAGATTTAATTCTAATACAAGCCAGCACAGGTAGAATGTAAACAGGAGAGAAACATTACAACTGTTTCTTGTTGACAGCCTCAAGTGAATTTGGATAGCTGTCCTAACTCTAGCCTGATCCATTCAGTGCAGAAGCTCTGTAGAGACACAGCAGTAATATGCTGTTTAAGGAAGAAAGAAAAAGAGAAGCAAACTGGCTTTTTTTTCACTGTGTTCATTACACAAATAAACATCACTGGGCAAATTTTAATCAACTCAAAACTTACTACATGTAAACTGGTAGCACTTCTTTAAGGTTGATGCATGGTTTCTCTGTGCAAAGGCTTAGCAGAATCAAAATCTCTCAGTGCAGGAGATGGATATAAAGATGATTTAGACTTTTGGTCATTTGGGCAGTGACAACTCCCTCTCTCCTCTTATTCCTCATTCCCTAATTGTTCTTCCCTGGAGGTTGTGCGAGTATATACATTGCAGTGCTAATTTTGCATCTTTTGGCAGGACCTTCTATGATGCAGTCTACATTCCAGAAAAAGAAAAACACTGGTATTTATAACTGCAATTTTGATGAGCTATGTGGCAGCTGAATTCATTATGGCTGAAATTTGATCTCAGCCTCCAGACCACAGAAATAACATGCCTACATTTAAGTAGGGAGAGGAACACTGATTCATATAAAATACAGCTTGAATCATATAAGAATAAATGCTTCTTGAAAGCTTACAAAGTTAGGTAATCGCTTTTAGCGTACATTTTGATCTCCCATGTGGCTAGGAAAATGTAGAAATACTGTCCCAACCACAATAATACTTGTCTTCACCATGCTTCTAGCCCACAGAAACACAAGAGACATCCTTGAGAATCCTTATCCCACCAGACTTCCAGCCTTGTTTCCAGAGAGTAGATGGCAGGTAGGTCTGGATAACTTTCAAATTTTGTATGCATATCAAAGCCAGCTGCAAAATCTGTAGATGACCTCACTGATTTAAACAGAGCTGCATCAACATTTACCACCTGAGCATCTGGCTCCTCATCCCAACTCTTATCCCAAACATGTGTCCGCCAAATATTTCACTGTATCTTTCTTACATTAATAAAGATTTTTCTTCTTACCCTGTCTCTCACTATACTTTATAAAGCAACTCTCTTATGTGTGTTTGTACTTTGCAACTATAATTTCCATCTAATATTCATTATTTGTATTTTAAGTATCATACTGTTTTAAGAATACATAAGAGTGATTTATCTGGGTGGGTGGGGTGGGAAGTGCCATACCAGATTGTGTTACTGCTTTTGACACTGATCTATAGCTCTAAGTTATATTGTTCCTATGTTTTCATTAAAAAAAAAAAAAAGTAGATCAGATTTTTCATGTTTTCTTAAAATATATATATTATTACAGCCTAATACAATTATATTTACCAACTGGCCAGACTTTGACATAACAATAAGCAATAAGCAATAAGCAATAAGCAATAAGCAATAAGCAATAAGCAATAAGCAATAAGCAAAGATTTGAATGGAATTCAGGAACAGGTCTCCCATTCTTAAGATCTGTATCCCAGCGCAGTGCTCTCACATTAATGTGAAGCATGTGGCTAAATCCCTTGAATGACTCTGAAAACGTCAACCATAATCTTTTTTTTTCCTGACTCAACTCCCCACTATTAATCAGAAAATATTTTTTAAGAAGTATCCTTTCAGAAAATAAAGAATAATGTGAAATCTAGATTAATGGCATTCCTCTGATAGTGTTCAGATTCTGTTCTTCCCAAATTTCATTATCCATCCTTAAGAATTTAGTCCGTACCCAACTCCATACAATGGTTTCATTGCTAACAGTACATAAGTTAACTTGGTTTAAGATAGTTGGGCTGACAAGCTTTAATATCCCACTTTGACTGCAATGTAGTCACACCCACAATGTGGGAGAGGAAACAGAAGTAAAGCAATATATCCGAGATTACAGAGGAAGCCTGTAGCTGAGCCAGCAAGGAACTCTAGGCTTGTGGCTTCAGGACCACCACCTTTTTTTCCCTTCCAGGAATCTGTAGGATGTATTCTACCTCCCAAATTTCAGGCATAATGGGATTTATAATTTTGGAATTTATTATATATTGTGTTTTGATTCATCTCATATTCTGTCCTTTATTTTTTAATCACACTAAGTGTTTTTGGATATTATCTGCCTGGCTTCTCTTATTATGAACTGGGGATGTTGGATGCCTGCAGATTTTTTTTCCAAACTTTTTTTATTATATGCATAGTCAAGACTGAAATATTTTCTTGCTGACTTTTGTACTTACCAGGCCTGAGGCATCACTGCACTACTGTAGTTTTAGGTAGTAATAATCCTTTCCTCCATTTTCCACCATGATTAGTGAATTAGGGCCAGTGTTTATGTGCAATTAAAAAAAAGTGATAAAAATAAAAGAGTCTGTGGTGCCTCTTGGGGCTAATAGGAAGTAGTAAGGAATCATTTTAAGAGATTGCTTTAGTGTGATGTAATTTTGCTGGTACTCAGACATCATGGAAAGGAAAACCTTGGAAATGCTTAAATATAAAGATCCAGCAAGAGAGATTGCACGCTAGGGTGGAATTTGGCCTTTCTAATTTACAGTAGTTTTATGATAATGACTCAGGCTTATTTCAGCTCCAGCTACACACTCTCCCTCTCCAAAGACTTGCTGCCTGATCCTTTCCAGGACTACACAGGAGGGGCATTTATAATGCAAAGTGAGGAACTTCGACATGGTTTATTCCCAGAGCTGACATTGTCTACCTGAATGACCTCACACAAATCACTTTACCTCCTGTGTTTTTCTATCTGTACATCACTTTGAGATCTGCAGATGAAAAGTGCTGTATAAAAGTGAGGAATTATTATAGACATGGCTTAATGAAGTTATTTGTTTGTAATCAGTTGCTTGTATTACACTATATGTTTATATTGCCTCTTTACACTTCACAGCAACATTTTCACTCTCATCAGTATTAAGAACAGGGAGGATGTGATTAGAAAGATGACTCTCATGATCCTCTAGGATACAGAAATTATATCAATTATGCCTGCTAATCTTCATTATACCTGTGTAAGCTTTCTGGGAAAGAAAACTCTTGTTTTAGTTGGTCTTTTCTTAAGCAGTGGGAATTTCCTATGTTATTTAAATACCATGTCTAAATATCCATGCTAGTTCCCAAGGCTGCCATTTGTTCTGAGGGTGCAAACAGCACAGCACATGCATTTCTCTGGATCAAAGCAACAAAATGCCTAAAAGTTTAGTTTACTGGCATTATCTAGGTGGTTCTGACTGTCCAGTTTCCTTAAGGGATTGTATTTGCAGTAGGCAGACTGCTGGGGAGAGCACACGATATAGATATACATAGTGCAAAGTAGTGTTATTGCCATGCAACAGCAGTTCTCATTACTTTTATTTAGGGATGCTGGGCAGGCACAGATTTAGGGGATAAAGTGTTCAGCCATATACCTCCTTCCTAATTAACTTACAGTGTGATCAGCAATAGCAGAGCACTGAAAGAGACTCCACTAGCAGACAGATCTTGAGAAAAAGAAAGGGTGTGTGGCTTAGCAATAACTAAGGCCTTCATAAAATTATTTTATTTGGATCTTTGCCTACAAAATCTCAAAAATAGTTGATATTCCTGACTGCCCCTTTGGTCACTAAGATAATATTCAATCTCATTTAAAGTTCTTACTAGGAGAATGGTCTTTCTCTCATCCCACAGGGTTTTCATAGTCTGACAAACCTCATTCTCACATTCATCCTTCTTTCCTTTTCTTAGCATTTTGGTTGTCCTAAAATAATTCCTTTCCTATTAGACACCTTGTAAATATTTATCCATCTGGCCTTTTCTTTTTTCCACTTAATCAATTTTGACAGATTTAGTACTTGATCTTACCTATTAAAAACAATTCTCTTCACCCCTTGTATTTTTTGTTCTCTCACTGCTCTCCAATACACCATTTTTTTTTTCAGAACATAAGTTCCTAAAATGTAGGGGAGTGTTGTGGATGGAATAATATCCAAAATGTTCAGAAAAAGACTTTTGCCATTCTTCCCACTGAGAATGTTACCATTGCCTATGCAATTCACAGCTGCATTCCCTTTTGGATGTTATATCCTGTTCCCAATGCATGTCTAAATTTCTGTCCACTCTCACCTCTTGATTTCCTTAAAATTACTGTTACCCAGATTCCTCCCTTCCTCTGAATGTGTTTTCCCTTATATTCATAGGCCTTTTTAAAGGCTGACCCTTTATTTAATTTCTTCTGTTATTTTTTAAAATCTGCCTTGATCTATTAATGTTATTTTATATCTTCAATATTTGCAACACTTACTTTAATATTACTTGGTCTCATATAGGGGTTCCGTTAGACACAAATGCCTATGACTGTCAAAGAACAAAATAATTTCACGTTATAAAATTAATCACAATGAAAATCCCAATTATGTTATCTTTGATGAAGTTTGCAAAGCGCACACTACAAAAATCAGTAGCATCTTTCTTCTCACTACAGACAAGAACACTGATATTCAAGAATCAAATCCTCTGTGAAAGTGGGTTGAAACAGTTATTTTGCTGATAAATGCTTTCTGAGTAGGGAGTGGTTTTGTGAACATGCAGCTCTTGTTAATTCTGGGACACTTCTCAAGCTAAAAGCAGTATGGTCAGACAGTTGACGTGTTAATTACATTCATATTGAGAGATTTTAGCTTCTGGATATTTCCAACATATCCAAAACTAAGGAACAGTTCAGAAGTCTTTGCTAAAAAGGTTTTGGGAAAAGATCACATTGCATGCAGCAGCTGTTTGTGTGGATTACCTAGTCTAGCCATTCTGTCAAGGCTAAAAAAACATACTGTCTGAACTGCAGACAGTAGTGACTGAACAAGTCACTGAAATATCAGTTAGAGCATGTTGCAAGCAGCATGGCTGGACTTCCTTGGGGGGTCACGCTCCAGCTTGGACAAGTAAGTGGGACAATTCTTAACAAAGACCTTGCTTGGCTGTCCCATTTATAGGTATTTTTGGAGTGAACAAGCTGAAATAATTATTTCATTGCTGTGTAGGTCCTTCAGACGTGTTGCTTTTCACTACGTGTTTATCATCAAATAGAACAAATCTATATCCAAGGCTGAGAGGTTCATTTTATACAATGGTTGGACTTGGCTTGGCTTTTCTGGTCTCTGTGATCTTCCAGCACATTTCCTTCTGAGAGAGAGGGGGGTTAAGAGATAGAGTAAAGTTTAACGATTATGATAGTCTGCTTAGCTGTTTAGGGTAATGATAGTCTGTTTAGCCGTCTAGGGTAAAGTTTTAATGATTATGATAGTCTGCTTAGCTGTTTGCCAGATCTTACATGGTTTGTTTGGGTGTTGTGATAAGGTATACGGGAGTAAAGAGCCTTATGACCATATAAGTCCAGCTTTATGACCATATAAGTCAAAAGAACAATTACAACCTTGCAAGAACAAGCTAAAGCCAGTTCTGCGGTTTGGACAAAGAGCAGGACGTTACTGAGCCTGTGCCAGATGTGGGAGGTCACGAGGAAGACTCGCCTGCCTTCATCCTCAGGACCCCTGACGACCACCACCAGGGGACACTGCGCAAACTCAGTCGAGAAAAAAAATATGGAAATGGCTCGCAGAACTAATTTTAATATGAAGCGGGGATAGGTAATGCATATGTATAGGTGTATTGCAACACATTATGAATATGTAATGAGATGCCTTATAAAAACAGAGCAAGTTTTCGTGTCAGGTGCGCACGGTTTTGGCGGGACTACCCCCCGCGCTGAATAAACATACCTACTTTACAATCTTACTGATTGTGGAGTCTGCTTTCCGCGCGTCACTTCCTTTCTTCCTTTGCTGCTCCTCAAAAGAAAAAAAAAAACAGCAAAAGCTTCAGTTTAAACCAATCTTTGCAATTTTTAGTCTTAACTCCCTCCCAAAACTCTAAGAGACCCTTCATTTCCCTTGCATGGGGAGCTGGCTTCATTTCTTGCTGAGAAGACACAAACACATGACCCTATTGAGTCACTCAATGCTACTTCTAAACTGGCTGGAGGAAAGAAAAAATCCAAAAGGTGCTCCTTTCATCAGAACATGACTGCATGATATATTGAAATGACAAATGAGGCTGATTTCTCTCTATGGCTGTCATCCTGTGGAGCTATTAGTACTGAACCTGTCACCAAAACTGGGAATAAGAAAACTCCTTAACACCAATGTAGCATTAAGAAGCAGGCATTCTTTATTGCAGCGCTGGATGCCCAGGGGATCGCTCCAACTAATGTGCATGCTGTATGTTGCATTCAGGCAAGGTTATATAGATCATACATATGTTTATGCATTACATTTCTAGGAAAAATCATACATATTCATTCAATAGGTGGTACTATATTAATTAAGCATCACACATGCTCCTTACAGGTATTTTAGAAAACTTCTGGGGGTCTTAAACAATAGTCAACCCTCTAGTTACAGTTGACTGAGAAATGAACCTCAGTTACCTTTCCCTATATGGACTTGTCTTGACCACAGTTCAACTTCTTTTGGCAAGTTTGGTTTCAGACCTGGCTTTGCAAGAAGATCTTTTGTTTTAGTTCCTTCTTGGAATTATTGATTAATTATTAATCAACAATATAATGTTGCACAACTACTGTTTGATGGTAACTATCCCTATACTGAAACAAAAAATACATGGTCACAAACCCACAAAGGAGAACAGTCATATCAGGTCTATCAAGCTGGTAACATTTAGGTGGAGGAAGGAGTGGGCACAGAACTACTTGTCTTTTGCAAGGTTTAGTAAAGAATGATCCATGGGTATTATCTACCAGCCACTTTCTGAACTTGAATCATCTGCAGAGCCCTAAAAATCTTAACGAACTGGCTGCAGCCCCAGGATAAACAGGGAGGGCACTGCCTTGTGCAGGAGCAGGACCCAAGGGCTCCAGTCTTCTTTCCCTCCATATGAGGAAGAGTAATTTATACTGCATTTCTCATGTGGGCACAGTTAATATATGCAAAGGTTTGTTGAGTTTAGAACAGCCTTTAAGCTTTCCCAATTTGCAGACTGCTGGAGATTTCCCAGTGAACATTCAAACCCTTTAGAAAAAAAATCGATTGCTAAGTTTTTAAGTCACATAACAGCAGATTCATTTTTCATATTTGCCTTTTATTGACCTCTCCCTCCATCCCAAAAGTCCACAGGCAACAGTATGAGCATGACTGGATGCAGAAAAATAAGTTAATTCCCACCCTGATTATAGATGTTTTTAGGTACTGGCACAATGTTGCCAGTTAAAACTGATACATTCTTTTCCTTCTTGTCTAAGCCTCAGAATCATCCTCAGGAAATTTCATGTGCCTAGAAAAAAAATGATCTTGAACCACTGATGAATTGTATGTACAAAATAAGTTCTTTTCTTAGAGGTACATTTTGATCAACTCCCTTCCTGAGGCTTCTGGGGCGCAGATCATCGATGTCTCACTAGAACTGTCAGAACACATATAGATTTCCCTCTTATTGTTCATTAGAAGACAACAAGATGACTCTAAATCAGGCTAGTGACTCACCTCCCCCTGAGGGGCTGCAGTTATAAGAGAATTAATTATTCACCTTTCAGTTGTGGAAAGATTTCATGCAGCTGTTGGTATTGGTCTGGATTTTCTTCACCCAACCACATCTACTGAACATCAGGGAACTTACTTTTGGGCTTGCTTTTTTTTTTTTTTTTTTTAACTGAATAGGCAAGATCCTCATTCTTATGTGACTCAATAACTCGACTATCAACTCAGATTTCATGAATGTGGAGAAATCTCACTGAACTTTTACTTACCTCCCTGAACTTATGCTCCTCCTCTCTGCTTTAAAAGAAACCAAACCAAACCAAACATATTTTGCACTGGACGTGGCTAACATTCCCTGATCTAATCTGGTCTGCAGTTTACATTTTGAGTATGAGGTATATGCAATATTAAGCTCCACTCAACAGGACATATCTCTAGGTCTGTATATGCATGCATTACCCCTCCTCCCTCTCCCCCACTTCCTCACTAGGTGGCCACCTAACTTACCAAGTCATTAGTAGGAAAAAAAACAAATAAATCTATGTTTTAGTTTAATTTGCATTACACAACTGACTCTCCCTACCCAGTTCCTGTTCAAAGATACAAAGCCCCTCAATTCTGCCTCTGGTTTCCAATAGTAGGCTTCCAATAGCACCACACCAGTCCCAGCACAGGTAATAACCCCCCTTACACATACATGCACATGCATACGCACACCCTACTTTGTTTTGTTCTTCCTATTTCTGTCCTTGTCAGTTTTGTCTGCTTTCACTCAGCACTTAACTCTTTCCCCATCGGCACCAAACCTAATGACTGTTTAATGGCAAGTACAGAAACAATCCTAGGAGCAGAGGTCAAAATTTGTGACTTTCTCCCAGGCACTGTGCTACAGAAACATGCTTTCTCTTGTACTCTGCCTCTTTGGCTGACTTGGTCTTAGACCCTTTCTAAGTCTGCTTAGCAACAACAGCTTTGTAAAGACAACCATTTCCTTTAAGAGATCTGTGGTTTAGATCTAGCTGCTAAGGTATTGTGCAAATATGGTTGCCATCACTAGTACCTTCAGAGAATGGATAAAAGCACCTGCCTGAGAGAGAGTTTTGAGAAAGAGGGTTGCAATGTGAATAGAGGTGCCCTAGTCACAGGCACAATGTTTTGAAAACTCCACCATTATAAGAATCACCTAAAATGGCTGGTGATCAGAGTATTTTTGTAGTGGTACAACATTTGTTAAATAGTGTTTCTAAATGCTGTTAATTCCGCAGAAGTGCATATAATATTCTGTTTACACAGGGCCTACACATGGCTTTTCACCATTCTGTTTTTTTCAGTTTTATTTATTGCTACTACCTTCTGTTTATAGTTCCAGCGTAACCTGTGAAGAGAAGCTGAATGACCATCTAAACTGACTATTAAATGCTTATGGGCACTTTACTACAGAACACCCTTATAAATTCATATATATATTCAAATATATAAATTCAGTACACTATAAAAGACTGGTAACTTGCTACTCTGGTAACACAGAGTATAATAAAAAAAGATGGAGGATAGCATAAATTGATTCCCATAAAAATGTGTCCAGATAATATCCAAGTTGCTGTAAAACATGCTCATACTTAGTTTCAGTGTCATCTCATTTTCTGTTTCACATATACGGATAGTCATGTATTTTTCTAAGCAAATAGAAATGTGTATATGGAACATATGATCTGCTAGGAAATATAAATATCAATAAATGTATGTCTTTATTATTATTATTCTTTCATTGGAAGGTTCAAACTCCAGAAAAAATCCCATATAAGATAAATGGATTGAAAAATTTAAACTTTCTGCTCCAGTTGAAATTTCAGCTCTAAATAATTCTGGCCCCCATAGTTCATCATCTGGATCAGGTCAAGGATCTGATTTATCAAAATACTTTAGCTCTTGACTGTCTTTAACTTTGTGACTATTGACTTCTATTGACTCCTAAGGAGCTATTCATAGCTATATATTTGTACATACATATGTACATATATACACACTATCATAAAATGTATATATAATATATACATGCATACATGAAATATATAAAATTAAACACATACAATATACATCAATATAGATTAATGTATTTGCAGAATTTGAGCCTTAAAAAGCAAAAGAAATGGATATTGCATTTCAAAAGGAGCAGTATTAGTGGTCCATTAGAAGAGGACAGAGATTCCCAAACATTTTAGGCTAATGGCAAAGGTTCACAATCAGCATTTCTTGTGAAGCACAATCTTTTTTTTTAGTGGAAGTACTGAAAAAGGACTTCCTTAAATTTACCCAATGATTCTGACTTTTCCAAGCCACATCCAGACAAAATTGTTAATCTGATAGTTTTTACTGTTTAATATGATTGTGGCCATGATGGAAAACAGTTTGGGAACTACTAGTATAAAGGCATTTAAACCTTGACAGAAAGTTTATATGACCAAATGGAAATGGAATTTGTGTTACTAAATGATATATAGAGCCACTACTATCTGTTCTTCTAAGTTTCTCCTGCTGTAACAACTTCTGCCATAGTGCCAGTAAGAAGTAAATCAGTTAATAATGGTTTGAGAAGATGACTGGAAAAGCTAGCACTTTTTTTAACCTCTTTTTTACACTAGTGATTGAAAAGTGCATATTGGTTTAGAAGAGTACTATATTTCAGTGAATTTGTTAAATTCAAAAAGAATTTAGGAGTAGGCTGTGCCCAGTGCACATTATAAACACTCTGCCCATTTAGTGCATTCTTAAGTCTTTATTAGTCAGCTCTATGTCAAGGGGGTAATCTTGCTAATCTCTTTCCAATAGGGTCCATACATGATTTAGGTGCTCATACAGAGTTTCTGACTCACCCACTAGCTGACCTGTGCAAAGGCCAGGGTCTTAATCTCCAGAAATGGAATACTGGCCTCTGATTCAAGCCCTCTGTCAAAGAAATGGCAATGGTTATCCTAAGACCTGCCTGACCTGCCTAGAGTGCACTGTTTAACAAAAAATAAAACCAAACTCAGCTTGCTTCAAAGAAGTGAATGGAGATTCTGCACAGTGTCACTGCCTGACTGATGTAACGCTTTTAAAGAGACTTCCCTACTAACCTAGACATGGGATCTCCACCATGGGCATCTCTTTACAGTGACTCAGTCTTAGCCTTGATGTGTTATTTTTGAATAATACTATAATAAGTATAATAAGTAACAACAAGAAAAAACCCAATAAGCAATAAAGCACCAGCTCTGGAATAATATTATTGCCAAACCCCCATATTTACTTGAAAGAAGAAACCAATTAATCAAAGCCATGCAAAGATTAGCAAAGAACCTGCCATTTGCTGAAAACTTCAGCATATCTGGAACCAGAAGTGGTCAACTCAGTTACTCATGTACCAAATAGTAGAAGAAAAGGAGAAAACATTTATGAAGTTCTTAATATTTGCTTTTCATCAGAAAATGTCCTAGTAGCTCTGTGCTACAGTAGTATGGTATGTTCTAGGTGTGGTACCATAATACCATTGTAGTATGAGATGGTCAGTAAGACCTGAACACAGATAGATAAAGGTAGATCCATGTTGTCAATCTGAGCAGCTTCAAGGCCAAGCATGAGTTATGATAGGTCTGAGAAAAATTTGGGAGGATGTTTTAAAGCACAAGCAGAAAGTTTCATCTCTACTCTGAATATTAAAAAACACTGGTCTAAATCTTAATTATGATGGTGTTTCCCCTTCACATGTATGTTACTTTATTCCTTTTAAAGATTGTTTGAGGTAGATGGGGGAAAACTTGTTTAGATTATAGATAGACTGGTTAGATTAGAGATATCACAAGGTCCTCCTCAGTTATGAGAGAAGGCAAGCAGTCAAAAATAAATCTTTCTTGACTTATGGGTAGGTCTATATCACAGTCAGGATGTGGAGACTGTAAACATTATTATGGAACCAAACCTAAATTATTCTGATAAGCAGGGATACCCCTGGAGAGACTGTGGCTCATAGCTGAGGCTCCACTTGGAGCAGGTACAACCCTAAGGGACTGCAGTCTGTGGATAAGTCCAAGCCGGAGCAATGGCAAGGGGAGGAGTTCACTGCAACGTTAAACCCTACGGGCTGATTCAAAGGGACCAGGGGTGGAGATTGTAATGGATATACCTTTAAATTGTTGTAACCCATGATTTGAGTTTCATGTTATAGGAATGACTATAGCAACAACCACCTGAACCACTAGAGGACAAGCCTTACAAGAAGCAGTGCAAGTGCAGCAGTGACCCGACCTGAGCTGGCTTTGATGCCCAATAACCCCATACAACACACAACCTCTCTTCTCCTGAGTGACCACCATAAGAGATCGTGTTCATGGACTAAATGAACTCAATGGACATTGTGTGGACATTTTATGGACATTTTTAAAGGGGTGGTACATAGACAAGGGGAATTATATCTGTGTATTATATCAAAGGATGGGAAGGGTGATGGTGGTTAATGAGGTTGTATTGGAAAGTGTAGCATGACGTAAATGGTATGGAATAAGGGGTGCATATGATCCTGGTTTCAGCTGGGATAGAGTTAATTTTCTCCTTAGTAGCTGGTGCAGTGCTGTGTTTGGGATTTGGTGTGAGAACAATGATGATAACACACTGATGGTTTTAGTTGTTGCTGGGTGATGTTTACACTAAATCAAGGACTTTTCAGTTCCTTGGGCCTTGCCAGCCAGAGGGCTGGAGGAGCACTGGAAATTGGGAGGGGACAAAGCCAGGACAGGTGACACAAACTAGCCAAAGAGGTATTCCGTACCATATGACATCATGCTGAGTATATAAACTGGGGGAAGAAGAAGTAAGGGGGGGGACATCTGGCATTATGGTGTTTGTCTTCCTGAGTAACCATTACGCGTGATGGAGCCCTGCTTTCCTGGGGATGGCTGAACACCTGCCTGCCCATGGGAAGCAGTGAATGAATTCCTTGCTTTGCTTTGCTTGGGTGCATAGCAATTACTTTACCTATTAAATTGTTCTTATCTCAACCCTTGAGTTTTACATTCCTTTCCGATTCTCCTTCCCATCCCTCTGGGTGAGGGGGAGTGAGAAAGCAGCTGTGTGGTGCTTGGTTGCCAGCTGGGGTTAAACCATGACAATAGTCCAACTTCAAGCAAGTTTACCAGAGCCCAAGATCACTGTGAAGATGTAAAATAAATTCAGAATTAAAGGCTCCAGTACATTACATGAAATAGTCACTGAAGCCTGATGCAAGTTTCTCAAAACTTGTGTAGATGCACTATTTTTCTTCTGCCTTTTCCTCTTCAACATTGCAAACCTGCAAAGAGTGCAGTGTTAAAAAGCAAAAAGTTATTGAAAACAGCAAGACATGGTTAGTTTAGAAGGTTTTGGAATTGTACATACACACAACACATTTCATCCTCACTCATCCTGTCCTCTCTGCCCCAGCCTCTTGTCTTTCTTTCTTACACTTTCAGAAATTATTTTTCTGCCTACATAAATTTCCTTGGTTTTAACTACAATGTATATTTTCTGAAGCCTGGAAAGTCCCAATACCCTTGAACATGGTAAACATGGCATTTCACAATGCTCTCTGTGCTTGGATATAGAAAACATGTTTCCTGAAAAGTCAGTTTCACTAAACTAAACCAAACCATGTGGAGTACTAAAAAAAAAAAAAAAAGAAGCAAGAGCCCACAGAAATGTAGGTCATGCTAAAAGCTTTCTCTTCTACTTGTCATTGCTTTTCATGCATCTGTGTTTTAACTAGAAGTCAGTAATTATTCAAGAGTACAGTAGCAATACAGTACCAAATAGTTAAAACACCAAAAAAAAAATAAAATCAAATAATGAATATCCAGGCAAAATTTCTGGGAGTATTTGGCTGTTAGGACATCTGCTCCCAGACTTTCCTGGAGGATGCAAATGAAGATTATAGCTAAACTGATGTAAATACCAGCAATAATGCTCAAGACAGTTCTGCAAAACTGGGTAAAAAAAAAATACCTCACTTCAAGGTGAAATATCATGACAGTTTTTGAACATCCCTCATCTCTAGTTTGGCTTAAAGCAGAAGCTTTCTATGTATCTCAAACAGCGCAGCAGTCAAAACAGAACTGTTCTGGTCCCACAGATGCCAGGTTGAGGGCTCAGACTCAGAGAAGGTCAAGCTGGGGGACCTATTCCTATTCCCTCCTGAACTTCCTGCCAAATATAGAATGGCTTGATCACTCCCAGCCTACAAAGCTGATCACAAACAATAAAAATGACTGTAACAGTTGGATTCTGGTATCACTTGGTGTGGGCTTGGGCCTTACTAAACATACAACCACACACAAACCTGGCCCCAAGGCACTCATAATCAAGACATACATGTAATGAGGTAGAGTAAGGGAAAATTAAGTACCATTAAGAAAAGGGCAGGGAGGCATCTTCTTGAATCTATCATTATTTACCAGTAATCTCTCATCAGAACACAGGGACACATGGAGTACAGAAAGGGATCAGAAGGACAAGGAAGGTGGTAGTTTTGCAGGTTAATATCCTTATTTTCCTCCTCGCTCAAAATAACATCCTGGTACACAGGAGTGTACCTCAGTTTCTGCTTTCTTTCTAAGAACGTAGGCTGTTTCTATTTTGACAGTTTATGAGTTTTTTTAAAAATAATCTACATCAAAGACTATGTGACAAACTTTACAATGAAAACAGATTAGGCCTTAGATTTGAAAAGTGAAAAATCTTGGAAAAGAGAAAGAAAATAAATATATCTGTTGTCTTGTTGCCAATGTGCTCCTGGGAGGACACACTTAATGAAGGTAAACAAGGATTTCCAACATTGTACATTGTGCAGCTTTTGAGTCCATTGTGTTGAAAGTGTTTTGGCAGAAGAACTGACTGTGGGATGAGTTTTAATCTTTACTTGGAAGAAAGTACAGATAAGTACAGTATCAATGTGTGCTTTGAAGGCAGAAGAATTCCTACATTTTTTGTGATGTATCTGTTCCTGGAGGTCTGCCTAGAGGTGGAATCTATTCTGGACTATCAATGAAGTTATCTAGTGTATAACCTACAGTTATTTCCAAGAACAAATTTGTGCTTCCCAAGACATTGACCCCAGTTGGAAATTTAAGAAATTCTTAATAATACTCTCTATTTATCATTCTGATCTTCATTACAGCTTCTTTGCCAAACAAAATACAGACTCACAAAGCAATAGAGTTAGCATTGGATGATAAACCTTTGTTGAGAATCATTTAGCACATTGCTTCTTTGCAGCTTTGGACCCAGTCAGTTTAAACAGCATACGCTTGATCAAGATTTTGGGAGACATAATAAAACCTCTGGCCATAAAGATGAGATTATTTTAGCCAGGTTCTTTGGACGCAAAATGTTGCTGGGAGAGAGCAGGTAAGCAAAAGTTGTGGGCTTTTTGTTTGAGTTGCTTTTTTTGTTTGTTTGTTTTTTTTAATATCACCAAAAAGGAAAATGGATCCTTTCAATTTGGAAAAAAAGAGGTCTTCCAAAAATCATGTGGGAAGGCTTTTATGATATGTTTAATATTTTTATGACAATGACTTAAAGAACGATAAGTGAAATCCATATTCCTAATTTTTCTTTCCAAAATGAGCTGAGAAACTTAAGTGACATGCTTTAAAACCTTATAGCTAAACTTCCCTATATAGACATATATATTTCACTGTAAATTCTTGAAAGACTAGTGTATTTAGCTATGTGTATAAGAAATGTCTGGCAAGTAGATTATCTCAGTACACATGCCAGGGGAAGGAAGGAAGGAAACCCAGATGACAGAAAAGAAAGAAAAATACTGATCTTTTGGCCTTGAGCAGGGTGTCAGAAGAATAGATTTCAAGCACAGCCTAACCTAATGGGCCTTGATCACAGATGGGAGCTCTAGCCACTTTTGCAAAGCAATTAACAAGTAACATTGGAAAATAGAAGATGACAGTAATCTCACAACACAAAAGGATTAGAGCAATCTGTTTCCATTGCTTGTGAGCACTGCACCAACTGTGTGTAGGTTGTGATGTAAGATTAGGTGACATACCAACCTACCTACACACATGACAGGGAGGTATAAAGAAATTTGACAAAATGTTCTTCTGGTGGCCAGAATATTCTAATGAGGCAATCACAACTTCCTGGAAATGGTGAAAATATGTCAAAGCCAACTTTATGGGATACTATGTCTTTGCAAAGTTCTTATATTGATTTTGCAGGGGGGAAATTACCAATATGCCCAGCAGCAGTTAATGCTTATTCCAGGCAACTAAAGCATTACATATGACAATGATTTTGGCAGTTAAGACAATAGAAAGCATACATGTTGCATATGATTTTGCATAAGGAAATCATATGTGTAGAGGAATGAAGGTGGGTTAATTAATATTGATAACATACAGCTGTGGGCTGGCTTCAGGGGTGGTGGGTTGGCTGATGTAGATAAGGTGCAGCTGTGGCTGGGGTTTTCTGCCTCTTCTTTAGGTTTTGCTCTGTGTGAATACATTATAGTCCTGAGACTCTTGGCAGATGATGGCCCATTTGTACTGATTCCTGTAGGGTCACAGAATGATCAGGGTGGGAAGGGATCTCTGAAGATCATCTAGTCCAACCCCCTGCTAAAGCAGGTTCATCTAGAGCAGGTTGCACAGAGTTGCATCCAGGCGGGTTTTGAATGTCTCCAGAGAAGGAGACTCCACAACCTCTCTGGGCAGCCTGTTCCAGTGCTTTGTCACTCAGGTCTCTTTCAGGGTCTAGATCATACCAGGTAGCAACATTTTCTTTTTGTTTTGTGATGGCTTTGCTATGATAACTTTGCATAATAAGCATTTCTAAAATCAGATTTATGTGTTTAATAAAACTAATACATTTTTTTAGAAGATTTGACATTGTATGGAATCCTGTTATAGATTTGCTAATTAGTTAAGATTGATTGACTTTATTTGATTGATTATTTGATTTTATAAAATTATTTTATAGAATAGAAATATAGAAGGATAAGAAATATATTTTAATGAAACTTATAGTTGCACAGTAAAAGCTGCTATGAGATCCTCTGTACATCCCGTACCACGGCTAGAAGAATGGGCTAGAACCATTGTTAAAACTTAGGTAATAACTTTAGGGTTTGAAAGGTTTCTTTGTATTTGACCAATCTTCTGTATGTAGAAGGTGTATTGAAATGTCAGAATATGAGATTAATGGAAACCGGGGAGAGTCGACTGGAACAGCTTGTAGTTACCTGCCAAGAAACCGTGAACTTTAGTAAAAGGTAATTCCGGCAGGGGGAGATCGCGACCACCGACTCATATACCACCTACCCAAATCGTACCCCAGACCCATTTCTAGGCCTTTCTAAGCTCTACTGCGCAGAATCGGATATAGGAGGAGAGTATGCTAATGATTTACGGGAAATATTATGATTATGCATGAATATGTATGAATAAGTTCTATATATGGTGTCTGATTTTGAGACTTGGTGTGTGTTGATCGTGAGAGGACTCGCTCACGCACCCAGCCGTCAATAAAGAAGTGTCTGCTTATCTACATCTCATTGGTGTCGATAAGTTCTTCATTACAAGATTTCGGTAACATCCCATTTATTTGTGTTTCAATTACCTTTGTTAACAATAGCAAAATTAGTAATGATTGGCAATCAAAACATGTTATGAAGTATTTGAACAATACAAGGTTAGTTAAGTTAAAGGAGGTGTGCAGAGCATTTAAAATTTTATTTGGATAGTGGCAAGCATCTGTGTGCTTGGAAATCTCTAAGTTTCTGCCTGAAGGATAAATTGAAGCTTATATAAACAAAAATTTGTGATCTAATGTTTGAGCTTTTACTGACAGAAACACACACACAGATGCAAAAACATAAACCTATATGGGAGGTTACAAAAGACAGAAAAAAAGAGAAGAGGTAGAGGAAGAGATAAGATGTTACCTGTCTATTTAATGTTTTTCACTCATGTAATCCAGTCTGGCAAGCCTTTTTCCACAGTTCCACCAAGCCAGACCTGTAAAAGCAATTATCTGTCATCATAAAATGAATCAAGCTTGCAATTGCTGTGGTTCTGAAAAGTGTGTCAAAGTTAATTGAAACTTAGGGAGTGAATAGTTTTCATTTCCTGAGATAAGGTGTGTTTTCAGGGGAAGTTTGTTGCTATGTTTGCTTTAACTATTCTTGTCTCTTGTTAAAGTATTTGTGTTATTTCTCTGGTTGGATCATAGTCTCATCCAGTTATGACTTCAATAGAGCCAAACTTTGTGTCATATGCTTTACTAGCCCATACTGGTTTACACATTCCTCTCACTTCACAAGAAGATTTTAAAAAAAGGCAAAAAATACCCCAAACCTCTCTCAAGTGATTGCAGACAGTACTTTGGAAGTATCAAATTTTACTGAAAGTTCATTTCACTCCAAAAATGTTATTTTGGTGGCTTAGTGGTGTATTGTTTTAGTAGCTACAGTAAAATTGTTTGAAATCTGGCAAATTCTCAGCCCAGAAGCCAAATGTGAAATATTCCTACATTTTCTTGGCTAGTTATCTTCTAATCTCCTGATTGTAGAGCAGCATGAATTTGCTTTCACCTGGTTTCACACCCTTTTTAAAGTGGTCTCTGTATTAAAATGGTTACTGTTTGCAACTGAAATTCTGAAGGCATTCATGGCAATGGTGCTAGTGCAAGTAATGTAAGACTATGGAAAGGAAACTGGAACTTTCTGAGTCCCTGGGGTATATTACATGCCTGATTCTCTTTTTAGCCCAGTTTTGCTCTAATAACATTCCATTGACTTGCAGTGGAGTGGTTCCAGATCATGATCTTGTAAGATGCTCAGCATCCTCAACCCTGACTGAAAGACTAAACAAGAAAATGAATTCTCTCTGGTGGGGGGTGGGGTGTGTGGGGGGGGTGTGGGGGGGTGGGGGTGTGGGAGGGTGGTGGGTGTATTTTGGAATTTTGGAACTTCTTGGTGCTGAATCAAGAAAAATATCAAAACTACCATTTGACTTTTGAGGAGGTTTTTTTTAGACCTGATTATTTTGATACATTTGAAAATTTTGATGTTGGCCCTTAGTTCTTGCTCTTGAGTTTTTTTATTTCTCACATAAAGCAATTTTTTTGTCACTTTGAAGGAAAAAAATATTCTGAAGAATTGATACAATGTTACTAAAAAAATCTGTTTTGTGAGAGTAGAATTATTCAGTTAATGTTTTCAGGCAAGATATACCAATAATATAGATAGGACCTGTGGCTACTAAAGACATTTGGAGAGTTAAGCCCTAAATAAGAGAAGGGAGACAGTCTTACTGTCAAACCCCATATAACATAAAAAACCAAAATAGCATTAAATAACAGTTGTAGGAAGATTTCCTCTCAAAAACACTAAGACTATGGCAGCCTCCTGAAGGTTCCATTTCATCTTCCCTCTGGCCTCCAGCATTCCACAAATACCTCTGAGGTAAGAGACAAACCAAGAGTGAGGATGCAAGTGAGGGTCACACTGGACTCTAATCTAGCAATTCTGGGCAGTTATGAGGCTCCCAGGACTACTGCAAGACCTGACATCACTATGTGAGGCTTAAATTTAATCTCACTGAAGTCATTAGTGTCCAAATCGATGGCATGGAAGACAGTCCAGCTTTTAGGGACAGAAAAATGGTTTAGACTGTACAGAGCAGGCTTCCATGAACTAATAATTTGACAGAACATGTTCCCTTATTTTAATTTTTTTTTTTCAAATAAGCCTGTAGAATGCTGCAGATCTACTCAGACTTGTTGGGTATTCAGGGCTAATGCACAGAACTGAGCATCCCAAAATTAAGTCTGAGCCTGGGAAGCCAGTGGAATTGCACCTGAGAAAAAGTCAAATGTCTGAACAGGTACCATTTAACAGTATGAGCAAAAGACAGGCATGCAGCTAACCCTGCAATGGTAGCATTGTCTTTTCCCACTGCTCTGACAAATACACTGATTATAACAATTCTAGTTAAGCCCATCATAATGCAATGGACATTTCCCAGGATAGACCTCATTGATAGAAATAGGGTAAATGAACCTTACTGGAAGTGTTCTTTCCCTGTGAACTAATTATATTGTCCTCTTTCTTGCTTCTGGTGCAAGCTCTAATTTTGGACGTGCAAAGAGCTTTCAAATTTTTCTCCATATTCTGTACCCTCTCCAAACTGTCGCATTTTTGAAAACTAAAGCACACACATTATTTAAGTATTACATTTCTCCTATCTGGCCTGCAGCCACGCCCCCTTAGGC
The DNA here is from genome assembly GCF_017639655.2 of Falco naumanni. Classification (NCBI taxonomy): domain Eukaryota; kingdom Metazoa; phylum Chordata; class Aves; order Falconiformes; family Falconidae; genus Falco; species Falco naumanni. The sequence continues at coordinate 201,071 of NC_054079.1, read as the reverse complement.
AATATGCTCATTGGATCTCATAAACCATGGCAGGGTTAGGCTAGGTCAGCATGTACCAGAGAGGATCTCCAAAGAGAAGCCAGGTGCTGCAGGAACTGCAGGTGGAAGCTCAGTAGGTGGCATCCTTTCCTATGGAGTTCACCCCAAAGTACCCCTGCCTGGTGCAACCAAGTTCAAGCTGCTCCCCCCAACGTCACAGGTCCACCAGGGTCGCAAGCAGAGTGGTGAATGTCCTCTTTCGTTCCCAGGGTTGGCATCATTGCTGCAAAGTCCCACGTGGGCACCACTTGCAGCATGTCCATCAGCGAGATGTGCTGCCACGCAATCCCTCTGCATGATGTGCACCAGGTAGGCTCAAAGGTGGAGAGGCTCATGTACTCCATCACCTGCTACCCCTATGTGGGACACCAGACTTGTTGGTGCCAAATGCAGAAGTCACTGTGAGTCAGCAGGGAGTACTGGGGTTTGACTTGAGCAACATGCTTATCTCACAAAATAGACGCAATGGGTGCAGTCTAACACTCAAATCAACTGAGTGATGCCTGAGGTGAGGCAGGGGCCTCACAGCCCAGTGTTGCTTCAGTAAATCCAGGAAGACCCCCCTACATCTGTACCAAATCTGCCTCATGCTGAACTGTCAGGCTCCACTGGCCTTCCAGAATTGACAATCCTTGCTAAGGGCCAATCAGCACACAATAATTGACTTAGTCCCACCTCACCATGAGTATAAATCTGGCATTTAGAATCCTCTGTTCTGAGGATGAGAACTCCAACTATGGATAGGTCAATGGGCCTAGACCCCTCTCCTCCCCAAGCAGGATGCCTCTTTGGTAAGACTTGTGCCTCTATGTCAGATGTTACCCGGGGAAGTATTGTTAACAAAAGCACTGAACTATAACTTGAGCTCAATTTTTGCAATAAGTGCATTTATCAACAGCAATTTCAAATTTGTTATATGGGCGCATGCATAATCCTTTAGACTTAAACCATTGCCCAAGTCTGGGACTAGGATTGGATCTAACTGCACCTAGACTCCTCTCTGAGAAGGAGTTTAGAAAGCAAGAGGGTCCTTTCTGAACCTCATGACTTGACAGGAAGGCTTTTTCCCCCATTAGCCACGTGTCACTCGTACACAAAATATGACAGTAAATTGGCACCGTAGACAGGATTGCCATGGATAAACTGTTGCAAAAATATAAGTGTACACCATCCCAAACAGGAATAGAATGGGACCAAAAATATTGGAAAGATGAGGACAAAGTGGTAGAGCAGATAGAACAATGTAGAAGCAAGCAAAAGATTGAAAAAAAGTAAAGAAATTGTGCAGTTTTGGGCATTGCTTATCTTGCATGCAAAAGGAAATTAAAAAGTCCCCTCCCCCTGGACAAATTTCGAATGTAGAATATGCTGCTTTAAAGTCAAAAAAGGAATTATTAAAGGCATCATTGACCTTTGAAAGGGAGAACCGCAAAAAGTTGGGGACACAAGTAGATAACCTCATGATTAAAAACCAAAACTTAAAAACCGAAAATAGGAACTTAAAATGCTATTAGCCTCAGTTGAAAAGTGAGAAAAACAACTGCAGGAAAAGTTAAATCTCTTACTAAATCAAATGCTGTCTTCAGTCTTGGCAAAACAAATCCACAAATTAATACACTGTGCAGATCCTGAGACATGGGATGGAGATATCTGGTACAACAATGAACTGGTGGAAGATTCTGATCTTACCCCAGAACCTCTGTCTATACAACTGATGATCAAAACTGAATCCACAAACAAGGGAGCTGATGATGTCCATACTACTGTATGCACCATCCCATGGTCTCCCGCTAAATTAGAAAACTTACAGGAAAAGTATTCCAGGTGTCTAGAGGAATCAAAGACAGAAAATGTGTGGAGAGTCTTCCTTACAGGGAGGGACCGAATCGTACTAAGCAAAAAAGAACTAGGAGACTGTTGGGGCCCTGAAGTACTTTTAACCACTATACCAGGTGACCACAACTACTCATTAACCACACAAGCCACCTATTGGGCCAGTGGTATAGACCCACAAGAGCAAGGTGACCCTCTTGTTATCAAGACCTCAGGGTTCTCTGATTTGGCCCCATCTGTGCAAAAGGCAGCCTGCATACAAGCAATGTATGAGAGAAATGTGTTAAGGAGATCCCCAATGCTAGCTCCTATTGATCCAACAAGACTAACTCCCCTTGTTAGTGGTCTCCCAGATAGCTTGAAAACCTATGTAGCCAACGGTCAGGACTGTATACAAACCACCCATATTATGAATGTTGCTGCAGCTGCTGCACAGCCCCCACAGGTCCACATAACCACCTGGAGTGAGTTTGTGCAAGAGAGAGTGAATTATGGGCACTGCATGGATTGGGTTGGTCCCACCATCAGGAAACTGCCAGAACCTCCCTGATGGGTTCACCAGGTCCACACCACTAAGCCTAAACCAGAGATCAGACCAAAGTTTGATAAGGAACATAACTATCTTTGGTGTAGAGCATTGGCAATAGGAGTGCCATTAACAGTTACTATACAGCACATCCACCACAGACCTCCAAGCTCTGATACAATTGCTAAGCCAGAGAATAGATTCAGCAGGGGGAGGTCAGTTATCAAGAAATAAATTGATTCCTGGTAGACCCATGCCCTCAGCCCTGCAACAGAATTTAATTGATTTAGTAGATACCCTAACAAAAAACTTGCATCTCCGGGGAGGGCAGTGAGGCACCCTACCTGGTGGGTGTTAGCTATACAATGGCTCTTTGATAAACACCATGAATGCATCGTTGTCATCCCAATAGGACCAAAAAGAATTCTTGTAGATTTACTTATTGACATGGGGGCCCAGATGTCAGTAATTACTGAAAAAACAGCAGAAGACCTAAATATAAAACCCAGTTGCCATAAAATGAAATTTACAAGAATTGATGGAGTTATATGAGAATGCCCCACAGCAAGAATCACCTTATGGCTCCCTGGTAAATGGAAATTAACCCATGCTGAAGTATTCGTTGGTGCTGCTAATACCAATATTTTAGGGTTTGATTTTTTGTATGACAGAACATGGAAACTCCCCAATGGATCAGTCTGGAGTTTTGCTGGATGAAGTAATGGAAAAATAGCATGGCTTGAAGAGGATGAACCTAAAACTATAAATTTACTAGAGATGTCTATACCTTTATCCCCATCAAGAATTACTAATGTAAGGCAGTACTCCCTGCCAGCAGCTGTACATTTAGGCATTGACAGGGTGGTAACAGACATAGAAAAAAGAAGTATTATCACTCATGTTCACTCCCTCTATAATTCTCCTGTCTGGCCAGTGAAAAAGCTGAATGGACAGTGGTGGCTTATGATTGACTATAGGCAATTGAATACCAATACCACACCTTTAACTGCCACTGTGTCAAATATTGCAGAACTAGTAAATCAAATTCAGGGAGCATCTCACTCATGGATGGCAACCCTAAATGTAAAGGATATGTTTTTTATTATTCCAATCCAGGAACACAACAGGACTCAATTCACTTTCACCTGGAAGGGAGTACAGTATATGTTCAATAGGTTGCCCCAGGGATACAAACTCTCCCACTATTGATCATAACACCCTGGAAAAAGTCTTAACCAAAATTTCCATTCCACCAGAGGTTACAATATATCAGTACATTGATGGCATATTAATAAGCAGAGAAGATCCCACGGAGGTTATGCATGCAATGAAAACTGTAAGGGAAAGGTCAGTACCTCTAGTTTTGGACATTCCTTCACCCAACTGTCAGGGACCTGCATAGGAAATTAAGTTCCTGGGGGTCTGGTGGATTAAAGGAGCTTCTTCTATTCCCCCATACACCCTGGAAAAAATAGAGCATGGACAGAATTAATCTAACATAAAGGAGTTATAGCAAGTTCTGGGAACCTTAGGCTATTGGCGCAAACATATCCCTGTTTTTTCTATTATTGCCTACCCCTTGTACAATTTGCTCAGAAAGAGAAAATCATGGGAATGGACTAAACAGCATGAGAAAATGTTAGAATCATTAATAAAAGAACCAAAGCTATTCCAACAGCTAGGTCCCATACACCTGACTGACCCTATCTATGTAGAATGAGGATACAGTGAACACAGTTCCCATTGCGATCTATGGCAAAAGGGGCCAGAAGGGCCAGAGACCATTAGAGTTTAGCTCCTACTCTTTTAATGACACTGAAATGAGGTATTTGGATCTTGAAAAAGGCTTACTATCCCTAGTATGAGTGGTGGAACAGGTAGAACAGAAGAGAATAGGACAGAGCGTGACAAAAAAGCCTCTTGTCTTTGGTCTTCAACTGCACTAAAACAAAATGCCAAATGCTCAAGAGACCTATGAATACTTGGGCTCCGAGTCCTCTTGAGAGTTGGAACTCTACAATTGTTCTAAATTGTGCTAACATAAATGAACATTCCTGGGTGTGGATGGCTGCTGACAAACTTTATGCCATAACCATAGTGCCCCCATTCCTGGATGTTGTGGTTTAATCCTGGCTGGTGACTAAGCACCACAAAACCGGTCACTCACTCTCCCCCCACAGTGGGATGGTGGAGAGGATAGGAAGAGTAAAAGTGAGAGAACTCATGGGTTGAGATAAGAACAATTTAGTAGGTAAAGCAAAAGCTGCGCTCGGAAGCAAAGCAAGGAATTCATTCAGCACTTCCCATGGGCAGGCAGGTGCTCAGCCATCCCCAGGAAAGCAGGGCTCCATCATGTATAATGGTTACTCAAGAAGACAAACACCATAATGCCAGATGTTCCCCCCCCTTCCTCCTTCTTCCCCCAGTTTATATAACCAGCATGATGTCATATGGTATGGAGTACCTCTTTGGCTAGCTTGGGTCACCTGTCTTGGCTGTGTCCCCTCCCAGTTTCCTGTGACCCCCCCCAGCCCTCTGGCTGGCAGGGCCCAAGGAACTGAAAAGTCCTTGATTTAGTATAAACATCACCCAGTAACAACTAAAACTATCAGTGTGTTATCAGCATTGTTCTCACACCAAATCCAAAACACAGCACTGCACCAGCTACTAAGAAGAAAATTAACTCTATCCCAGTCCCAGCTGAAACCAGGACGCTGATAAATATAACCAGACCAACTGCAATCCCTCTCTCAGCAAAACTTCTGTAGGTACAGGGACTATAAAAAATGGACAAAAATGTCATTTCCCACTTGATCATTATCATCGTGGACATTGGAGTATGGGAACTTTTAATGTCACATGTAGTGTGACACTATTTGGATTTGTTTTGATAACAGAATTTGTGACTATATTGAACCCTTCTGAGATAACTTTTATTGTACTTTAGGACTCCCTAATTTATGCACTTTATATGCTCTTGATTATGTTCAAGGGTTAGCCAATAGAACAGGATACAGAACCAAGAGAATCATATTATCTCCTGTGCTATGGTGTCGTGGTTTAACCACAGCTGGCAACCAAGTACCATGCAGCTGCTTGCTTGCTTCCCCTCACCCAGAGGGATGGGGAGGAGAATCAGAAAGGAATGAAAAACTCGGGGGTTGAGATAAGAGCAATTTAACAAGTAAAGCAAAGCAAGGAATTCATTCACCGCTTCCCATGGGCAGGCAGGTGTTCAACCATCCCCAGGAAAGCAGGGCTCCATCATGTGTAAGGGTTACTCAGGAAGACAAATGCCATAATGCTAGATGTCCCTGCCTTCCTTCTTCTTCCCCCCAGTTTATATACCCAACATGACATCATATGGTATGGAATACCTCCTTGGCTAGCTTGGGTCACCTGTCCTGGCTGTGTCCCCTCCCAGTTTCTTCTTTTTTTCCTATGAGCTTGGCTTCTGAATTTGTTGGCCTTAATACAGGACATCAGCATTAGAACAAGTGAGGTACCTGAGGGAGGGCACCTACGAAAGGACAGAGATCTGGCCAGAGCTGCAGAGAATCCACAGAGCAGCTGCTCACTGTAACCACTGCCCAGATTGAATCCAAAGCTGAGGCTGAATGGACAGGGATGGAGACCCACAGAAGGACCCAAGGACCTTGTACATCTCTCTGTGATCCAGCAACATGTGCAGAGATGGAGATGCTCCTGTTTGGAATTTGAGGCCTGGCAACTTTTATGTCTGTATGGACATTAAGGAATGCCAGAATTTGGGTAATGGCCAGAACCTGGGGAAAGCCAAATATCCCAGGACATCAGGAGTCAAGCTCCAGAACAAAAATGTTATGCTAATTGGAGACATTGTAGTATAAGCAGAAATACTATTAAATAATTCTGGAGTTTGAGAATTAGTTACAAAATGCATATGGACATAGCCCACAGCAATACTATTCAATGTATTTTAAAGTATATTTAATATTTTTTAAGTTAGTTCCGTCATCTCTCCCATCTTAGTACATGAAACTCTTTAGCATAGGGATGGTCTGGATTACTGTGGGAGCTAAATGAACCCTTAACCATAATAAATATGGAATGGTGTGGTATGCCCTTGTTTATTTCATGGAAAACAGGGCATGATAGCACTTATGACTTTCTTGCTTTTTTACATGGCTCTTTGCTCCATGCACTCGGTGCCTTTTAATGATTCATTTCAATGTGTTCAACACATGCTTGTACACAGACTGAGATCATGATAGAGAAGCACTGCAATGTGAGTATCTAGGGATCTATGCCCAATCAGTTGACAGCAACGTAGTGACAAATGCTGTCAATGTTGTATAATGTGGGAAAAAACCTACTAGAAAATTCAGTCCTGGAAAATTCTGAAAAAGACAGTTTTTCCAAAAGTTTGGTGATAAAAGCAAAAAGTTCCCAAAACATATATTTCCCTTGAAGAATGTAGATGGTTTCAGTGCTTAAAGTCAAGTACATACATATGTTCTGTGGTGATCCAAAGCTGTTACCACTGAATGTGTACAGCTTTATCTCCGTTCCCCTTCTACTATGATAATTTATGTCAGATTTATAATTTACTGTAGATTTATGACATACATCAGACTGTCGATCTTCATAACTAGATAGATGAATATTTAGTATCATGCCTAGAATGTGCATTGATGGTAGTCAGTAAGTTTTGCTGAAATGTATTTAATTCCTTATAAGCGTATGCAGTACCTGGTACTGAAGAGGGATCCAGGGATGGAAAATAATGTCTCCTGTTATTCCAAAGCACTAAAGGCTGGCTTTGGAGTGCATTTTCAGTCTTGTTTCTTTACCTTTAGGAGCACACATTACTTTTATTAGATAGGCAGACAGACAGACAGATAGTTATGGCTAAAGATACAACAACACAAAACTAATGTTTTTCATTTAAATTGCTTTGCTTGTCAGTCAGCTTCTCTTACTCAAAAGCAACAGAAGACCCTTGAGTTCATTTATATTTCAAAGCATAGTCACTCTTTGACATCTGTTTTGGTGGAAGTTTAAAGTACTTTGCTGACTTTGTTACTTTTATATAAATGTTTAAAGACAATTCAATAAAGTGCAATTTCTTTGAGACAGGTACTATCACGTCAGTTTGAGATAATCATGGCTATGCCTGCTTACATGTTTCTAATGCCATTTGATAGGTCACTGACTTTTATGAAAATCTTTGAAGCACTTCATAGACTTTGTTTGGAATTACTGTACATCTCTTTCCTGGCCTCTGGCTGAATCTTACAATGTAAATAGGTTCATATGGCTGGCACAGAGAGGGATAATGTGTGTATTACTAGAGCCAATACTTCAAAGGGGTATGCATGGTTTCAACCAAAATTAAGAACAGGAGAGTCCTGTGCAGGCTCGCTCCCTCCCTCCCTCCCTCCCTCCCTTCCTTCCTTCCTTCCTTCCTCCCTCCCTCCCTTCCTTCCTCCCTCCCTCCTTTCCCTCTTCAAATGAAGAATATCTGGGGTGAAGCTTTCCATTGAATTATTTTTATTAATATAAATAAAGTCTTAACTTTACTTTGACATATGTTTGTCTTTTGAAATTGTTGCTATTGAGACATAACAGCTTAGCAAACAAATTAGGGATGTTACAACTTCTCAGATATATCTATTACTGAATTATCATCATGTTGAGACAAGAAAAAATACAAATGCCAGTACTTGTTATTAACAATGAAATAAAGATGTTTTAAAAATATGACTACCAGAAAAAAAATCAACTCTATACCAAATTTTAAAACCACTGAAAAGCTCTATACAGTAAACCACCAAACCTGACATATGTAACTATGCTGTTGGAGAAACCTATATCCATTAATATCTTATTCCAATTTAAAGGTAAGAACTGTAAATGAATTAATGATATGAAAAAGTTAATGTAACAGAAGATTACTTTATACACTCTTAATATTGTTAGGGTTACTTTAGTTACTGCTGAGCAGTGCTTACACAGAGTCAAGGCCTTTTCCTCTTCTCTCACATCACCCCACCAGCGAGTAGGCTGGGGGTGCACAAGAACTTGGGAAGAGACACAGCCATGACAGCTGACCCCAACTGACCAAAGGGAAATTCCAGACCATATGACATCCTGCTCAGCATATAAAGTTGGGGGAAGAAGAGGGGGGGGAGGGGGAGAGTGGGATGTTCGGAGTGATGGCATTTTGACTTCCCAAGTAATCGTTACACATGATGGAGCCCTGCTTTCCTGGGGATGGCTGAACACCTGCCCACCGACGGGAAGTGGTGAATGAATTCCTCGTTTTGCTTTGCTTATGCGCACAGCTTTTGCTTTACCAATTAAACTGTCTTTATCCTGTAGTAGCATAGGGATGTGGCGATGCGGAAGATCACGTGTTGTGACAGAAACGTAGGAACTAAGTAGAAAACTGCCCACGAAGGGGCTGGCTCTGTTACTAGTATATAAGTGCCTGTGTCTTTCAATAAACTGCCATTTTGCCTTCCTTTCCATGAGAGTCTGAGTGCTGATGGTCCCTCAGGTGCTGTGCTGAGGTTTGGACACGTCATGAGCTGCAACAAGTGGTGACCCCGACGTGATCCTGGGAGGCAGCGCGCTGGACGACGCTGGACCTCCAGAGGGGCGATGAAGCCGGAAAAAGATGTTGATTTCATGGTGCAGGTATTGAAAAAATGGGTGAAGGTGGCGAGGGTAAAATGCCCGCGGAAAGATATAAGAGAAATCCTATGGATGAAGGGCAGAGGTTGATTGTTAACCCACAAGATATTATGTGTTGTGAACTGTGGGAAAATTTTGAACAAGAAATTTGGGAATCTGAGAAAACGGGCACGATGGCGTGGGGTTCAACCTGGGGTAAGATATGTCATGCTATGAACAAAAAACATGAAGGGGCTCAAATATGGGCTGCGGTGGGAGCATTTATATTTGGTACGGAGTGTCCTCAGCTTCTGGGAATAAATCAAGAAGCGCAGGTGGGCACTTCATTAGCAGGGGACTCTAAACCTCCTAGTCCTCCTACTAGTCCACTGGGTAATTTACCAGACAGCCCACCATCAGAAAGAAAGGCGGAATGCTATCCGGTAGAAGATAAGAATGCAAAGTGGGATCAAAAGAACTTATACCCGACAGATGACCTGGCAAATTTACTGTGGAGATTAAAAGTTGGGGAACAAGAACCGCAGGAAAGGGATAAGACAAAAGAAAGTAGTGTATGGGAGGCTATTAGACAAGGTGAAAACAGATTGCGCAGAATAGAGAAAGCAGGGGACAACACCCAAACATGGCGCCGGTGAGAACAGCCGCCGAGTTATTCGGATGTGGCAACCCCCCCTTCATCTAGTATACATCAGCCCAAGGGGGGGAGCCGAGCAGGTGCTGGGGGCGGCCGCGGGGGGCACGGCCCGGTGAGGCGAGCCGAGCCCGAGAGGTTGTGCAGTTTTGGCCTTGATTTGACAATGTGCAGCTGCGGTCCTGCAGCAAAGAGTTAAATAACTTTGAGGGAGTATGAGAAGAAACTAGGATGAGACAGAAACAAAGGAGGAATGTGATATCACCCCTAGAAGATAAGGAAACAGCATGAACAGTAGAGAGTAGCCTATAGTGAACAGCGCTAAGGAAAGCATATGAATTTGACTGTTCACTCAAACTCTATTCATAAGCAGCTTGCTGAGTTAAGAAAAAATGTACAGGCCATAAAGATTGAGAATGGGTTAATGGACTGGCTACAGAGTTTTGGAATTACTGGATGGTTAAAAGATTTGTTTCTGCACGGGATAACGGTATTAATTGCCATTGTAATCTTTTAAATGATATTGGGCTGTGTGTGGAATTGCTTTATGAGAATTATGAACAGAATAATAAAAGGGGTCTGGATCGCTCAAAAACAAAAAGGGGGATTTGTGGAATGGCTGGAAGACAACGGACATATTATGAGCAATCCAGACCAAGTAACATTGTTGTAATAGCAGGCCGAGCAGGCCGAAACTGTAACAAGCCGCAAGTGTTGTGAAGGACATATGCAAGGCCAAGGGCGACAAAGAAACTGTGTATTCACAGAGAGATAAGAGAGTTGGACAGAAAGAAGAGAAAAAACAGGCTGCCTGCACAAGGGGGGAGCAGCGTGTGGGCACCACACCGGGACCAATCATAGGGGAGACAGAAGCGTGTGAACGAGTAGTTTTAACCTATCACCTTTTAAATAACAAAGCCTGCATAGTGTGTGTATTTTTAGCTGGGGGTATAAATTGGTGTGAGTCTATTAATAAAGTGGCACTAACTTGGGGGGAAAAAAAAAAAAAGGAATGAAGGGAATGACCCCAGAGGCACGATTAAAGAAAGCATGTTATGTTTTGAACTTTCTGAAAATCTCTGCCAACCATGCGGTGCCTCCCATTGTGTGACATTTTGTGTCAATTGGTGACAAGCAGCGAAAGCATGAAGGTGTCTTAGTACGCATGAAAGACCCTCGTACCGGACATTGGTCGGGACCGCATGAATTGTTAACTTGGGGGAGAAGTTATGCTTGTGTTTCTACAGATGAAGGTCCATGATGGATACCTGCTCACTGTGTGCGGCCTGAGCTTAGCATGCCGGATCGTGGGAGCACTGCTGCTGCCAGTCAACCCAAAAACTAATGTGTGGCCTCCTTACTGAACCAGTCCTTGTTTGGTGTTCCCTTCCTTGAAACTGACTTGCAAACATTGTTGCAAAAAGGTGAATCTATGCGGGGAATGAAGAATCTTACTGAAAGTCTTGGTATTTGGGATAATTGATTACCTCTGTATAATGTTAACCCAAAAGAAGTTGATACTGTTTGCACTTTGAATGTTGATGGTTGTCTTTATGTAGACGCTAATGTAGTGGAAAGCTATGATGGGACCATGACACCCACATAAGTCAACACATGAACATGCTGATAAGCATAATGCATTTAAATGCAACATAGCTTTGGATGAAGCATGTAATGATGTAGTTGGTTTATGGAACTGATGGGAACGTATTGCAGCGGTTCTTCTCTTATCCGGAGTAACAGCAGGGAAAGCATTGAAGAGTTAAATCACCTTGTTTCTTAGGCAGTTAAGAATGTGAGTCAAATTTGCCACCATTATATACAAACCAGAACAACTATTGGTTTTTGTTGTTGGCTCGGGAACATGGCTGTGGGGATTTTAAAGGTATGTGCTGCATGGATTTTAGGCGCCCCATTGCGGCAACATGTTACCAAAATCTGAGAAAATGTCAGCCTTTTTGGCGTTGGTTCACTCAATTGGTGGTGGTGTTTGTTTGCTGTTGCCTTGGTTGCCGTCATGTTTGCAGGGGCCCTGCAGAGCATGGCTGGCCTGGTGCTGGCTGTTCAAAGAGCAAGAAGGGGGAATTGTTGGGGTCTGCAGCAGGTCTGCAGACAAGTTAGTTGACTTCAAAGAGCTTAGCAAAAACTACAGGGATATAATTTTCAAAAGCTTGAGAAATTGTGGCAATGTGTCCACACTGTCAAACATCACCGCTCTGGCAAATGGGAGTCAACCCGCGGGGATTGGCTCCATCAGCGGCTTGGCAAACAGATGTTACAGTCTATGAACCTTTTAAACCTAATTCTAATCTGTTTGTAACTATTGATACCTATAGTGGTGTCTTAGTTGTTACAGCTAAAAGGAGAGCCCGTGCGAAAGAAACGATAACACATTGGCAGACAGCTATGACGTGGCTAGGAAAACCAGATAACATCAAAACAGACAACGGACCGAATTTTGTGGCCCAATCTGTAAAAGAATGGGCAGATCGCTGGAATATCACTATCACACATGGTATCCCCTATAACACAACAGGTCAGGCGATTGTAGAGCATGCTCACCGTACATTGAAAGAATCTTTAAATCACATTATAGAAAAGAAAACACATGTTCCTTTAGATCAACAGGATGTCGTCTTAATGAAAGCGCTGTATCTCTGGAATCAATTTGATAGGCATGGCACAGATTGTACATCCATGAGAAAACACTATAATCTTCCCATGACTGATGTAAAAGCAAAAGTGTTAGTGCATTTTCCGGGAACAGATACATGGTTGCCTGGGTGGTCACTTGTAGTTTTTGGTCAGGGATACGCAGCTGTATCTCATCCTGATGAACCAGAAGTTAGGTGGGTCCCTGCAAAATGTATCAAACCTGACCTTAACCACGATAATAACGCATGATTTTAGATTCTTTTACAGGGAAAAGGAGGGATCCAAAGTTTTTAGCACTGCTACTGGTTTTGGTGTCCTTGGTCAATGCTGATCGCCCGTACAACGGGACACTGATACAACTTCAAGAATCGTGAATACCACAATCTATAGTGACTCTGGGTGCTCCCTCCTTCAATGTCACGGTCTGTCAGCTGATGGGCCCAGATCTACTGGACAGTTGGCGAGCCCCGAATTGTGCTAGTAACAGTAGCAGATGGGACATTGGGGGTAGGAATACATATTGGTGCCCAAGTTCAAATCCCAGTAGGAGTTATTATAATTCCCCTGGTTATTTTTATTGTGCCTACTGGGGCTGCAAAACTATTGCCACGGCATGGACCCCAAGTCAACCTGATAGATTTCTTACGGTAATGTGGGGTCCCTTTGGCTGTAAGACCCCTTCTAAAACTGATGGTGGGATGGTATGGCACCGTGGGACTTGTAGGTACCTCTGGATAAACGTCACTAACCCGTCCGATCCAGCTTGGTTTATTGGCAAAACTTGGGGAGTAATGCTTTGAACATCAGGTACTGATAGGGGCACCCTTATTAAAATCATAAAAGAACCCCCACGGTACACCCCTCAACCTCAACCCCTAGGCCCCAATGTAGTAATCTCAGGGCTTCTACCCCCACAGACCTGCACCCCTGACACAACTCCCGAAGCGCGTAAAGGTACAATTCGTGTCCCTCAAAAGACTCATACCGAAAGCCCTGACCCTTATCCCCTTTGGTCCATGATGCAGATGATGTATTTCACCTTGAATGAATCTAATCCAAACCTCACTAACCCCTGTTGGTTCTGCTATGACAGCGAACCCCCGTTTTATGAAGGTATTTCTTGGAATGGCACCTATAATTTCTCTACGGCGGATAACCCCTGTTCATGTAAGTGGAAGAAATCTAAGATTGGCCACACGATGTTAGCGATCAGAGGGGGGGGGAACCTGTCTGGGCCGGGTGAAAAGGAGCTGGGTCTCATTGTGTGCTTATAACATCTCAACAGTCCTTTAGTGGAAATGTCAAATGGGTTATTCCCGGAGAAGGAGGGTGGTGGATTTGTTCCAGGAAGGGCCTCATACCATGTGTATCACTTGAACCTTTTAATAACATCACTGATTTTTGTATCCAAGTCTTAGTTATGCCAAGGATTCTGTATCATCCCTCGGACGACATATATGCACACTGGGAAAAACAACCACCACCTGTCTGGGTCAAAAAGGAGCCGATAAAGGCCATAACGGTCGCAACCCTCATGGCACTTGGAATCACTGGAATGGCGACTGGCATCACCTCCCTAGTTCAACAATGGAACGGCTGGACCTCCTTGCGTGCAGCAGTTGATGAGGATTTAGAAAGACTTGAACGATCTATCTTGGCCCTAGAGAAATCCCTATCCTCGTTATCGGAGGTGGTCCTAAAGAATACGCGGGGCCTAGACCTTCTTTTCTTACAACAAGGAGGCCTCTGTGTAGCCCTGCAGGAAGAGCACTGTTGTATGTGGACCACACAGGCATAGTTAGAGATTCACTAGCGAAATTGCGTGAGGGTTTGTTACAACGTAAACAAGAACACGAGGCACAGCAAGCATGATATGAATCCTGGTTTAACCAATCACCCTGGCTAACCACTTTATTATCTAGTCTTGCTGGTCCTCTTATTCTGATGTTACTTTTAACTTTTGGACCTCGCATTTTAATAGATTAGTAGCATTTATTAAGTCTCTCTTAGACACAGTAGAGGGACAGAATGTTTTGTTAGCTCACGTGACTGACCATCATCACCAATGCACTTAATGTTGTATTTTTGTTAGCTTGGAAGGGGGGAATTTTAGTAGCATAGGGATGTGGCAATGCAGAAGATCACGTGTTGTGACGGAAACGTAGGAACTAAGTAGAAAACCGCCCACGAAGGGGCTGGCTCTGTTACTAGTATATAAGTGCCTGTGTCTTTCAATAAACTGCCATTTTGCCTTCCTCTCCATGAGAGTCTGAGTGCTGATGGTCCCTCAGGTGCTGTGCTGAGGTTTGGACACATCATGAGCTTCAACATTATCCCAACCCATGAGTTTTCTCACTTTTCCAATTCTCTCCCCCATCTTGATGTGGGGGGAGTGAGTGAGTGGCTGTGCGGTGCTTAGTTGCTGGCTGGGGTTAAACCATGACAGTCTATAAGCACCAGTATAATGTATGTGTCCCAAATTCTATTATAGTTATTTTGTATTGCAATCATAAATAGCATATTATTATTTTTGCTTGGGAAAGGCCCAGAAAAAAAATTACCTCAATTTAGAGTGGATAGACCTCAAGGCCAGGCTAGAGGAAAATACCATACTGTGACAGAAATTACAGGAATTACAAAATGTTTAAAACCTTTGGTCAGTTGGGGTCAGCTGTCATGGCTGTGTCTCTTCCCAAGTTCTTGTGCACCCCCAGCCTACTCGCTGGTGGGGTGATGTGAGAGAAGAGGAAAAGGCCTTGACTCTGTGTAAGCACTGCTCAGCAGTAATGAAAACATCTCTGCATTATCAACACTATTTTCAGCATAAATCCAAAAGTCTCGTACTAACTACTATGAAGAAAATGAACTCTATCCCAGCCAAAACCAGCACAACAATACTGTATATTTTTCTCCTACACCATAAGCCCCTTTTTTTCATGTTGTGCTGGGAGACTACTGACTTTCTTCCTTCCAACAGCCTAATTTATACTTTATGTAATTTGTGTCTAGCTACCTACACAGATACAGGATATCATCCCAAGTGGCTTAAGTCTGAAGGTCCTGAACGGCTGGAGTAACTTCTTGGTGGGCTGGGAGTTCTAGACTTTCCACTTTCATAGTCCAAAACCAAATCTTTGGTGAGAAATTGTCTGTCCTTTGAAGAGGTCTCTTCCCAAATGAGTATATATCCTGCGCAATTTAACACACCAAAACAAGTAAGGCTCATCTGATGTTTAATAATTTCTACTACTTAATTTAGTTACTTTTATGTAGTTTAGTCTTAATTAAGAACATCACTAACCACTTGCACTCAAACCACTGGCAAAACTTTGACATGAATGAACTGTCCTCATCCAAACCCAGCTTCCTCTTCTGGGTAGCCAGGAGCAAGCTGAAAATGGACCAGCCCCAGGCACCCTCCCTGTGCATGGGTCTCAGTGCCCTGAGCTTTGTGGTTCTGTTAAGAAGTTCCAACTGCAGGTCAATTTTTTCCATTTTTCTATAGCCTGTGAAGCTCTCCCCATTATTGCAAACACTGCAGCCCCCCACTGCAGCCTTCCTGAAGTCCCCAGTTGCTTGTATGCATTGCCTCTAATCTCAGTGTGAATAGTCTAAATTAAAAGATAAATCCTATCAGGAATCACTTTGGAGAGATTAATCAATGTTTATCATCCTTACTTTTACAAGAGAACTGGACCATTTTAGCCAGACAGATTGAAGAGAGAGAGATATGCTTCACAATTTTTTAAAATTGAAAATAATAAATTAGGAGTGGAAAGACTCAATATAAACCTGAGAGAAGATTCCAAACTTGTTCAGTATGCTTCAGTATAACAGAGCAAGCAAACATATAATAAAATAGGGAGATAATTCAACATTCACTTCTGATTGTTGGCTCACAGGGACATATAACTGATTTTTCTATCACATAGTTTTGTTTTCCAGCACATAGCATCCAAGAAAAAGGACCTGTTCAGTGATTATGTAGATAAAATGCTTATTTCTGTGTTCATTAACATGACAGTGCAGTCATTTGCCCATCTCTCTTTATAAGGTTTCTACAAATGTGCAGCACAATATTGTATTAGATTGGATTAATTTCTTTTCATAACTTGAAGAAGTGTGTAACAAGAACTATATATAGAAATACTTTACTGTATGTAACTAAAAGTAGTAGAATTCCCACCCTAGCCAGAGCAAGCCAACAATTGAAGCATTAGCTTTGGCACAATAAAGAAGACATATATGAGCTTTTTTCTAAAAAATCATTGTTTGACAAGCATTTCTCATGGTAACTTTAAGAGTTCTTTCCATCATGCTTCTGCATAATAGATAAAATAGCCCTGGACTTTGTTCCTAGATTCAGACCTTTTAACCTTTGCATTCAAGGATACAGAGATTTTTCTTATATTTCAAGTTACTGGGTATATTATATCACCATTACAGAAGTGCAGGTTGACATGTATTTCAGCTCACTGCCCATAGGGTATTGTTGATGTCATGAGGAAAAGGCAGGTGTTTTGCATTCTTTCACTGAAACTTCTCTCAGTAGATTGGTCCAATTACAAATGTTCTTCAACCCCTATTTTGTTAATACTGAGGATTCAGTACCAAGCATAATTTGAAGGTTTGTGTTGTCTCCACACACGAGAGAAAACCTTGGCAACATAATTTTGCCTTCAAGTCTTCTCTGATAAATTTCTTGGCTTATGCTTCTTTAAAAAAATAAACAAATAAACATCAGTTTGCCTTCCAGTCCTTTCTAGATCTCTGTTTTGCACACATGTTCATTTCCACCTCAGGGTGCAACTTGCATTCTTATTGCGGGGGGCAGAAAAATATGTGTATGAAATAATTCCCACCCCCAGCCTATGTGAACTGCAATGAAATACAAGAAGTCTGTGGATAACTGGCTAGCTGAAAAAGGTCACATAGACATAGTCCAGCTGGCTGGACAAAAATGCACATCGCTCTCAGCTTATCTGAAGTAAAGCAAAAATACACTGTCCTTGGCTGTTCTTGTTACACAATAACAGGAAGATCGCGGTGGGAAAAGAATGTTGCAGGTGGGAACAGATAACTACAGAAGAGAAACTAGGGGCGGGCTTGGTATTTAGGCAACTAACCAGTAATGAGCTTAACTTTTGTAATATGTATGAGCTAATTATAAGAAGGCATAAAAGGTGACTGTAAGGCACAATAAACGAAGTCTGCTGATCACTCATATTGAGTGACTGTGTCTTCCCTCCGTCGCAACAGAAGTCTGTATAATACAGATCTGTTCATCTTGATTTGAGAAGTTATGTCAGTGATTCAGTGATGAACTGATGTCTTGTAGCACTCATACAATTGCATGTTAGAGGCACCATATCTCATTTGGACGAGACACAACACAGAGTTCTAATTTACTTTGAAGTCATTAAATATCAGCCTTTGAAAGAGAATCAAATGTTGGGCATTAAGCCTAATGCCTTGGTAAACCCGTAACTGGTGCTTCTGGTGGCATACACACATACACATGTTTAGAGTTCAGATTTAAATGCTTCTTTAAAATCACACAGGACACCATAAGTGCTAAATATGATGGTTACTATGATTAATGAAACAACCTGATATTCTTTTAGATAAAAAGTTTATACAGAAACGTAAAATTTTCCACTTTTTTCATTCATATTGCTTGGTGGCCAAACCATTAGATCATCTAGATTCATCTCCTGTATGTTCACAGGCCATTAAATTTCCCCCAGTTACCCTTGTATTAAGACTAATAACTTGTGTCTGAGTAAATCACAACTTGTATATGGCTCCAGCCAGGCATTTCCATCTGGCTGTTGTGACAAGCCCCTTTCCTCAGTACCCTGTGACACCACATTTCCTACAGAAGTCTTGCTGCCTGTATGTTTCTCTCCACAGTTGTTATTCTGTAGAAAAGAAACATTGGCTCTTAGATCAAACCCAGAGCTGGTTGCTCAGTCCATTATTCTTGAGTTTGTCTCTTTTACACATTCTGGTCCTATGTCCAGGTTTTCAATCTCTACTCATGACAAACACACATTTGCCATAAGTTTAGGATTGCAGGAGCGGTCTGCAAACTAGGACCATGCATGGCAATCAGTTAGCTGAGGGGAATGTGCTCGAGCTTGTAGGTCACGAACCCTGGGAGGACGAGGAGTGTGAATAGACACAACAATTAACATGATGAGGCATGTTTACAGAGCACAGGGGAGTGGGAGACGGATGGCGCCAAGGAAAGATAACACCTTGCAGTTAATTGTGGTAGTTAACCACAAATCAGGGATTGCCTAGTATGCAAGGCTTAGCTTCAAGAACCAATCTGTTTAAAACGCGCAGCTTCTGAAAGTGTATAAAAACTCGTGCTTCTGTACAATAAATTGACATTTGCTTGCATCAAGCTGCGTCCCGTCTCTTCATTCGCTGCAAATTGGTGACCCCGACGTGATGCGTTTAAGGATCTAACGTGAAGGGCTCTCGAATCGCCTGACTGAGCGACATGCAGCGAGTCCCACAGAACTTTGAATGATCTGCTGAAAGGAAGCAGGAGCCGGCCAGAAATCCCTCCGGAGCTGAGAGGTGAGCTGTGGGAAATCCGTAATGGGGAATCAGGCTTCGTCCCCAGAAAGAGACGTATATGGACTCATGAAGGGTCTTCTAGTCAGATCAGGGAGTCCGTGCCTCAGTCTCCTCAAATGGTGACCCCTATGGTGGTGTTCCGAAGCCTTGGAAGAATAAGGACGGAAAAAAGACAGCTCGTGGAAGAGGGCTGCATTCCGGAGGAGACGTCTTGGCTGAACTTGCTGTCTGGACCAGGCGGACAACCTAAACCCCGAGGATAACACCTGTATTCATCGAGACAGGTGAGCAGCCAAGAAACTTTAGAGACTTTGAAAGAATGAAAGTGTGTACATACAGCAGCCAGTTGTATGATGCTGCCGCGGAGGGGAACTCCGTGTCGGGAATGCATTTAGCATCTTGGTGGCAAATTCTGACTACTCTTTGCCAAGTGTGGACTAATTCTACTAACGGTGCTAAACCAGAGGAAGCTGTAAATTCCACCGACAGCACGACTCTTCTCAAGACACAGTCAGCGATGGCGATTCCGTCCACACCTCCTCTGCCCCCAGAGCTTCTGTCACTGATTGCAGCGACCCTCACAACACAGGACCAAGCACGGGAACAGGGCAACTCGGACAATGATTTTATTGACACTGATAAACCTTTTGATCCAGGTCCTATAGATCTGGAAAAGGAGCTAGACCTTTCCCCCACCCCCTTGTCTCTCCTGATGCATTGATTGTATTTTTGGGGAGGGTGAAAGGGAGTCT
This sequence comes from Falco naumanni, assembly GCF_017639655.2. Classification (NCBI taxonomy): domain Eukaryota; kingdom Metazoa; phylum Chordata; class Aves; order Falconiformes; family Falconidae; genus Falco; species Falco naumanni. The sequence goes on along the minus strand of NC_054079.1, from coordinate 181,366 downwards.
GAGGGATTGGTGGCAGGAATGCAAGTGGGAAATACTTCAGTGATGGGTTTTGGGAGTCGCTATGGCATGTTCAGTATTTTGTCAGACAAATCAACCTCGAGAGTGGCAGCCTGTGCAATACGAGGCTGTTAAAGGGTTAAGCAAAGCAGTGCGGGAAGGGAGGATTCATAATACATTTGCTATGTCCCTTCTTGAAGTGATGGCAGAGCCTTATACGCTCACACTGCATGATTGGAAGTTATTGCTTTGTATGGTACTAACTGATACAGTATATGATGTGGTTATCTGATTTTTGTGAGCTATGTATAGTGGCCTTGATTGAAAACCTTAATCGGGGAATTGCTGTTAACTATGAGCAGTTGGCTGGAGAAATTAACTGTGCCGATTCTGTGACTCAGGCAAGGTATCCCAGGGACAACTGTTTGCAAATGAATGAGATGGCTATTAAGGCAGTCCGGATGCGGGAGTCTTGCCACAGTCTTGCAGGGTCCTAGAGAGTCACTAACTTTAATACTAACTTGATTGATTGGCTTCAGAATATTTTGCAACAAGTCGAGCAGGAGGAAGCTCAAGGGATGCTTTTAAAACAACTAGCTGTGATAATGTCAATGAAAATTGTAAACGGGCAACTTTCACAATCGCAACCCCAACATGTGTCAAATGATTGTAACGCAGAACTCACAGCAGACTGTAATTCTCGGGCTGAGTTCTGGAATGCAGCATAACAGATTTTTGCTTCTCTAATCTCTTCTGTAAGAATAGTACACGCTCTTAACTTGCTTAGTAAATTAGGTTGCTAGCTTGCTAAACAAAGTAATACTACAAATAATATTTTTTTTTCTGGCTTATTAACAGATGTTGATTCTGTCCATCATATGTTGCTACAGAACCGAGTTGCTATTGATTTTTATTATTAGCACAGGGACACAAGTGTGAAGACTTTGATAGGATGTGTTACGTGAATCTGAGTGACCACTGTGAATTAATTTACAAAAGTATCCAAAACTCAAAAGCCTTAAAACAAAGGTCTGCAACAGAGCCAGGGGCGGGATGCCTTTGGTCTCTTCTCACGGCTGGGAAACTTTGGGCCATGACTCAAAAATATTACAGGATTTATTATAATTATCTTTAACCACCTTATTGATGTTTGCCTTATGTCTCCCATGCTTTTTTTTCTGTATCCAGTGTTTAGTTGATTGTAACATAAAGCAGGTCATGGTCACCCAGCTACATACACCCTTTGCCTCCTTGCAACTAACAAGCAAAAAAGGGGAGGATAGAGAATGTCTGAAGAGATATACAGGAGAGGAAAATGGGGAATGGCTGACCTAACAAGAGATGAGAGAACAGCTAGGTGTTGTGAAGGAGAGGAGGAAAGATAAACATGGTTATCTAGTGTTTCATAGGTGTCTGCATGCTTGTAGAGATATATAGCTATGTAACTGCATGAATGATTTCTGCCCTGAGCCTGGTGGAGCATACAGCTGCGGTTTGTGTCCGGGCTCAGAGATGGAAATAGGGGCTTCTCTGTTATGGTAAAAGGTTTTCTCTTTGCATAAAAAAGAGAGGGAATGAAGGGAATGACCCCAGAGGTATGTTCAGAGAAGGCATGCTATGTTTCGAACTTTTTGACTGAACCAGTTCTTGTTTGGTGTGCCCTTCCACCTATGTATAATGTTAATCCAAAAGAAGAAGATATTGTTTACACTTTGAATGTCGATAATTGTCTTTCTGTAGATGCTAATGTAGTAGGAGGCTATGATGGGAACGTGTCGCAGCGGTTCTTCTCTTATCCAGAGTAACAGCAGGGAAAGCATTAAAGAGTTAAATCACCTTGTTTGGTAGGCAGTTAAGAATGTGAGTCAAAATTGCCACTGCTTTTTGTTGTTGGTTCAAGGACATGGCTGTGAGGAATTTTATGGTATGTGCTGAATGGATTTTAGGCGCCCCATTGCAGCAACATGTTATCAAAATCTGAGAAAATTTCAGCCTTTTTGGCATTCATTCAATCAATTGGCAGTATTGTTTGTTTGCTATTACCTTGGTTGCTGTCATGTTTGCAAGGGCCCTGCAGAACATGGCAAACCTGGTACTAGCTGTTCAAAAACAAAAAAGGGAAAATTGTAAAATTGTACGGAACAGAGACAGTGGGTTATTTTGACACTGACAATATGTCTTAGTTGCTTTTTTATTTGTTCTATTACTTATACCTTGTTTTTACTCGTTCGGTTTCAAAGCTTCTTTTTGTGCAACAGGAAGGGGGAGATGCAGGAGCGGTCTGCAAACTAGGACCATGCATGGCAATCAGTTAGCTGAGGGGAATGTGCTCGAGCTTGTAGGTCACGAACCCTGGGAGGACAAGGAGTGTGAATAGACACAACAATTAACATGATGAGGCATGTTTACAGAGCACAGGGGAGTGGGAGACGGATGGTGCCAAGGAAAGATAACACCTTGCAGTTAATTGTGGTAGTTAACCACCAATCAGGGATTGCCTAGTATGCAAGGCTTAGCTTCAAGAACCAATCTGTTTAAAACGCGCACCTTCTGAAAGTGTATAAAAACTCGTGCTTCTGTACAATAAATTGACATTTGCTTGCATCAAGCTGCGTCCCGTCTCTTCATTCGCCGCATAGGATCACAGTGTGTTTCGAGGAGATTTTACAGACATCCTTTCTTCTGACCTCTTTCTTGGCCTATTCATTGAATATTTGTCCTTGTGGCTTTGAGATATGTAGGGCAGTGTAGGCAGTAGACACCCTTGAGCTTTATGTCTGTGAAAACAAAACTTTGGTAATTAGTGGTTTGGTATTGAGCTGGTAATCCAGTGAAATCCATACTACAGCATTTTTTAGGACTCTGCAACAGTGTTTGGGTTACTGAACCAATGGACTTGCTCCCCACTACAAGACGTGGAGGGAGAATGGATGACTTGTGTTGCATTGTTCTCACTTCCACTTTCGATTTCATGTTTCATGATTTCCTCCTTGCAATGTATGCCCATTACTTTTTTATCTTAGAATGGACAGCATAATTAAAAGCTTCCTCTCCTGGATTCATTAAAAGATATCCCCCACAGACAAGCCAAAGGCTGATGACCTGACTGGATCTGCTGTCCTTGTTGATGGTTGCAGCAGCTTGTGTATGTATCTGTCAGAGCCACCACAAGAACAGTTTCTCTCTCTTTCCATATTGGTCAACTAGTTAATGAGATCTACATGTGTAAAGAACCCCAAAGTCACACTGCAAAACCAATATAAAGCAAACAGAATTTAAAAAGCTAAATTAAATGCTAAAATCAGACCCTGAGTATTTAAGAGAATGATAAGTCAAATTCAATTATCTGCTTTCCAGATGATAATTTCCATTTTACTAAATATGTCTCAATTGAGTCTGGCAAAAGCTCCTGTTAGTGGGTAAGAGAGGCAAGAGAGGAAAGCAAGAGTAGCAGGGAGGTATGACCTTATTTTACCTTTTCTGACAGAAGCAGATAACATTGCTAGATTGGAGGGAGGATACCACAGGCCATCAAAGCCTCTTGCCTGAGATGAGATTCAGCTTTTCTCTTTCTGAACAACTTTCACTTCTAATTTTATTATCTTGGCAAAGCCCTCAGTGCTCATAGTTATTCCAGAGATGGAGAAACTTCACATTCACCGTGGTATGAAGAGTTAGCGTGAGGTTACCTGCTGCTTCTAAATAAAAAGCTATGCTGAAGAGCAGCTGTAAGAAGAGCAACTGTGAAGAGGTGCTCCATATTGCTGGTGCTACATCTGTGTGTAAGGCAGGGAGGTAATCACACCAGCACAGCATAGTCTAGCAAAGTAAAAATTTTGCCTGCATAAAGCAATAGACCACATAAAAACCATGAAGGATCACCCCGAAACCTAGGTCCTAGCTTAGCTTAAATTGCTGTCCCTCCCATCTGTGCACTTCACTTGCAAATCACCAACACATATATTGCTCACAAAATAAGAGCATCAGATGTAGGCTTCAAGTAATTAACATGTAGATACTGCTTTTGTAAAGACAAAACCTCTGTGAAAAGATGGGAATGCTAGATGTTTTGGTATCTCCAAATCACAGGAGTTGTCTTTGATATTTGGTATGCACAGAGTGGTTGAGATCATCAGTTAAAATGCCAGTGATGCCTCATCACCTTTTCCCCTTCTTCTTTTGAAAATACAGGAGTGATTTTGAGTTGTTGCTACTCATCAACTTTTCATGGCAATGAGAAGCCAAAGGGATCCAATGTTGGGTGCAAAATGTCAATACATTAGCTTGATGACTATGCTAAAATAGTCAGCTATGAAATCACAACCCTCCAATCTCTGAATCTGCTGCAGACTCCAGCAAACATATGTGCTCGATGGTTATTTCAGAAGATTTTGCCCTTACTAGGAGGTAATTATTTCAAATGAAGCCACAGATGATAGTTCATAGAGCTGTGACAATTTAAAGAACTGTATAATTACATTAAAATGTGTTGTTAAAGGAAAAATCCACACAGATGTGGGTACTAAGTGAGTGGCCCAACTCTGAGCTGTGATTAAAGGAAGCCTAGTGGTACCCAAATCTGTGTGAATTTTTCCTTTAACAGATGGTGACCCAGACAGGACACTAGGATGCAAGAGGAAGGAGTCAGGAATTGTCGTGACGGAGGGAAGACACAGTCACTCAATATGAGTGATCAGCAGACTTCGTTTATTGTCCCTTACAGTCACCTTTTATGCCTTGTTATAATTAGCTCATACATATTACAAAAGTTAAGCTCGTTATTGGTTAGTTGCCTAAATACCAAGCCCGCCCCTAGTTTCTCTTCTGTCGTTATCTGTTCCCACCTGCAACATTCTTTTCCCACCAAAATCTTCCTGTTATTGTGTAACAAGAACAGCCAAAGACGGTGTATTTTTGCTTTACTTCAGATAAGCTGAGAGCGATGTGCATTTTTGTCCAGCCAGCTGGACTATGTCTATGAATCCTTTTTCAGCTAGCCAGTTATCCACAATTCCCCCGTTTTTATTTTGGGCGACATAGGCCTGGTTGACCATTTTCAATAACAGCGTTTTAACACAGGAAAATACACAGCCAACTTATAAAATCTCAGTTCAGAAGGATAATTCCTGAAATACTTGAAAAATAAAGTTAGCTTGAAGCTTTAATTTAGATGCTCTTTCTGTTCCAGTGATATAAAAAGTTTAAAAAATTCAAAGGTAATTTTAAAGTTCTGAACCTGGACTAATGCAAGCTCAAAACCCAAAAAGAAACCAAACTGATGTTTGACTAGGAATATTTGCAAATATTTTAGTGGAAAATCCCTGACCATTAACAATTTTCTGTCCAAATAACAACTGCCCTTATGCAACCAACCAGTCCATACATTTTCTGAAGAATACCTCATTGATATCAAAGAATTAACGAAGGGGGGAAATTAGTTCTAAGCTATATACATTCATAAGTAGATTTTTCAACAGTTACATACAGATTTACACACTAAGCCATAATGGCTTGTAGGTCATACACACAAGAAGAGTACGTTGCTTATCTGTCTGAATGTCTATGCTAAATTTGATAACTATGCCACAAGCCAAGCCTACATGGGTGCTGTATGTTATGCACGTTCCTTAACAAACAGAAGTATAATAGGTAAAATCCCAAGATCTAGTCCCCAACCTAATTATATTATTTTGTAGGCAATTAAGGAAAATAACACAAATGTGCATATCTACGTGTGCACACACCTTTTAGTTCAGAACCAATCTGTGATAAAAGGCCTTAGCCTTATGGCATCATCAAATCTTAACGAGTACAGTGATTAAAAATGCAGTCTTACTGTAAGTGCGATTTATGCTGACATTCCCTCAAATGCTACACGTGAGTATTTCTCACTCAACTGCCTCAAGTTAAAATAGTAGTATTTGTTAATATGTATTAAAAAATCATTAATTCTCTACAATAGCAGTTGACTTCCATAACACTATGCAAGCAAAAGAGGCTTAAGATGGGTTTTCTGAATACTAACAATTTATTTTAGACTGTCTAAACTCAGGTCTTGAAAGATTTCACTCTGCCAGACATAGAAACACTGTTGCACTCCAGTTGTGATATCCGTTTTCCCAAGTTGTCACATGCACATCTCGCTCAAGCAACATTATTGTTAAAGTTTCTCTCTGCTACATAAAAGCATATTGCACTTGTAGATAAAAAAGACAGCACCCTTACTTAGATTATTACCTTATTACCTCATAACTCTTAGCATACCTTGTATCTCTGATTTCATCACTTCAAAAATTCACCAGGAGCAGATAAAACCACAGCATCAGACTAAACTACACCTTAACTGCTGATTCAAATAAAGGCATTCTCTTCAGATAGGCCTAATGCTTACAAATAATTTTGGCTGGTTTTGATCAAAAAACTATTATTACAATAATGATCAAAAATAATAATCCCGTTTGCAAAATGCCTTTAAGCCAGCCTCCTAGTCCCAACCAATTTCCACATTCAGAATACAGCATAAATACAGAATACAGAATAAATTATCTCCATCAAGGCAAAAAGGCTTCTTTTTAAGCACAGAGATGTTTGCTAGTTCAAGGCAGAAACCCATTTCTTGTAGGTGACATCTGAAGCACTTTTTTTTTTTTTTTTTTTTTTTTTGTGGGCTTGTAATCAAGTCCGTATTTTTCCTTGAGAAGCTTAAGCTGTTCCACTTGTTTCAGGAGTGTTTCCAACTCTGAGTTGTCGAATAGGTCCGTATTTCCCAAATACATCATACATTTCCTCCGCTGTGATTTTATACGGCAGGTTCCGAATATAGAGGATCCGATTGACCTCTGGGGGCAGCCAGATGTTAGCTCGCTTGGCCTCTTGCATTGCCATGGCGCCGATCGGAGGGGGGGTGGGGGGGGTGGGGGGTGCCGCCTTGGAGAGAAACAGCGGCCAGGAAGGGGCCTGCCGGGCCGCCCGCCGCCGCTCGCCGCTGCCGCGGGGGTCCCGGATGCTATCCCATACGCTAATAACCCGGGTAATGCCTTGTTACAATCTATGTCCCGAACGCTCCGCTTTTCTAAAAAGCATATGAGCGAATCATACGTCGCTTGTCTCTCCACACCTTCGTCAGCGCTGTTACATCCTTTGCGAGACTTTGGCGACACGTGGCCGGCGGGACCCTCTGTAGGTGCTCCTGGGCGCGGGGACTGTGCCCTTCCGCCTCCTGCGCTGCTTTCAGGACCGGTACCCGAATCTCCATCGAACCGTGGCTCGCAGGTCCCTGTTCGGGCCTCTCTAGGGTCCCTGTTCGGGCGCCATTTGTCGCGACGGAGGGAAGACACAGTCACTCAATATGAGTGATCAGCAGACTTCGTTTATTGTCCCTTACAGTCACCTTTTATGCCTTGTTATAATTAGCTCATACATATTACAAAAGTTAAGCTCGTTATTGGTTAGTTGCCTAAATACCAAGCCCGCCCCTAGTTTCTCTTCTGTCGTTATCTGTTCCCACCTGCAACATTCTTTTCCCACCAAAATCTTCCTGTTATTGTGTAACAAGAACAGCCAAAGACGGTGTATTTTTGCTTTACTTCAGATAAGCTGAGAGCGATGTGCATTTTTGTCCAGCCAGCTGGACTATGTCTATGAGACCTTTTTCAGCTAGCCAGTTATCCACAAGGAATCTCTTCTGGACATACCCGTTACCAGTGCTCTACTGCCAGCAACTAGGTGAGATTGTCACCGAAATCGGGAATCAAACCTCTTAACACCAATGTAGCATTAAGAATCAGGCACTCCTTTATTGCAGCACTGGGTGCTTGGTGGCATCTCCACAAATCAAGCACACTTGTGTAGATTTTACCATTACATTTATACACAAAATTACAAGGTCGTACACTCCCAGTTACAATGATTGGTTAGTAATTTGCATATAATTATAATATCTGCTGTGTCATCCTCTTCTGTTACTACGCTTGTGCAGGGGAAGGGTCTTCACCTGGGCAAGGGTCTTCTTGACCTGTGGGTGTGGTTTTTAGTATTATAATGAAGGTAGTTCAGGTCACCTTAAAAGTTAGTTTTGTTGCCAAGTTGGATGGCTGGATGTCAGCCTTGCCAAGCTTTTCAATAGCTCATCCTATACACAATAGAACCTAGGTGCTGTGGTTATGGTCTACAGAGTAAGATTATTAGATTATTATGGTCTATAGCATAGGGACTTCAAGTAACAGTCTCGGATAACAAGCAGCACAGCAACTCATACATCATTGGTTAATAAGTGCTAACATAATGATAACAGGGAGGTTAACGCCTTAAAATCAAGATCCTCCTATGCGACGAGCGAGGGGAAGCAAGCAGCCGACTAAATGTGAGTGATAAAGCAAGCTTCGATTTATTACGGCACGATTATGTCTTATATACAATTCCAGCTAATTATGCCTACAAGTCATCTGCTGATTGGCTAAGCTCTAAAGGGTTACATGTTCATACGTCCTCCTACTTGCGGTTTCTGCGGATAGCTAGCTACATATATTTTTTTCTCTCTTGTCTACGCGAATTCCTCAAAGTTATTTACAACATTAGGCACAAGGTCAGTGCCTTTCTCAGCTTCCTTATCAGCATGCCTCAGCACAGCTGCGAGGCCTGCTTCAGCTAACTTACACTAACTTTGTTTCACAAAGATCTTTAAGGGAGTCATGGCCGTGATCACACAGCCATTCTGCAACATTTCCCCCTTTTTCTCTTTGCGCAAGCAAAACTTGTGCAGTTACACGCTCGAGTAATTTTCGAATACAAGAGAGAGCACAGCTTAAACATACGAGTGCAATGCTAACAATTATTACTATAAGCAACACACTTTACAACAGCCCTTTTAAACTACCAGAAGACCGCCCTAATAATAGAGCACCATAACTTTGTCCATTAATTATCAGAGGTCCTCGGACACGAGTTGCAATTTTTTGTGTTCGGTTGTCAATTAATGTTGTATCTACTGCTGTTGCCAGGTCCAGGCCGAGGCTCCCTCGGGTGGCGGGTTGTAACACGGTGTCTGTCGATAAGAGTTGGTCATGTCTCCTGGAGGGGGTGTCGTGAAGGTGACAGGAGTCGCGATTGGGGTCGACGCGCTGCGGCTCCTCGCGCTCGGTTTCTCGTTTCCCATCTGCCGACAGACGTTGGTCTTGTGAGTTCCTTGCTGACAATTTCGGCACCACACTTGATGTTGTCGACATCGGTCACGGGTATGTCCTGGCTTCCCGCATCGATAGCAGAGGAAGTCTCGACGCGTGGTGGTCACTGGCTTCGGGGGCGCGGTAGCCCCAGGGGGCGCAGAGGCGCAAGCGCTGCAAATGCCTGACTTTGGGCTTGCACTAAATCTCTCCCTACTGCTTGGATTGCTTCCACTAGCAAGGCTTGCTGACCTACTGGCACCCGACTCATTCGCTCTAGCATTGTTTCTACAGAAGAATCTAAGGGCAGGGTTACTAAAATGCCTTTGGTGTAACTGTTACTATTCTCCAGAATACACTGGCACAATAACTGCCCTTTCATAAAGTTAGGTGTATCTGGTGGGCTCACTGTGGAGGCCTGACTCATTCACTGTACTACATAACTGACTTAATATTTTCCAATCAAAGCCTCCCAGGTTCCCTGTCTTTGGTTAGCGGCATTCATCTGATACGTTACAGGGAAAGCTTGTAGGGGGTTGTCTTGATCAGCAATATAAAATATTCCCTGAGCAGCCGCTTCTTGTGCTATTTTTTGCCAATTAATGTGCGTAGAACGCACCAGTTTCTTTACTGTATTTTTTTGTTCCTTTTTTTTTTTTTTTTTTTTTTTTTAAGAATTTTGTATTGACTGCCCACTGCTATTTTCTTCCTCAGCAGCACTTTCGTCAAATGTGTCCCCACCCTCTGCCCACCCCAAGGCTACTGTGCCGAAAAAAAGGGGGGGGGGGGGGGGGCGAAGGACACGAAGGGTCTATAGGTGGTACAGTGGGCTCTATAGGTGGTAGAGAGAGCACTGTTTGTGATAAAGGGGGTATTGGAATGTGATTTTCACATGGCATAATTTTTCCTGCATTAGGATCTGCGCTTGCAAGTCAGCTTGTTACTGCCGCAGCAAGGCGTTCTGCTTGATATCTTTTTACACAATTAGTTACTTCACGCCATGATTTCATCAATTCTTTTGCTGCCTTATCGTCATCTATAACTAAGTCCCACAAACAGTCCCTAAACGCACGCCACTCCTCTACTTCAAACATTTTTTCGGGGTCTGTAAAAAACCCTTTCGCTTTTCCCATAGTAATTAACCTGGCCAGATCTTTTAAAGGGCCTACTCCCCGCTTTTCTAAAAAGCATTGTAAAAGAGCGAGTGCTACCTCTTTTTCCATAGCGCGCTTAAAACAGTCCTTTTCCTTGATTAAGATGCAGCCTTTTCTCTGGGTAGACACTCACGGACGGCGAACCTTTCCTCGATTAGTCGTCGGTTCAAGCACGGATCGAGTTACGATGCCTGCATCAGTCGATCTTTGCTCCCTGGTCGCTGCTACCAGTGCTTCTCCGTCCTCGCTGTCCGGTGAAGAACAAGGATTGGGGGTCCCTGTTCGGGCGCCACTTGCGACGAGCGAGGGGAAGCAAGCAGCCGACTCAATGTGAGAGATAAAGCAAGCTTCGATTTATTACGGCGCGATTATGTCTTATATACAGTTCCAGTTAATTATGCCTACAAGTCATCTGCTGATTGGCTAAGCTCTAAAGGGTTACATGTTCATACGTCCTCCTACTTGCGGTTTCTGCGGATAGCTAGCTACATATATTTTTTTCTCTCTTGTCTACGCGAATTCCTCAAAGTTATTTACAACATTAGGCACAAGGTCAGTGCCTTTCTCAGCTTCCTTATCAGCATGCCTCAGCACAGCTGCGAGGCCTGCTTCAGCTAACTTACACTAACTTTGTTTCACAAAGATCTTTAAGGGAGTCATGGCCGTGATCACACAGCCATTCTGCAACACTCCTATAGCTGTTTCACAAACACAAAATATAGAAAGATTCAGTAAAATCTTAAAATAATCTGCAACAAGATCAACCTGATGAGAAATGGACACAGGTAATTCCAGACACAGACCTGAAAGTACTCTTGTGTTTAAATTTGCATACTGGTAAGTTAAGAAATTTGATAAGAATGGAAAATACACCCAGCGTTGAAAGGGGTGGGGTGGGGTGCCCCTTGCTGAGGTTTTAGCTAGTTGGAAAAAGATAACTCTGGCACAGGCTTTGCAGAAATGAAAATTGATTATTTTGTGCCATGACGAATGGCCATTCCTGACTCATACTAAAGGCGGAGGACTGATGGATGTGTGGCCTCCTAGAAGAACTTTTAAGCCTCATAAACAAATTTTTTTGAGAATAATTTCAGAAGACTCTGGTAGCCAGGATATTGTTTATTGGTATATATGGTGTAATTGGGCACAGCAAAGACATAAATCACCTAAAACAAGGGTAAGCTCACTTCCCTTTGCCCCAGAGGCAGAGGAATCCGACCTTCCCACTGTAGGAATGTATTCTCTGAGGCTGGAATACATTCCTAACCCTAGAGCAGGACCCAGAGCTCCTCCAGAGGTTCTGTCAGTCACTGCAGTAATGAGACATGAACCCTGGAAACGGAGATTTGGTCGCTTGGCAGAGTAAAATGCTGAGATTGAGAGATAATGCTGAAAGATGTGCATAAATGTTGTCTGGAATTGTTACAGATTATACTCCCAGCCAGAATTATATGAAAACTCTACTGAGAGAATTATTCCAAATGGAAGAGAGGGAAAGAATTTTCAAAAAGATAGAAAAATTGCTCAGAGAAGACAAGGACTTAATCCTTGGCCCAAACAAGATCCTAATTGGCAGGGTTTTTTTTTGTGGAAACTCAGGACATATGCAACAGGAATGACCACTTTGCCTGATAGTCTCGGAAAAAGGATCGACACCCCTACATCATCCATGGCCTCGTTCACAATAGGCAAATAAGATTCTTGAGGAACTGCTGAGAGATGAATTTGGAAGGAATAGAGGTAAACGAGTATGGACAAATTGCTGCAAAGTTAAATGGAATTCTATTTGATTTTTTTATCAGAAGAAAAAAATATTGTTAAATGGGTAGTAGGCGAGGACTTGAAATACCTTTCTACACCCATTCCAATTGTTTTAGCTAGAAAAATTGCATGGGGAAGTGTTGTGGTTTAACCCTGGCCGGCAACCAAGCACCACGCAGCCACTTGCTCACTCCCACTCACCCAGAGGGATGGAGAGGAGAATCAGAAAGGAATGTAAAACTCAGAGGTTGCGATAAGAACAATTTAATAGGTAAAGCAAAAGCCACACAGACAAGCAAAGCAAAGCAAGGAATTCATTCAGCACTTCCCATGGGCAGGCAGGTGCTCAGCCATCCCCAGGAAAGCAGGGCTCCATCGCATGTAATGGTTACTCAGGAAGACAAACACCATAATGCCAAATGTCCCCCCCTTCCTTCTTCTTCCCCCTGTTTATATACACAGCATGACATCCCACGGTATGGAATACCTCTTTGGCTAGTTCAGGTCACCTGTCCTGGCTGTGTCCCCTCCCAATTTCCTGTGCCACTCCAGTCCTCTGGCTGGCAGGGCCCAAGGAACTGAAAAGTCCTTGACTTAGTATAAACATCACCCAGCAACAACTAAAAACATCAGTGTGTTATCAGCATTGTTCTCACACCATATCCAAAACACAGCACTGCACCAGCTACTAAGAAGAAAATTAATTCTCTCCCAGCCGAAACCAGGACAGGAAGTTTCATAATTTCTCCTAATTCCCCTATATCATTATTAGAGAGACCTTTTGCAGGAATTTGGTACTTCAGGTATCTCTAGAGCCTGACGGGATTCGATTAATCCTTATGGGTTCTGAAATTGTGCATGTTTTAAAAAAAATATGAAGAACCTCATTTTAAAATACCATTGGGATTTGAAGCAGTTCTCTGAGAATTGCAGAGTACCTCAAGTGAGGATGTGAGCTTATTGCTATCAACAGAGCCGGTGGTAATTAAAACAAAAGGAGGGACTCCCCCCTCTATTAAACAATGTCCTATTGTTGCCAAAGCAAACCCAAGCATTCAAAAACAACTTGAATTTTTCCTGAAAAAAAGGAATTCTCACAGAATGTCAAATCCCTTATAAAACCCCAATTTTACCTGTAAGTAAGCACAGAGAAACATGGGGATCCAGAGTATAGATTTGTTCAGGATCTTTGTGAGGTGAATGAGCATGTTATCTCACCTTCCCTGATAGTTCCAGAGCCTAATTTAATACTTACTCAGATACCACCATGGGCAAACTATTCTAATGATCTTAAAGACTTAAATTTTCCAGGACATTCTACTTTGGTTCAGTATGTAGATGATCTTTTTAGCTAGTCATAAGGAAGAAGAATGTATGAGAAACACTGAATATCTGTGTATACAACTTGCAAAAAAAGGAAACCATATATCTCTATCCAAATTATAACTTTGTCTACGACAGCTTATTATTCTTGTACTCTAGATCCAGTAATTAAAGAAATTCCCCTTTGTATACAGGCTATAGCATCTGCTGCTGAGTTAGTGGAAAGGACTCGGACTACTGTCCTGGGACACCCCCTGACAGTATGTGTACCCCATGAAGTGAAAATACTTTTGAAACAACATGGAGAAAAAGTGCTTTCTCCACAAAGGGCACATTGATATGAAGTAGTGTTTTTACCTGCAGACAATGTAGAAACTTGAAAGATGTAATAACCTTAATCCGGCTACCTTAATGTCACTGCCTACAGAGGGAGAAAAAGATGATCACAATTGTGAACAAGCGGTAACCACAATGAGTAAGCTGCGAGATGATTTAACAGATCAACCTTTAGGTAATCCAGATTTGAGTTTTTTTACAGATGGATCATCATACTATGAAGACAGCTGGTGCTGTACTGGATACGCAGTTACCACAGAGACTCAAATTATATTGTCCGGACCTTTATCTCCCAATTTAGGTGCACAAGGTGCAGAAATTGTTGGTCTCACTGAGGCTGCAAAATATGCACTTGGACTGTGAGTTAATCTTTACGTGGACTCTAAATATGCATTTGGAGCTTGTCATGCTACAGGTATGCTATGGAAGGAGCGTGGATTTCTTACCTCCTCAGGTAAGACCATAGCACATGGAACTTTAATTAAAGAATTATTAGAGACAATACAACTGCCCATGGAATTGGCAGTGATATATGTAAAGGCTCATACGAACCGCCAAGACAGTATATCTTGAGGAAATGCCTTGGCTGATCAAGCAGCAAAAGCTGCTGCATGGCAAGTGATTTGAGCAATGACTCTTGATTCTGACTGAACAGGATAAGGCTGAGCTCCCAGAGGTAACTCGTGTCTAGGAAGATCTACCTGAAGAAGAAAAACAAACCTGGGAGAAATTGAGAGCACAACGTGATGGACAGTGGCTATTAGGAAGTAAACCACTACTTTCAAAAAGGTATTTACTATCTGTCACTCTCTGGCAGCACGATAGATCTCACGGAAGACCAGAAAATTGTTGATCAACTGTCAGGGTGGGTGGAAGCTTTCCCTACTTGGAAAAATTACTCAAAAGCAGTTGTTAAAGCTCTCTTAAAGGAAATTAATCCTAGATATGGGGTTCCAGAGGTAATTGATTCTGACAGGGGAGCTCATTTTTCTGCAGCTATGTTAAAACAGATCTATCATTCATTAGAAATTAAATCACAATTACATACTCCCTATCATCCAGAATCCCCAGGACAGGTAGAGAGAATGAATAGAACTTTCAAAGAGAAATTAGTCAAAGTTTGTAAACAGACTGGGATAAAATGGCCTGAAGCTTTAAATTGAGTTTTATGAGATATAAGAAATACTACCGGGAACTTATGTCCCAGTGAAGAAAAGCTTGTTGGATGGAGATGAACAGGTAACCCAATATTTATTGTACTTGCAAAATTCCTTTATGGATTTGAGAAACCATGCATATTGGTATCAAGGAATTAACATCTTGGTTCCCTAACTTATCAACGTGGTTAAAGAAACTGATCATTATAATAACTGTTGTGATTTTTATAGATGTGTCTGTGATTGTATTAATGCAATGTTGTGTAACTTGTGTGACTGGCTTAGCAAAATTACAAGAAAGAACTTGGAAATATGTTAGCTATTACAATATTGCAGGTATGCAATGATAAAACAAAAGGAGGGAATTGTTAAAGAAAATGTATTTTGAATTAAGAAATTTAAAGTGCCAAACCTGCTAAATGGCAAAACCAGGCCTTGTCCCTTGTACAGCCTTAATCCAAGGCTGGTTTAAAACCCAGTCAAGTTAATCAGTAGGAGAACAGAGAAACAATAGATGATCAATTTGTGTACACAGGTGCTCTCACAAATGCAGGTGTTTCTAGAAAAATCAGTATATGTGAATAGGAATTGCTTATTCAAAGATGAAGTGTGCTTGAAGGATTGTGTGAGTTAAAGCAGGCAGAAAGAAGACCATGATCTGAGGAGGACCTTGGAACCGAGGCAGAGACTGGAACTGAATAGATGAATCAGCTGGGACAGGGTCAGGTGATGGATTCATAGAACTTACAAGACCAAAGGAAATTTCTAAAAACTTCGGACATTGACTAATGATTTGATAAGCGTATATAAGCTGTGCTGTATCCCTTTGTTCTCTGCCACTCACTGATGTGGTGGCCCAAATCTGAGTTGTGATTAAAGCAAGCCTAGTGGTGCAGGAGTGAAATAATGGACTCAACGACATATCAATATGATCCTAGTTGAAGACGCTTTACTTAAGTTTCTGCAAATTTATATACAATTTTCATATCCGTACACGTGTCACACCTTAATTCTATTGTTTACATACACTGTTCACACGCTGCTATACAGATACTAATTAGTTAAAAGCATACAAGCACTCAGTCCCATTTTTAGAATTGTTGACATTCCTGTGGTTATCAGCTCCCAACTCAGCTCCTGTTTTTCTGCCTGCTCAACTGCCAAAGATCCTGTTTTCTTCGTTCCAGGTGTCTTTCTCACACAACCTTGCAGCCTTGCTGAGCAGGCAAAGCCTTTAATCACGTCAAGCTGTTAAAGCAAGAGTGAGTTTTGATAGGCCACATGTCCCTTTTCTTCCAAATACATTGCCACATAGTGGTACCCACGTCTGTGTGAATTTTTTCTTTAACACTTAGTTACAAACAAGGGAAGCAGAAAATTTGGCATCATTAACCTCCATTTTGCTCCCATGTAGCTGGAAAGTAATGTTGCTTTTACCTGCCTTTTTTTCCCCCTTTCAGACAAAACATAGTTTAGAAAGTGATCGCACATAAGCCTCCTGAAATAAATCATAAAAATCTGAGTCTATAGCAATGTCATTATCTGCTAGATTATGAGCTGAATCAGGAAGCAATATTCTGCATGGAGGTTCTTCTGTTGCTTGCCTTCTTGCTCCTGCTTCTCCCTGATCCTCCCATGCCTCCCAGAAAAGGGATGTAAGTCCTCAGTTTGCAAGTTCCATCCTATGGAATAGACATGCACAAACGCTTAATAGCAATTAGCCACCTCATTTTATTGTTGGTAATTTTTCTCTAATGAGCTAGCTGCTGCAGAGTAAGCTAGAGCAAATCTGTGGCAAAACATTTACTCTGTCACAGAGGACCATGACACAATATTATTCTGCAGTATCCTCTACCAGATGATGATGTTTCTTACATCTTAATGAAAGATTGACAGGATGCCCTGGGTACACTGCAAGATATGGTAGGTAATAACGTATGCATGGGATGCTACTGCAAACAGCTGAAATGCTGCAAGTTCACTTCCTAATTTACCCAACAGTAACTTGTCTACCTATATGCGTTTGATGTATATTGAAAATATGTTGTTCTATGCCCACAGGATATTCATATATTGTCCCTTTCTGGCACAACATAAATCTATTGCATCTATTGTTACTGTTGTTATTGTTATTATTGTTATTGTTCTTAATTTTAATTCTGTTTAAATTATTAAATTGTTCTTATCTCAACCCTCATTCCTTTCCAATTCTCCTCCCCACCCCTCCGGGTGGGGGGGAGTGAGCAAGTGGCTGCGAGGTGCTTGGTTGCCGGCTGGGGTTAAACCACGACAGTCCTTTTTTGGCGCCCAACATGGGGCACGAAGAGTTGAGATAATGACAAGTCTAATCAGACTGTGTTAGATTAAATTGCTTTCAGTATTCATTGTGACGTGCGGAAAGCAGACTCCACAATCTGTAAGATTGTAAAGTAGGTATGTTTATTCAGCGCTGGGCAGCACGGGGGAGTAGTCCCGCCAAAACCGTGCGCGCCTGACACGAAAACTTGCTCTGTTTTTATAAGACAACTCATTACATATTCATAATATGATGTAATACGCCTATACATATGCATTACCTATCCCCGCTTTGTATTAAAATTAGTTCTGCAAGTCATTTCCATATCTCTCTCCCGACTGAGTTTGCGCAGTGTCCCCTGGTGGTGGTCGTCAGGGGTCTTGAGGATGAAGGCAGGTGAGTCTTCCTCGTGACCCCCACATCTGGCGCAGGCTCAGTAACGTCCTGCTCTTTGTCCAAACCGCAGAACCAGCTTTGGCTTGTTCTCGCAAGGTTGTAATCTTTCTTTGGACTTATATGGTCATAAAGCTGGACTTATATGGTCATGAAGCCCTTTACTCCCATACACCTTATCACAGTACCCAAGCAAACCGTGTAAGATTTGGCAAACAGCTTAAATTTTGCAACTTTTACCCTAAACAGCTAAACAGACTATTACAATTGTTAAACTCTACCCTATCTCTTACCCCCCCCTCTCAGTCCCCCCTTTTCAAAGAAATTAGTAAATTCTTTTACTCAGACTCGAAGTAT
Source organism: Falco naumanni (assembly GCF_017639655.2). Taxonomy (NCBI): domain Eukaryota; kingdom Metazoa; phylum Chordata; class Aves; order Falconiformes; family Falconidae; genus Falco; species Falco naumanni. The sequence goes on along the minus strand of NC_054079.1, from coordinate 163,431 downwards.
TGATTAGATTCTAATTTTTGTCGCAGTTGATTTCTCTTCCATTTGCTATAGGAATTTCCAGTTCCCTTAAAACACCAAAATCCACAACGGACAGCTATACTAATAATTAAAAATAGAAAGACAATTACAATGATCATTACAAATAATTGTTTTAACCATGTTAGATTGGGCAACCAGGATGTCAATTTCTCCCATAATTCAAAAAAACTCCAAGAAGTGTTGTCTTGTGTCACTTTATGTAGAATATTTACTTGTTTCCTTATTTCTTGGAGGTCCTCGGTGATTCGCCCATTCTGATCTGCATACATGCAACAATCTACATTGATCACAGTGCATACCCCTCCTTGAAAGGCTAATAGCAAATCTAAGGCCATACTATTTTCGATAAGTCAGTAACTTCCTCCTGGAGTGCCAGGAGGGCATCAACTGTTCTATTTTCCACTGTTTCTATTACAGCTGAGATGTTTATTATTGCCTTTTCCAACTCACTAACCCCTAAAAACGGAATGAACCATCTCGCAAAACTGTGGAAACTCGTTGGTCTGTTTATGAGGGGGTTATTTACAACGTTTCGTTTTTTCCTTATGGGGGGTTGTATTAACCCGTCAATGATAGTAATATTGGGGACCAGACCTCCCAGAGTGCATGCTCCTCGCCATCCTATGGGCAAGACTTTATGAGCCGTTGTGCCACACAACCAATACCACCCTGTCCCTTGTGGGGTCGGGAGACCGGTATAGTTCAATTTCAAAAATCCCAAATCTCTACCTGTCATATTTAATGTACGACTTCTGTTACAATTTAGGTGTTCTCCCATAAACAGCCCTTTTCCCGAACTTACCAGGCAGTTATCCCCTAATATGCTGGTCTCTTCAACAGTTATTTTTAGTCCCCGTCTCCACTTAACCTGAGGGTCTGTGCTCCAGATTGTATTTCCCCAAAAGGAGCCATCTTGGCGGTTCATTAGGGAAACTGGCAGTGGGATGCCTATTAACGGTATCTCATAACCAGCATGTCTTGGTATTTGGGTACAGATCCAGCAATCTGTTTTATTTAAAATTTTGGTGATGTTTTGAATCGCCTGTACATACCAGTTCTCTCGCCAGGCCGCTGTGTCTATCACCTGTAAAATTATCAGAATCATGTTAAATTTAACCCACATCCTATCTTTTTAGCTTGAGCTTTAATGGCCCTTGAATTTCTGATGTCCAAAGCTTTTGTGGCGACTTCTTCACACGGGTATGATGAATCCAGGAATTCTGTTCTTTAATTTTGATTGCTGTGAAGGAGGTGAGGAGTACTTGGTATGGTCCTTCCCACTGTGGTTTCAAGGTTTTTTTCTGCAAGAGACTTTACATATACATAATCTCCAGGTTGAATATCATGTACAGGCCCATCCAGACCCCTTCCTCGGGTCCCAATTACATGTTTTCCAATTTTATTGAGCTGTTTGCTCAATGCCACCATATAGGAAGTCATAATTTCGTCCCCAATTTGCATTGATGTCCCCTTTTGTATTCCATAGGGGCGTCCATACAGAATTTCAAAAGGGCTCAGTCCTTCCCTTGCCCTCGGTCTTGTCCATATACGCAAAAGGGCTAAAGGGAGAGACTGAGGCCATGGCAAGTTTGCTTCTTGTCCCAATTTTACAATTTGCTGTTTGATTAAATGGTTCATTTTCTCCACTTGGCCACTCGACTGAGGGCGATATGGGGTGTGAAGTTGCCAATCTATACCTAAATGGTGGCTGGTTTGTTGCACTATTTTTGAAACAAAGTGTGGTCCTCTGTCAGAGGATATGGTTGCTGGAACCCCAAAACGCGGTATTATTTCTTGTATTAGTATTTTAGTTACCTCCCGAGCCTTGGCAGTTCTGGTTGGGAACGCTTCTGGCCAACCTGAAAAGGTATCAGTTAATACCAGCAAATATCGGTACCCCCCTTTTCTTGGAAGTTCTGTGAAATCAACCTGCCATTGTTGTCCAGGCCCATTACCCTTTCCAATCTGGCCCATTTCTAGTTTGGGAGTATTCTTTGGATTAGTTTGGAGGCAAAGTTCACACTGTTGAGTCACCTGTCTCACTGTGGTATATAAGTTTCTAGCTACAATATCTTTTATCAGATGCTTATACAGAGCTTCCATTCCCCAATGTCTCTTCCTATGTTCTTCCCGTATTAAACGCCACAGTAAATATGAGGGAACAATTAACTTTCCCTGTGGGGTATAAGCCCATCCCTCTTCATTATATGACCCTGCTAAGTCTGAAATGAGTTTCTGATCTTCCTTAGTATATTTTGGTTTATCTTGTAGGGAAATATGCCTATCGGGAATTAAAGCCCCTGCCACTCTTATTTTCATTTTGGCCACTTGTTTTGCCTCTCTATCCGCCAGTTCATTCCCTTTTTCCAAATCTGAGCTCACTCTCTGGTGTGCCTTAATATGCATAATTGCCACTTTCTCAGGGAGTTGGACAGCTTCTAGTAACTTCAGAATTTCTTCTGCATGTTTGATATTCTTCCCTTGGGAGTTCAATAAACCTCTTTCTTTCCAAATTGCTCCATGTGCGTGTACAACTCCAAAAGCATATTTTGAGTCTGTGTAAATGTTTACAGTTTTGCCCTGAGCCAACTCCAGAGCTCGAGTTAGGGCAATTATTTCTGCCTTTTGTGCGGAGGTGTTCATGGGCAAAGGTCCTGACTCTATTACCTCTTGACTGGTGGTGATGGCGTATCCAGCGTGTCGATTGCCATTCAGGACATAGCTGCTCCCGTCTGTGAACCAGTTTTCTCCATTTTCTATGGGGCTATCCTTTAAGTCTGGGCGACTTGCGTATGTTGCTTCAATAGTTTCTAGGCAGTCATGATGCACTGGCTCTCCTGTGTTTCCGCTGAGAAAAGAAGCTGGGTTGACAATGTTAGTAACCACGATTTCCACATCATCCTGTTCCACTATTACAGCTTGATATCGCAGGAATCTTTGTGGAGATAGCCAGTGTCCACCCTTTGCTTCCAATACTGCCGACACTGCATGGGACACAAAAACAGTCATTTTCTGGCCCAGGGTGAATTTTCGGGCTTCCTGTATATTTAGTATCACAGCCGCAACTGCCCTTAGGCATCCAGGCCAGCCCTTTGCAGTCGCGTCTAACTGTTTAGAGAGGTAGCCAACTGCCCGACGATACGGACCTAGCTCCTGTGCCAATATTCCTAGGGCAATGCCCTGTTTCTCGTGAGAGAAAAGGAGAAACGGCTTACCCACATCCGGGAGTCCTAAGGCCGGGGCTGACATCAGAGCCTTCTTTAGTTGTTCAAAAGCTTGTTCGGCCTCTTTATTCCATTCGAGGTGTTTCTGCTCAGTCGCTGTCAGCGCATATAATGGTTTAACAAGCAGTCCATAATTGTAGATCCACAATCGACACCACCCTGTCATTCCCAGAAAGGTTCGCAATTCCTTTACCGTCTGGGGTTTTTTAGTTTGGCATATCACCTCTTTGCGGGCCTGCCCCAAAGTTCTCTGTCCAGCACTGATTTCATAGCCCAAATAATTCACTTTACGCTGCATTACCTGAGCCTTCTTCCTAGACACCCTGTATCCTTGAAGCCCTAAGAAATTCAACAGACTCACCGTCCATGCCATACAATCTTCCTCTGTGTTGGTAGCGATCAGGATGTCATCCACATACTGTAACAATTTTCCTTTCTCGGACGGGGCTTCCCAGGATTCCAGGTCTCTCGCAAGCTGATTGCCGAAGATGGTAGGACTATTCTTAAACCCTTGCGGCAACACCGTCCAAGTGAGCTGGGTCTTTCGACCACTTTTAGGATTTTCCCACTCAAATGCAAACAACTTTTGACTGGCTTCGTGGAGAGGGAGGCAAAAGAAAGCATCCTTTAAGTCTAGAACAGTAAACCAGATTAATTCAGGTGCCAATGCAGTCAGTAGGGTATACGGATTTGCCACGACTGGGTAGAGATCCTCAGTAATCCTGTTCACTGCGCGCAAGTCTTGAACCACCCTATATGACCCATCGGACTTCCGAATAGGTAATATAGGAGTATTGAATTCAGACTCACATTCCTTTAATAGTCCTAGCTGCAAAAATTTTTCTATCACCGGCCGGATTCCTTCCCTGTCCTCTTTCTTTAGAGGATATTGTTTAATTCTTACCGGTCGTTGACCTTCCTTTATCTTAACTTCAACAGGTGGAGCATTTTTCGCTCTTCCAGGCACATCAGTAGCCCAGACTCCTGGATACACTTGGTTCAGAATTTCCTCATCGATTTTCCCTTCTGAGGGGAGACTAGTTAGGACTAGACTTAATGCCTGTGTATATTGTTGATCCTTTACCTCCAAAGTAATTTCCCCTTTTTCAAACGTGATCTTTGCTCCTAATTGTTCCAACAAATCTCTCCCCAAAAGTGCCTTTGGAGAGTTGGGCATATATAAGAACTTGTGGATACCCCATTGCTTTCCCAATTTATACTTTAAAGGTTTGCAAAAATACGCCTTTTCACTTTGGCCAGTTGCTCCCTGTACTACAACGTAATCATCTCCTAAAGGAATTAAGGCTTGATTTAAAACCGAATATGTCGCTCCTGTATCCATCAAAAACTTCACTTGCTGCTGCTTTTCCCCTAGCTTAATTGTAACCAGTGGATCCGCTAGGGTAGATTCCCCAGGTTCCCGTCAGTCTTCTATTACATTGGCTATCTTCACATTCGCCGAGGTTTTCCGACCCCCTTCCCTGTTTCTAGGACATTCCCTTTTCCAATGACCAAAGCCCCTGCATATAGCGCACTGATCCCTTTCCAATCGAGACGAATCTCGCCTACCACCTCTCCGTTCCCCTTTTTCTTGAATGGCAGCTATCAATTTCTTTTGTCCCCGCCGATATTCTTCTTCTCTATTACTAAACACCCTCCACGCTTCATCCAACAATATCTCTAAGTTTCTACCTTCTGTAGAACGCAGCTTTTGAAGTTTTCGCCTTATGTCCCCTGCAGATTGACCCAGGAATAAAGAAACTAATTGCTGGATCCCTACCTCAGACCCAGGGTCCAGCGGCGTGTTACGGCGCATCACATCCCTCAGCCGATCCAGGAACTCAGACGGGGACTCAGAAGGAGTTTGCTTAACTGCTCCCTTCGAAACCCATTCCTGATATTCCTGTAATCTTTGCATATGTGCCGATCTATTAGCATCCCACTTTGGGTCTTGGAGGGGGAAATGTTCCTTAACATCCCCTCCTGTAATTTTATAATGATCTTCGGCCAAATTTCCTGCTGTTTTCAGAACTAGCTGTTTTTCAGTTTCAGTCAAATATTCCAATAATAATTGTATATCATTCCAATCGGGATTGTGTTGTTTTACGATAAATTGGAAATGCCTGGCTACACTTATCGGGTCACTTCTATAATCCTTTGCAATCTTTCTCCACTCTCCCAAATCAGCAGTGGAGAAAGGCACTTTAATTAGCATTGTTCCACCATCTGGCCCCACTGCCTCTCGGAGGGGTGCTTGTAAAGTAGTCAGGGCAGACTTCTGCCGAGTGTGGGAAGATACAGGGCTATCAGGAGGATTAAAAGCTCCTTCTGAATCCACATCCTTGTCCCGTGCCCGGGGGGGGGAGGTTTAAACAAGTCATCTAAGTCTTGTTCTGGGGCTTGGTGAACTTTGTCTGCCTTTGTACACCTCTGCCCAATGCTGCAGGAAGAACAGCATCTTTTTAGTTTACTTCTACCCCCTTTATTTTCTCGCTCCAATGCGAGTACCATAGGGTCCTGTGGGGGTATTATCCCACAGTCCCTTTGCCACTCCGGATGGTTTCGCAGAGTGAAAAACATATCTGCATATGATACTTCATCCCATTTCCCTTCTCTTCTCAAGAACAGCATAAGCTGCTGTAACAAAGTATTATAATCCAATGTTCCATTAAATGGCCACTTAACTTCGCCCTCTAACTTATACAATGGCCACCACTGATTACAATATTTAATGAGGGTTTTTTTACTTTCTGTGCTTCCCTTCCCTACAATATCCTTCCAATGGGCGAGTATACAACCCAGAGGACTTTTTTTTTCAGTATCCCTCCTTGGGTGTTACCCATTTTCAATATACTCTTAAGGGATTTAAACTGACTTTTAAATTCTCTTTTCACGCCTGTCAGCCACACTCTCACTTATTCTCACTCAATTCCACTCTCACGGACGTCCATGCACTCAGAGAAAATCACACACACATCACTTCACACAAACACTATGGTTTGACAAATTCAAATCGGTAGTCTATTCCAAATGCCTTATTGCCATAACCAAAATCAATGCCAAAAGAAATCTAACATAGCATCACTCCAGTTAACAACCTTCTAGCAGCTGCAAATATCTTGTAAATTACAAGAGGCCCGCTTACCCTTCTCCTGCTTCTCATATACCGGTCATTAGCAGGTCCATCCTGGCTCCCAACAACGGGATACAGCGGTTACCTCAAACTCAGTCGATCTATCCCCGAGATCGCTACCGGCCGCTCTATCGGCCAGCGAGTTTCCCAATTGCAGTCCTAAACTGCAGTCCCAAACCCTACAGGTACCCAACCCACGGGCACTATGCTGCACGCCAGACGTCTCTGCGCGATTTATCAGCAGCCCCGAATGTGCGTACGCTTAAATCCCTTCGTTAAACATACCGTTAAATCCGCAGCTTCAAGAGGCTGTTGTCCACTCCCGCGGTGATCGGCTGGCAGCGGAGACTCCTCCGAGTAAAATGCTCGGGGCGCGCCTAGGAGCGTCCGCTCCGCAGTCGGTCCCGCAGCCGAGTGGAGATCCTCCTGGCTGGCTCGCCAAAATTGACGTGCGGAAAGCAGACTCCACAATCTGTAAGATTGTAAAGTAGGTATGTTTATTCAGCGCTGGGCAGCACGGGGGAGTAGTCCCGCCAAAACCGTGCGCGCCTGACACGAAAACTTGCTCTGTTTTTATAAGACAACTCATTACATATTCATAATATGATGTAATACGCCTATACATATGCATTACCTATCCCCGCTTTGTATTAAAATTAGTTCTGCAAGTCATTTCCATATCTCTCTCCCGACTGAGTTTGCGCAGTGTCCCCTGGTGGTGGTCGTCAGGGGTCTTGAGGATGAAGGCAGGTGAGTCTTCCTCGTGACCCCCACATCTGGCGCAGGCTCAGTAACGTCCTGCTCTTTGTCCAAACCGCAGAACCAGCTTTGGCTTGTTCTCGCAAGGTTGTAATCTTTCTTTGGACTTATATGGTCATAAAGCTGGACTTATATGGTCATGAAGCCCTTTACTCCCGTACACCTTATCACAGTACCCAAGCAAACCGTGTAAGATTTGGCAAACAGCTTAAATTTTGCAACTTTTACCCTAAACAGCTAAACAGACTATTACAATTGTTAAACTCTACCCTATCTCTTACCCCCCCCTCTCTCAATTGTGTTAGATTAATAATAATTGGCTACAGTGCTGGGTTATTTGCTTTTGAATTTGCTGCCCATGGTCCCAGGGTTGAATTGTCTTTTTTATTTACAGTATGTGTTCCCTGTAGTGTTGTTTGTTTCCTTTGGGACCTGGGCTAAAGCTATTATAGTGTTGTATGATATAGTACTAATCTATAATATGATGGACTTGTTGGTTATGAAACTAATCTGGTCTGTGTACTTAGTGTTGCCTCTGTGTGCCTGGTGGCCCCTTCGGGGAATGCCAACAACTGTACCTTTGGCTTTGTTTTCCCAGAGAGTCAGCCTATGGGTGGGGTCCACACCTCCCCCCCTTCTCCTCATTTTTAATTAATGAAACATTTAGGATTTTAGGAGACTCTGAGTATCTTTGGTCCACTGGAAGCCCCATAGTGTCAGTCCTGAACCTAGTGGTAGGAATACTGAATGCGATCTACATGTCCTGGAACTGGTCGAATTCTAAGCGACAAACTGTAACTACTGCTCCAGCCCCTGCGGCAGATGCTGCAGCCACTCCAGCCACCGCTCCACCCTCCACAGCCGCTCCAGCTCCTGTGGCAGGCACTGTATCTGCTCCAGCCCCTGCTCCAGCCACTGCTCCAGCCCCCACAGCCGGCGCTGCAGCTACTCTAGCCCCTGTGGCAGGCATTCCAGCTACTTTGGCCCCTGAAACGAGTAATGAAGACCAACTGGTGTCAGTGTTAGTGGCCCCTGTAGATAAGAAGAAATGGAAACAGAAAGCAACCCGTTTGGTAAAGGAGGATGAAGGAGCAGGCCCATCACAGGAACAAGATGAAGAAAGTGAACAAGAAATAACCTGTTGATCCCTATCTCTGAGTGAACTGCGGGATATGTGGAAAGATTATGCCTGTCAAACAGGTGAACGCATTATCACCTGGTTGCTTTGATGCTGGGATAATGGGGCTCATAGTATAGACTTCGAGGGTAGGGAAGCCAAGCAGCTGGGATCACGTGCTAGAGAAAGGGGCATTGATAGGGCAATTAGAAAAGGAGCGCAAATCATCAGATTCTGGAAGCGACTCTGTCAACAGTTAAAGAAAGGTATCCCTACAAGGAGAATATTACATGTCGCTGAACCAAGTGGACTCCAATAGAGAAGGGTATTCAGTACTTGAGGGCATTAGCTGTGAAACAGATGATCTATTATAACCTGAATGATCCACAGTCACCCATAGATCCTGATGAAGTCCAATGCACACAACGGATGTGGCGGAAATTGGAACAGAGCGCACCATCAGCATATGCCAACTCATTGGCAGTAATGGGTTGGTCAGACACTGCATCACCAACAGTGGATGAAGTGCTTCATCAGCTCTGAGAATATGAAGATAATGTCTCTACCTACATCATCTCAACTGTAGGGAGACTGGTCCAGCAGCTTGGCAAGAATATGTCCTACTCTCTGCAGGAGTGGGCCTGGAAATCAGGACCGTGGGTGGCAATCAGTTAGCTGAGGCTTGTAGGTCATGAACCCTGGGAGGACAAGGAATGTGAATAGATAACAATTAACAGGATGAGTCATTCGAGAAAAGATAAGGGAATGAGGCACAGATGGGCCAAGGAGAAGTAACACCTTGCTGTTAATTGATGACTGTAAACACTTACTTAAAGTGTCCTTTGTTTGTAGTTAACCACCAATCAGGGATTGCCTAGTATGTAATGCTTAGATTAAAGAACCAATCTGTTTAAAGCGCGGAGCTTCTGAAAACATATATAAACTCGTGATTGTGTACAATAAATCGATATTTGCTTGCATCAAGCAGTGTCCTGTCTCTCCATCACAGCAAATTGGTGACCCAGACGTAATGGGTTTATGAACTACCAGGCTGAGCGGCAGGCTGCAAGTCCCACAGAACGTTGAATGAGCTGCTGAAAGGAAGCAGGAATTGAAAAAAATCCCTCTGGAGTTGAGAGGTGAGCTGTGGGAAACATGGGAATCAAGTGTCTTCCCCTATGAGAGACGTATATGGACTCATGAAGGGTCTTCTAGTCATATCAGGGAGTCCGTGCCTCAGTCTCCTCAAATGGTGAGCCCTATGGTGGTGTTCCGAAGCCTTGGAAGAATAAGGATAGAACTGGTCGATAAAAAAAGACAGCTCGTGGAAGAGGGCTGCGTTCCGGAGGAGACGGCTTGGCTGAACGATCGTCTTGCTGTCTGGACCAGGCAGACAACCTAAACCCCGAGGATAACACCTGTATGCATCAAGACAGGTGAGCAGCCAAGAAACTTTAGAGACTTTCAAAGAAATGAAAGTGTGTACATACAGCAGACAACTGTATGATGCTGCCGCAGAGGGGAACTCCGTGTCAGGAATGCATTTAGGACCTTGGTGGCAAATTCTGACTACTCTTTGCCAAGTGTGGACTAATTCTACTAAGGGTGCTAAACCAGAGGAAGCTGTAAATTCCACCAACAGTGTAAGCACTGAACCAGGGGAGGCTCTAAATTCCACCGACAGTGCGACTCTTCTCAACACACTGTAAACGATGGCAATTCTGTCCACACCTCCTCCGCCCCCAAAGCTTCTGTCACTGATTGCAGTGACCCTCACAACACAGGACCAAGCATGGGAACAGGATGATTGGGACAATGATTCCATTGACACTGATAAACCTTTTGATCCAGGTCCTATAGTTCTGGAAAAGGAGCTAGACTCTTCCTCCCTGCCCCCCCCCCCCCCTCTTCCACCCGGTCTCTCCCAATGCATTGACTGTATTTTCGGGGAGGGTGAAAGGGGGTCTGAGGGATCGGTGGCAGGAATGCAAGTGGGAAACGCTTAAGCGAGGGGATTTGGGAGTCGCTATGGTGATATGGAGAAATAGTGTGAAATGGGGACAATGGACATCGATTGTGATTGTATATATCTGCTCAAGGAATGTGGGTATGGTGACTGGTCATGGGTGCGGTGTCTGGTCACATAGGCACACAGCTCTGAGGAGACAACTACAGTTTTTGAGGAGACGCCTGCCCCTCTTCCTCTAACAAAGGGGAGACCGGGAGACGCCTGCCCCTCTTCCTCTAACAAAGGGGCTATTTAAAAAAGAATGAGAAAAGGATGAGAGACATTCCAATGCTATCTAGAGGGAGGGAGTGCTAAGTCTCCTTGCTGGAGAAGATCGGATGGTCACAAGAACATGAATCACCTACAAACCTGCAAGACCACCACATTCCAGGAAACGGACTGATAAGCTAATTAACATACAAAGCGGGGTTTAGGTAACGAATATGTATAGGCGTTAATTGAATATTCGTTTGTTTCATTGTATAAATGTGGGATGGTTCCTCACTTCGGGTATGCACGCTTGTGGAGGAGCGATCCCCCGTGCATCTGTGCGCAATAAACATACCTACTTTATACCTTTCGAGTTATAGAGTCTAATTCCGCACGTCAATGGCATGTTCAGTATTTTGTCAGACAAATCAACCTCGAGAGTGGCAGCCTGTGCAATACGAGGCTGTTAAAGAGTTAAGCAAAGCAGTGCGGGAAGGGAGGATTCGTAATACATTTGCTATGTCCCTTCTTGAAGTGATGGCAGAGCCTTATACACTCACACTGTGTGATTGGAAGTCATTGCTTTGTATGGTACTAACTGATACAGTATATGATGTGGTTATCTGATTTTTGTGAGCTATGTGTAGTGGCCTTGATTGAAAACCTTAATCGGGGAATTGCTGTTAACTATGAGCAGTTGGCTGGAGAAAATGATTGTGCTGATTCTGTGACTCGGGCAAGGTATCTCAGGGACAACTATTTGCAAATGAAGGAGATGGCTGTTTAGGCAGTCCGGATGCGGGAGCCTTGCCACAGTCTTGCAGGGTCCTAGAGAGTCACTAACTTTAATACTAACTTTATTGATTGGCTTCAGAATATTTTGCAACAAGTCGAACATCAGGAAGCTCAAGGTTTGCTTCTAAAACAACTAGCTATGATAATGCCAATGAAAACAGTAAAGGGGCAACTTGCACAATCACAACCCCAACATGTGTCAAATGATTATAACGCAGAACTCACAGCAGACTGTAACTCTCAGGCTGAGTTCTGGAATGCAGCATAACACATTTTTTTGCTTCTCTAATCTCTTCCGTAAGAATCGTACACGTCGGGGTCACCAATTTGTGGCGAATGAAGAGGTGGGACGCAGCTTGATGCAAGCAAAATGTCAGTCTATTAATGATTCTCTTACATTTATATACGTTTCTACCTTCTACATATTACACACTGATTGGTTAAATCTTGAGAGTGAACCACACTGGTTGACATTTAAGACACACCATTTAAACAATAGGAAATTATTAGTTTACCTTCTCATAGCAACAATTTCCATTTTAAGATTAGGGGGTTTCTTCCTACATGACTTTCTTGATTAGCAAAGTTCCTTATCGGCACTATCAGTTCCCTTATCTGGCTGCTTGTTCCTCTTTGTCCGTCTGGTTGCCATCTCAACTGCAAGGGCTCAAGAGTCTGCAGTTAGCTTGTTCCTTTGTTCCCAGGGCTTGTGCCCTACAAGTTCTAACATGTCTCTATTCATCAGGCTATCAGTACTTGGACTCTTGTCCTTGAGGCCTTGTCCTATATCTCCCCCTTCCTGTTGCACAAAAAGAACTCTTGAAATTGAACGAGTTGTTAATTTTCGTAAGCATTGTAAAAGACAAGGTATAAGTAATAGAACAAACAAAAAAGCAACTAAAGCATATATAATCATCTTCACTAAGCTTCTTAACCTTCCTGAAATGCCCCAACCACTAAACAGTTTATCTAACCAATCCCAAGTATCACTTTGTTGAAGATGAGAAACTCCATCTTTCAATCTTTGGATGCTAGCATGAATTGATTCCGAATGATCTGAAAGGTTCATGCAACACATCCCTTCAAACTCTTCACAACCATGACCTTGTGCCAGAAGCAAAAAATCTATTGCAGCTCTATTTTGTAATGTCGCGTGGCGAACACTATCAACATCTAATAAAAGACCAGACGGGGCACTGCTTGTGGCATTAGTTTGTTTGGCAAGCCAACAGCCAAGCTTATCTAATGTTGCCAGAGCATTTCCTGCAGCAGCTCCAGGCAACAAAAGAGATGCAGTAAAGCGCTGGCCAAAGGACCAAAATTGCATGTTATCATCACAATCGGGGGCAAATGCATGAGTGCCACGCTTTGTCCTTCGAGAGTAGCGATGTTGTAAAATCATAGATGTGTTAGGAGTCAGGACGGAAAGTCACCCTAAACTACACGGACCTCCTTTTATATGAGAAGGAGTGACAGGCCATGCTCGATCCCCACAAATAAAAAATACTCCAGCAGGTAGTGAGAGCGGAGCATTGCTAGATTTAGACAAGTTGTTAAGAGTGTAATTACACCAGATACTTGCATTTCTAAAAACAGGATGAATAGGGAAAACGTCCCATGCCCTAGATTGATTCTTTCCCGTGTAGTTAAATTTTATGCAAAAATCCATTTTTACAGAACCAAGGAGTTCAATTTCCTGTGGTTCCAAAGTGGCCAGTGGGAGATGGGGTGTCCATACATCCCAATTATCTGTCACATTTTTTGATACGTTTTTGGGTGGAAAAAGACTTTGAAGGTCCCTAGGTATAGGCCATTCATCTAATGGTAAGCCCACAAGACATGTGGAAAAAGGCTGATCCGGAGTGGCCATAGCAAGACACAGAGTATCCTGTCCAGTCAAGTTCGCCAACGTGACCCAAACATTTACCTTTGGTAGAAAAGGGGGATAAGAGCTACCTTCAATAGGCCAAGGTCCAGATGTGAACATCATTATCCATATTAATGACAATGCTTGTTTCTCCTTTTCTTTTTCCATCGATGTTTTACAACCAGCCATTCTTCTGGTCGTACTGTCCACAACCGAGGCACTGCAATTGATTGTCCACACTCTAATCCTACAATAATGTTCTTGTTAATAATATAAATTCTGCTTGCTAATATAATATATTGAAACAACAACCATGCAATAGCCCGTACTTCTAGGCTTTCAATCAATGATAAAAAATTTGCAAAAACTAAGTTTGGCAAAATCTCAGAACCTAATCCTATAACTCCCTCTATTTCCAAAAGAGGTTTTCCCATAAAACGTTCAGCCCACTGTATATGATTAAACCTTAATATTTGATTGTTACACCCAGAACACATCCAATGACCCCATCTGTCCCTTAGTCTTACAACTCGCCAGCGATCCTGATCACAGAGTTCACAATGAATCTTTATCCACGGTCGACAGAATGGTCCATGTTCATAGCAACATAACTGTAGAAATCGAGATGCTGTCCAATCTGGTTCATGGCAGTGTCGTTGAAAGTCGATGTAAGGGAAGATAATATCTGCTAGCGGTGCCGTCAGTGCGTTGGGGATCTGGTCTGGTCCAAACGTATTACCTTTGTTAAGTGGTTTGATCCAGGGTGATAGTGTTTGTTCTAAGTGCTGTAAAAAGCAAAATCTAGATTCTATATCCTGAATTTGGGTATCTGACATTAATGCAAAACAAAAATCCTCACACAGTTTTTATTTCATTCTGTAGGGTCGGTGTCGGTATCAGTTGTCTGCGGTAAAGGTTCATGGAAAGGTCTTACATTCTTCGCTGGGATCCATCTGGGTCCTTTTTCTGTGGAGACACAAGCATAACCTTTTCCCCATGTAACAAGAGGATATGGTCCCATAATTTTACCTGTTTCTGGATCTCGAACCAATACTGGGGCTTTAACCTGTGCCTCGAAGGAGGTATTTGCAGTAAAATGTCGAACTATTGGTGGGTTGTTATCTATTAAAGAACAATTCAAAAAATTAAAAACATACAATGCTTTCTGTAAGCGTTCCTCCGGAATAGCCATTCCCATTCCCCCTTTTTGTTGTTGTAATAGACGTTTTAGAGACTGATGAGACCGTTCAATGAGAGACTGACCGGTGGGGGAATGAGGAATGCCAGTAACATGAGTTATACCCCATAGGGCCCAAAAGATTTTTTATAGTAGTTGAAACATAAGCTGGGCCATTATCTGTCTTTATCTTTGAGGGAATACCCAAAGTAGCAAAAGCATGCATTAAATGTCTACGAACATCTCGTGCCTTTTCTCCTGTGTGACAAGAGGCAAACAAGGCACCTGAAAATGTATCAGTGGAGGAGTGGATATATTTAAGGTTACCAAATTCTGAATAATGTGTAACATCTGTTTGCCTAGCCGTAGGCTTTGTAATCCTCTAGGATTAACTCCTGCAGCAATTGATGGGAAAGAATGTTTTTGACAATCAGGACAGACAGCAATAATATTTGACGCTTGTTGAGAAGTAAGGTCAAACTGTCGTTTAAGAGCTCCAGCATTTTGATGGAAAAAAGAGTGACTTAGTTTAGCTTGTGCAATTCGGTCTGGCAATACTTGAACTGATAAGTCAACAGATCAGCTCGCTGATTACCTTCTGTAAGAAAACCAGGTAATGAGGTGTGAGACCTAATATGCATAACAAAATAAGGCACAGATCGAGAGTCCAAAAGGAAAATAAGTTCCTGTAACAGGGTAAAAAGTTGTGAATGTGAAACATTCCGCAGCACAGAAGCTTCAGCTCGTGTAACAATACCTGCAACATAAGCTGAATCAGTAACAAGGTTGAGTGGTACATATCATTTTCGGAAAACGCGAACAACTGCATTCAGTTCTACTGTCTGAGGTGAACCGGAGACTGTCTCTATGTCTGAGTCCCATCGTCTCCATTGATCATCCCACCATAAAAGAACAGATTTATGTGATTTGCCTGATCCATCTGTAAACACAGTAAGTGCCTGTAAAGGTTGTTCGTTTCTTTTGGGTTTCAACATCAGACGAAAGTCAATATTAAACAGTTTGTGTGAAGGCAGATGAGAAGTTATTTGACCTGTATAGTCGGCAAGCGCCATAACAAAGGTGTCTGATTGCTGATAAAGCCATTGTAAGTATACTATTGTTACTGGTAGACAAATACAGACAAAATCCTTCCCTGATAAGGTTAACAGGCGTGATCTAGCTTTAACAATCAGAGAGGCAAACGTTTCATGTTGTGTCAAAATAGTTTTTGTAGACTGGTTAGGTAAAAAGATCCATTCAATAATTAACAAGGGGTCTGAGTTCTGAAGGTCCCATTGAAATATCAGGGATTGAGGCTGTCGAGCAGGGTTTAAAATAATCAAGTAAAAAGGTAGTTCAGGAGCCCATCGATGGGCTTGTCGAGAAGCAATAGCTGAGGCAACCTTTTGTAAAGGTGTATCCACTTCAGAGTTAAGATTACGTGGAGAACAAAGATTAGTGTCCCCTTTTAGTAGTTCAAACAGAGAACCCAGGTATGTATTAGAAATTCCCAATAGTGGCTGAACCCAATTTATTGTTCCCAGTAATTTTTGTGCATCATGCAGGTTTCTTACATTGGTATTGATCTGCAAGGGTTGAGAAACAATAGTTTGTGCCCTTAATCGCCATCCCAGATATTTCCAAGGGGTAAACTTTTGGACCTTTTCTGGTGTTATACAGAGACCTGCCGAATTCATGGCATTTGTGACAAGGGCTACAGCTTTCTCCATGACCTCATGATGTTGTGCTGCCACCAAAAGGTCATCCATATAATGATACAACAACACACTAGGCATAGTGTTTCGGACAGGACTAAGTATTTTCGCAACATACCATTGACACATTGTAGGACTATTTTTCATACCTTGTGGCAGTACAACCTACTGGTATCTCTGCAACGGGGCTTGCATGTCAACGCTTGGAATTGAGAAAGCAAATTTTGGGGCATCATCTGGATGCAATGGGATACTGAAAAAGCAATCTTTAAGATCAATGACAGTCAGATGCCAATGTTGAGGGATCATAGTAGGGGACGGGAGCCCGGGTTGGAGGGCTCCCATATCTTCCATAGCATCATTAATTTTTCTGAGATCATGGAGCAAGCGCCACTTGCCAGTTTGTTTTTTAATAACAAAAACAGGTGAATTCCAGGGGCTAGTAGAAGGTACAATGTGTCTTTTGGACAGTTGTTCTGAGACTAAATTTTGAAGTGCGTGAAGTTTTTCCAGAGGAAGGGGCCATTGATCCACCCAAATAGGAACATCAGTTTTCCAGGTTATTTTTAGGGTGTCACGCACTTCAATGGCCCCATCTAAAAATGGGTTCGGATAGACATTCCCCATTGTGTCAATACATCGCGTCCCCACAAAACCATAGGGACTGGTAGCACAAAAGGTTTAACAGAAGCCAAATGTCCCTCTGGTCCCCAAATTTGAATTAGTTCCAAACTCTGACGACTGTTACCGGTCCTGCCTATCCCAGCCAGTGTCTGAGAGACATTAGTCAATGGCCATTGTGGAGGCCATTTAGCTTGAGAAATTACTGTGACATCAGCTCCAGTATCAATGATTCCATTTAGTACTATTTGTTGATCATTGTAAATAAGGGTACATAGGTCGCTGTGGAGAAATGGATTGTACCCACAAAATGTGAGGCAACCCTGTGGATCCAAAACCTCCTTTCCTCTGTGGAGGATGATCAGTGATAAGGGAGCTTACCCTTGCCGGAATCAGAATCAATTGCGCTATTTGACTACCCTGAGGTATCATACAAGGCGGAAATGGAGTCCATGCCATGATTTTGATTTCGTTCACACTGTCAGAGTCAACAACACCTGGTAAAACAAAGAGACCAGAAAATGTTGTGGAAGATCTGCCAATTAATAGAGCTTGTGTATCGGGGGGTAATGGTCCTTTGACATTTGTTGATAATAAATGAACCGAGGAATCGAGCAGCGTTACTGTGTGGGAGGTTGCCAGGTCCAGTCCGGCGCTGCCTGAGGTTGCTGGACAGAGACTCGAGGTGTTGGTACTTCTCTCCGAGGTTGTTGAAATGTCAGCTGTGGCACTTGTGTCTGCGCGCGCTGCTGCCCAGCACTCCGCGGTCGGTTTCCCTGTATCGGTTGTCCCTGGAAGTCATACTTAGATCGACATTGATTAGCATAATGACGCCCTTTCCGACATTTCAGACAAACTCCAGGACCAGGAGGTTGTTGTTTATTCCCCGCAACCCGAGCAAGACAATTTCTCTTCAGATGACCAGGTTTACCACAACCATAGCAATTTCCCACACCATGCATCGCTGCAAAAGCAGCAGCCATAGCCTCAAACTTGTGGTCAACTGTACCGGTTCGGTTACATGCTTCCACCATTTCCACCAGAGTGGGGTTTGGGTTAGGGAGAGACTTCAGTAGCCTTTTACAATCAACATTAGCATTTTCAACAGCTAGTTTTGTTAGCAATATATCCCGCGCTTCCGCATTATCTACTTGACGTTCCAAAGCCTGTTTTAGTCTATCAATAAACTGCATATAAGGTTCTCGAGACTCCTGAGTGATGGTAGCAAAAGCTTTTTGTGGTTTTTTTAAGTCAGGGACCTGGAAAAAAGCCTTTTTCGCCTCTTCTCTAAGTGCCTCGAGAGCCGCATGGGGGCAGTTTTGCGCTTGCGCTACAGGATCAGCATGTGCACCGGTGCCTGTAAGATGCTCTATTGTTAGTGCAGCTAATGCAGCATCATTATGATTAACGTACGTGAGTAGGAGTGCTTGCAGTCCTCCTCTCCAATGCGATTCCCATAACGTGTACTGAGTCGGGGTTAGTAACAATCGTGCTAAAGATTTCAAATCATGAGGAGTCATGATATAAGTATCAAACACAGAAGATAACAGACTTATAAAATAGGGAGAAGAAATACCATGTTCCGTAACTGCGCGGTGCAGTTCTTTAACAACCGAAAAAGAAAGAGCCTCCCATCGTGCTCCCCCTGTCCGACCCTGAGTATACAAGACCGGAGCAACTATAGTTTTAGCCATTTCTAAAACCCCCTCCTTTAAGGCTTGTTTCTTTATTTTTGCCCACACATCAGTAGATCAGGAGGGTATAAATCAGGTTCTTTTTCAGGGTCTATCGGTCCTGGGTCAAAGGGATCTTCTTCTGGCGGATACTCCACTGCATTGACACCCAGGGGTCTAGAGCACTGTGACTTAGAGGCTGAAAAGGAAAGAGCTATAGGAGCTTGCGATTCCTCCTCCTCTCCTTCCTCTGCCTTTTCTTCCTGTGCTTTCATAGTCTCAAAAATAACTCTCCATGAAGAGAGCAGACAGTGGGACTCAGTATTGCCTTTTGTCACAGAATCCCACAATTTCACCCCTGTGTCGTCCCAAAGTTCCCGCGTAAAAATTGTAGATGCAGTCACTGCGGGCATATTTACTTGCACCCATTTGAGCATTGCTTTAAGGTCTTGTCCAGAAATACTTTTCTTATGTTTATTAAGGAGACCTTTCATAAGCTCATAAATGTCTCTTTCTGGGGACGAAGCCTGATTCCCCATTACGGATTTCCCACAGCTCACCTCTCCACTCCGGAGGGATTTCAGGCCGGCCAGCTCCCGCTTCCTTTCAGCAGATCATTCAAAGTTCTGTGGGATTCGCTGCAAGTCACTCAGATAGGCGATTCGAGATCCCCTCCACGTCAGATCCTTCACCAGATCACGTCGGGGTCACCAATTTGCGGCGAATGAAGAGACGGGACGCAGCTTGATGCAAGCAAGTTGTCCGTTTATTAATGATTTTCTTACAATTATATACGTTTCTATCTTCTACATATTACACACTGATTGGTTAAATCTTAAGCGTAAAAAACACTGATTGGTTGACATTTAAGGCACACCGTTAAAACAATAGGAACTGATTAGTTTACCTTCTCATAGCAACAATTTCTATTCTAAGATTAGGGGGTTTCTTCCTATGTGACTTTCTTAATTAATAAAGTTCCTTATCGGCACTATCCGTTCTCTTATCTGGCTACTCGTTCCTCTTTGTCTGTCTGGTTGTCATCTCAACCGCAACTGCTCAAGAGTCTTCGGTTAGATTGTTCAAAGGAACAAGGAACTTTGTTCCCAGGGCTTGTGCCCTACAAGTTCTAACACGTCTCTATTCATCAGGCTAACAGTACTTGGACTCTTGTCCTTGAGGCCTTGTCCTACACTTAATTTGCTTAGTAAATTAGGCTGCTAACTTGCTACAGAAAGTAATACTACAAAGACTATTTTTTTTTCTGACTTATTAACAGATGTTGATTCTGTCCGTCATATATTGCTACAGGACCGAGTTGCTATTGATTTTTATTATTACCACAGGGTCACAAGTGTGAAGACTTTGATAGGATGTGAAATGTGAATCTGAGTGACCACTCTGAATTAATTCACAAAAGCATATAAAACTCAAAAGCCTTTAAACAAAGATCTGCAGCAGAGCCAGGATGCCTTTGGTCTCTTCTCACGGCTGGGAAACTTTGGGCCGTGGATCAAAAGTATTATAGGATTTATTATAATTATCTTTAACCACCTTATTGATGTTTTCCTTATGTCTCCCATGCCTTTTTTCCTGTATTCAGTGTTTAGTTGATCGTAACATAAATCAGGTCATGGTCACCCAGCTTCACACAACCTTTGCCTCGTCGCAATTAACAAGCAAAAAAGGAGGAGGACAGAGAATGTCTGAAGAGAGATATAGGAGAGGAAGCTGGAGAATATTTGACCGAACAAGAGCTGAGAGAACAGCTAGGTATTGTGAAGGAGAGTAGGAAAGATGAACATGGTTCATGGTGTTTAATAGGTGTCTGCATGCTTGTAGTGATATATAGCTATGTGACTGCATGAATGATTTCTGCCCTGAGCCTGGTGGCGCATACAGCTGTGGTTTGTGTCCGGGCTCAGAGAAGTAAATATGGGCTTCTCTGTTACGGTAAAGTGTCTCTGGTTGCACATATATATATATATATATATATATATATATATATATATATATTAAAAAAAAAAAAAGAGGGAATGAAGGGAATGACCCCAGAGGCACGTTCAGAGAAAGCATGCTATGTTTTGAACTTTTTGACTGAACCACTCCTTGTTTGGTGTGCCCTTCCTTGAAACTGACTTGCAGACATTGTTGCAAAAAAGTGAAGGTATGTGGGGAATGAAGAATCTTACTGAAAGCCTTGATATTTGGGATAATTGATTACTTTTGTATAATGTTAATCCAAAAGAAGTTGATATTGTTTACACTTTGAATGACGATAATTTTCTTTCTGTAGATGCTAATGTAGTAGGAGGCTGTGATGGGAACATATTGCAGCGGTTCTTCTCTTATCCAGAGTAACAGCAGGGAATGCATTAAAGAGTTAAATCACCTTCTTTGTTAAGCAGTTAAGAATGTGAGTCAAATTTGCCACTGCTTCTTGTTGTTGGTTCAAGGACATGGCTGTGAGGATTTTGATGGTATGTGCTGCATGGATTTTAGGCGCCACATTGCAGCAACATGTTATCAAAATCTGAGAAAATGTCAGCCTTTTTGGCATCCATTCACTCAATTTGCAGTATTGTTTGTTTGCTATTACCTTGGTTGCTGTCATGTTTGCAAGGGCCCTGCAGAACATGTCAAACCTGGTACTAGCTGTTCAAAACAAAAAAGGGGAAATTGTAAAATTGTATGGAACAGAGACAGTGGGTTGTTTTGACATTGATAATGTGCAGCTTTGGCCTTGCTTTGACGATGTGCAGCTGCGATCCTGCAGCAAAGAGTTAAATAACTTTGAGGGAGTATGAGAAGAAACTAGGATGAGACAGAAACAAAGGAGCATTGATGGTATTGACAGTATTGTTGGTTTTAGTATTATGTGTTCCTTGTTTTTTACAATGCTTACGAAAACTAATGGCTTGTTCAGTTTCAAAGTTTCTTTTTGTGCAGGAGTGGGCCTGGAAATCAGGACCATGCGTGGCAATCAGTTAGCTGAGGGGAATGTGCTCGAGCTTGTAGGTCACAAACCCTGGGAGGACAAGGAGTGTGAATAGATAACAATTAACAGGATGAGTCATGCTGACAGAGGATAGGGGAGTGGGGGACTGATAGCTCCAAGGAGAGGTAACACCTTGCTGTTAATTGATGAGTGTAAACACTTACTTAAAGTGTCCTTTGTTTGTAGTTAACCACCAATCAGGGATTGCCTAGTATGTAATGCTTAGCTTAAAGAACAAATATGTTTAAAGCGGGCAGCTTCTGAAAAAATATATAACCTCGTGATTGTGTACAATAAATCGACATTTGCTTGCTTCAAGCAGTGTCCCGTCTCTCCATTGCACCAACTCTCCACCAATACAGACTCGCATCTCAGCTATCAACCGTAGACGCCCCTCTGTTTGGAGGAGAGAATAAAGAAAATACACACCACGAGGTACTCTGTGGCTTTATCTGCAAGACCACAGAGAAGACATGAAGAGGTGGGATGGAAAACCTATCTCAGTTCTGGAGGCACGAGACTGTGAACTACAAGGAAAAAAAATCACAAATAAGGAGTCTTCCAGGAAGGTTGCTGCTCCAATCTCCAGAGGACAATTTTCCATACAGAGTGATAGGGCTGACTTTACTCTCTATCCCATGAAAAGGAATTCCAACCCATTCTGGCAAGACATAAGTGAGCGGAACCACTCCACGCTACATCTGTTTTGCACCACTAGCCATCCTAGTGCAGAGTCCCTACACCAGGATTAGAGGGGCCTTGCCTCCAGCCAGGTGGAGGCCAGGGATAACCGGGTTTACTGGACTGTGTGGATCCAATGGCCAGGCACATCCGACCCACAGGAATATAAAGCTCTAGTAGATACAGGTGCACAGTGTACTCTAATGCCATCAAGGTATGAAGGGACTGAACCAATTAGTATTTCTGGAGTGACAGGAGGATCCCAACAGCTAACTGTATTGGAGCCTGAAATAAGCCTGACTGGGAATGAGTGGCAAAACCATCCCATTGTGACTGGCCCAGAAGCTCCATGTATCCTTGGCATAGACTATCTTAGGAGAGTGTCTTTCAAGGATCTGAAAGGATATTGGTGGGGTTTTGGTATAGCTGCCCTGGAAACAGAGGAAATTAAGCAGCTGTCTACTTTGCCTGGTCTTTCAGAAGATCCATCTGTGGTGGGGTTACGGAAAGTTGAGGAACAGCAGGTGCCCATTGCTACTACCACAGTGCACCAGCAGAAATACCGTACCAACTGGGACACTCTGATTCCCATGCAGGAAATGATTTGCCGACTAGACAGCCAAGGAGCGTTCAGCAGAACCCGTTCACCTTTTAATAGCCCCATATGGCCAGCGTGAAAGTCTAATGGAGAGTGGAGACTAACAGTGGACTATCATGGCCTGAATGAAGTCACGGCACCATTGAGTGGTGCCATGCCAGACATGCTAGAACTTCAATATGAACTGGAATCAAAGGCAGCCAAGTGGTATGCCACTATTGATAGTGCAAATGTGTTTTTCTCGATCCCTTTGGCTGCAGAGTGCAGGCCGCAGTTTGCCTTCACTTGGAGAGGCGTCCAATACACCTGGAATTGACTGTCCCAGAGGTGGAAACACAGCCCTGCCATCTGCCATGGACTGATCCAGGCCGCAGTAGAACAGGATGGAGCTCTAGAACATCTGCAATACATTGATGATATCATCGTATGGGGTGATAGAGCAGAAGTTTTTGAGAAAGGGGAGAAAATTATCCAAATCCTCCAGAAAGCCGTTTATGCCACAAAACAAAATATGGTCAAGGGGTCCACATGGGAGATCCATTTTTTTGGAATAAAATGGCAAGATGGATGTTATGAAATCCCAATGGATGTGATCAATAAAATAACAGCTATGTCTCCACCAACTAATAAAGCTCAGGCTTTCTTAGGTGTCATTGGGTTTTGGATAATGCACATTCCAAACTACAGGATGATTGGAAGCCCTCTCTATCATGTGACCTGAAAGAAGAATGGTTTTAAATGTGGACCTGTGCAACGACAAGCCTTTGAACAAATTAAATGAGAGAGTGCATGCAGTAGCACTTGGGCCACACCAGGCAGGACAAGATACTAAAAAAGTGCTCTACACTGCATCCAGGGAGAATGGCCCTACCTGGAGCCTCTGGCAGAAAGCACCAGGGGAAACTCGAGGACAACATTTGGGTTTTTGGAGCCAGGGATATAGAGGATCAGAGGCCCGCTATACTCCAACTGAAAAAGAGATATTGGCAGCTTATGAAGGGGTTTGAGCCGCTTCAGAAGTGATTGGTACTGAAGCACAGCTTCTCCTGGCGCCCCAGTTACCAGTGCTGGGCTGGATGTTCAAAGGGAGGGTCTCTTCTACACACCACACAACTGATGCTACATGGAGTAAGTAGATCGCGCTGATTACACAACAAGCTCGGATAGGAAATCCCAATCATCCAGGAATTTTTGAAATTATTATGGATTGGCCAGGAGATTAAGATTTTGGGATGTCACCAGAGGAAGAGGTGACATGTGCTGAAGAAGCCCCTTTGTATAATGAACTGCCAGAACTTGAGAAGCAATATGCCTTGTTTACTGATGGGTCCTGTCGTATTGTAGGAAAGCATCAGAGGTGGCATGCGGCTGTATGGAGTCCCCTGGGACAAGTTGCAGAATCTGCTGAAGGACAAGGTGAATCGAGCCAGTTTGCAGAGGTGACAGCTATCCAGCTGGCTTTAGATGTTGCTGAACGAGAAAGATGGCTGATACCTTACCTCTATACTGACTCATGGATGGTGGGAAATGCTCTGTGGGGGTGGTTACGGCAATGGAAGCAAAGCAATTGGCAATGCAGAGGTAAACCCATCTGGGCTGCTGCATTATGGCAAGATATCGCTGCTCA
Source organism: Falco naumanni (assembly GCF_017639655.2). Lineage (NCBI taxonomy): Eukaryota > Metazoa > Chordata > Aves > Falconiformes > Falconidae > Falco > Falco naumanni. The sequence continues at coordinate 139,189 of NC_054079.1, read as the reverse complement.
GTTGGAGAACCTGGTCGTGAAGGTATGTCATGTAGTGGTGAGCAGCTGTATTGTGCATCACTTGTTTTTCTTTCTCCCTTTTTGTGGCGTATGAAGGCATGGACTCAGGTTGTGGTGCAACTAGAAACCCCTTATTGTACAGAGAAGCTCATATTTATATCTCTGAGCCTGGATACAAATTCCAGCTGTATGCACCACCAGGCTCAGAGCAGAAACCATCCATGCAGTTACATAGCTATATATCACTACAAGCGTGCAAACACCTTTTGACTACTAGATAACCATGTTTATCTTTCTTACTTTCCTTCACAAAACCCAGCTGTTCTCTCATCTCCTGTCACATCAGACATTCTCCATCCTCCTCTCATACATCTCTCTTCAGGCATTCTCTGTCCTCCTCTCCCATACTTTTTCCTTTGGATTTTATCCTTTCCCCCACCTTTCCATTATAGCTGTTGTTATTATTATTATTGTTATTGTTATTGTTATTGTTATTGTTGGTTTTTTACCTTTTTATTCTGTTTAAATTATTAAATTGTTCTCATCTCAACCCCTGAGTTTTACATTCCTTTTCAATTCTTCTCCCCACCCCCTTTGGGTAGAGGGGAGTGAGCAAGTGGCTGCGTGGTGCTTGGTTGCCGGCTGGGCTTAAACCACAACACGCATATATATGAATAAATATGCACAGTAATACATATCTATATAAAAAGGAGAATATAAGCTGTGTATATTCAAGTCTCTTTGAATTTTAGAAATGGAATTCATTACAGACGCACCCAAGTTAACAGTCTCAGCTTTGGAAGTCCCACAGTTTTCACCAAGAGCTACAGGTGTGCAGTACTTTCCAGTAGCTGTTGGCATAGCTAAATGTTTGAATAGAGAATAGGCTGTTTAATTTGATCTTCCCTGCTTTGAGAGTCTGGCTTCCTATATTTTATAGTGTTTACATTTTCTCAGTGCAGAACATTCATAAAACCTCAGAATGCCTCTCTGCAGTAGACAGGTGTTACTACTCCTGGGTTTTGGGTTCTGGATGTGAAAGAACAAAACCATTAAAGATATTGCAGTGCCATACAATGGCCAAATATACAGAAACAGCCACAGCCTTAGGGTGGTATTCTACAGTCTCTGAGTTACATCATATATATTTTTCTTGCTTTTGTATCCAATTAATATATTCTACTGAGAGCATCATCTGAATCTGTTCAGAATTTAGAAATTAATTTAAAGCATGGCTTTTTCCGGTAACAACCCAATTTGAACTAAAATGTACTGGGTATCCTTGAAAGTTGGCCAGTTTTTTCTTAAGACATTTCAACATACTTAACTTTATTAGCAGTACTAGCAGTGTTTGAGTACTACCTGCAAATACTTATTCCTACCATTGGGAATACCCAAGTTACTATAAATCAGAGAAGGCTGGGAATTTTCACTGAAAATCTCAACACAAGAGGAGAAGCTGCCACCTTCTCATCACCCTCAGCAGTTGTAAAGGAGCTTTCCTTTTATCTCCTAAAATAAGAGGATTTCACTGGCTAAGGGAAGTTTCTTTTACAGTTTTGACAGTTAAAAGGCAGATAAGCAATGTAGCAAGCACTGATTTAATGTGCTATTGTTTGTAATAGATGTCTGATTTCTTAATGATCCTGTACTTCAGTCAAAAGAGTGATTTCTGGTGTAAACAGGGAGATCACCTCAAACAGGAAGAGACACATTGCACATTTATGTGGTTGTTTTGGCCTCATTAGGAAAGAGGTGAGTTTCCAGAGCTGCCTCTGCTGGGACTTTGTCACATGACCTTATTACCACAGAGCCATGCATTAGCTTGGCCCCTCTGTATTTGTTCTTCATACACTATACTCTCCAGTAAGTACAAACTAACTTACTTCTGCTGCCATTAAGGAGTGAATTTCCTGACCAAGACAGTTAACAAGAGCAGTTAACCCACACTGTGCTTTCAGTGACTTTCTCATGTGCCAAGAACCAGAGACTGAAGAATAAACATAAGGTAAAACCCTGCTGAAGACAACCCAGCTTATATTTCTAATGTGAGGTGGCTTATTGTATTGGGTTTGTATGGCAAGGTTTTGGTAGCAGGGGGGCTACAGGGGTGGCTTCTGTGAGAAGAGGCCAGAAGCTTCCCCTATGTCCGATAGAGCCAATGCCAGCCGGCTCCAAGAGAGACCCACTGCTGCCCAAGGCTGAGCCAATCAGCAACGGTGGTAGTGCCTCTGTCATAACATATTTAAGAAGGGGAAAAAAACTGCTGTGCAACAGCAGGAACAGTAGTGGAGACAGGAGTGAGAATATTTGAGAGCAGCAAATCTGCAGACACCAAGGTCAGTGAAGGAGTGGGAGCAGAGATTTCCCTGCAGCCCATGGTTAAGACCATGGTGAGGCAGACTGTTCCTCTGCAGCCCATGGAGGTTCACGGTGGAGCAGATATCCACCTGCAGCCTGTGGAGGACCTCACACCAAAGCAGGTGGATGCAGCTGAAGGAGGCTGTGACCCTGTGGAGAGCCCTACACTGGAGCAGGCACCTGGCATCTAGTTAAGGCCAACCCACCACACTTACTCATAGCCTTAGATTTTCCTGCTATCTGCACAATCTACCAAAATGTGTGAAAACTATAAGTTGCCTTGTCTCCACTAAGATTTTATATTGCGGTAGTCATAATGTTTTGGTTAAGAACAAATCAATTTTCCTAACAAAGAAGCACCCTATATCTGTTTTCCACCTTTGCGGTAGTATAAACCAGACTTTCCATACGTTTTTTTGGTCCTTTTCATACTGCTGAAATAGTGGAAATTATCATCGTGGGTTTTGTTTTTTATTTTAAAGGCAGGGCCAAACCCCTGATTTTTCAAATCAGTGAGTCTGTCCATGAGAACAGTAATTCCAGCATGTGCCTACTATTTGCTAAGTAACATAGCTCTTGGACAAAAAACTACTGGCCTTCTTTTGACTATGGAGCTCTGTCTCTTCTTAGCTTCTAAAGACGTCATCAGTGACTGCAATTAATTATTGACAGAATTGATAATTAATTGATTTAATGACAGAATCAAGGCAAATCAGACATCCACAGATAGTAGCCCTAGCCTATGAGCAGTCCGTAAAGGTACCTGCTGAAACTGGTGTAAGGGTAGGGAGTATAAAGACCTAATAACTCCCGACATGGTGTTACATTTGGCATTTTTATTTCAGGAAAACCAAAACTGTAAAGAAAACTTATTCTAAGTATTGAACATTTGTTACATCTTGTTGAATCAGAAAAGAGCCTAAAGTAATGACTTCATTGCACAAGAACAGCATACCCTTAAAAGGCATGGGGTTAAGCGCCAATATTCTCTCCAGGAAAGGGACTCACTGTTCTTGCATATAGCAGGAAGGAAAAAGACCACTATGCCCCATTTTCAGCCTAAGCAAACAGTTATGTCCAGTCATGAGTTGGAGTAATGCAATGCCATCCCCTTTATTTCTACATGGGAAAAGAAACTGGTTTGTTTTTCTGTAAAGTAGGATATTTAGCCTCATTTCAGGGATGATGCAACAGAATAGAGCCACAAAGTGCTCTATACAGACCCCATTTTATAATCAGTAGTTAGTCATGGCACTCTTACTGGACCTTTGCTTGGCTAATACTGGTTTGACACCAAACAGAAAAGGGGGCTGTAATCTGATCTCTCCATGTGCATGTTTTAACTAGTTTCATTTCTGTATAGGACATTGACTCCATCTTCCTATCTACCCCTTTACCTGCTCCAACAGCCAGGAGCAAAGGACTTTCCTGCAGTGACTCTTGGCCACTGGAACCTGGCTGGGAGCATTGTTGCTGCTTTCCCAGCTCTGGAGCAAGGGCTGATGCAGAAAATTCTTCTTCAAGAATTTTTAACATAACAAAGGCTCTGGCTCTGAACCAGCCAATGGGAGCACCCAGTGAGGCTTGGACATGCCTAGTCTGGGTGATGTCATAGTGGAACCATTGTGTTTTAACCAATGGAAAGGGTAAATGCAAATGAGGAGCAGAGGAGGCAAGGGGGTTGCCTCTGATGATACAATCTCAGATGCCCTCCCTGGAAGCAAGGAAGGAGAGAGATGAATATTAAAAGCCACGCAAGCAAAGCAAAGCAAGGAATTCATTCAGCACTTCCCATGGGCAGGCAGGTGCTCAGCCATCCCCAGGAAAGCAGGGCTCTGCGGCGAATGAAGAGACGGGACGCAGCTTGATGCAAGCAAATGTCAATTTATTGTACAGAAGCACGTTTCACTTTCAGTATACACTTTCAGAAGCTGCGCGTTTTTAAACAGATTGGTTCTTGAAGCTAAGCATTGCATACTAGGCAATCCCCGATTGGTGGTTAACTGCCAGCAATTAACAGCAAGGTGTTATCTTTCCTTGGTGCCATCCTTGGCGCCATCCATCTCCCACTCCCCTGTGCTCTGCAAACATGCCTCATCATGTTAATTGTTGTCTAGACAAGCTCGAGCACATTCCCCTCAGCGAACTGATTGCCACGCATGGTCCTAGTTTCCAGCCCGCTCCTGCATCTCCCCCTTCCTGTTGCACAAAAAGAACCTTTGAAACTGAAGGAGTAAAAACAAGGTATAAGTAATAGAACAAATAAAAAAGCAACTAAGACATATTGTCAGTGTCAAAATAACCCACTGTCTCTGTTCCGTACAATTTTACAATTTCCCCTTTCTGTTTTTGAACAGCTAGTACCAGGTTTGCCATGTTCTGCAGGGCCCTTGCAAACATGACGGCAACCAAGGTAATAGCAAACAAACAATACTGCAAATTGATTGAATGAATGCCAAAAAGGCTGAAATTTTCTCAGATTTTGATAACATGTTGCTGCAATGGGGTGCCTAAGATCCATTCAGCACATACCATCAAAATCCTCACAGCCATGTCCTTGAACCAACAACAAAAAGCAGTAGCAATTTTGACTCGCATTCTTAACTGCCTACCAAACAAGGTGATTTAACTCTTTAATGCTTTCCCTGCTGTTACTCTGGATAAGAGAAGAACCGCTGCGACATGTTCCCATCATTGTCTTTCTGTAGATGCTAATGTGGTAGGAGGCTATTATCGACATTCAAAGTGTAAACAGTATTATCTTCTTTTGGATTAACATTATACATAGGTGGAAGGGCACACCAAACAAGAACTGGTTCAGTCAAAAAGTTCGAAACATAGCATGCCTTCTCTGAACATACCTCTGGGGTCATTCCCTTCATTCCCTCTCTTTTTTATGCAAAGAGAAAACCTTTTACCATAACAGAGAAGCCCCTATTTACATCTCTGAGCCCGGACACAAACCGCAGCTGTATGCTCCACCAGGCTCAGGGCAGAAATCATTCATGCAGTTACATAGCTATATATCTCTACAAGCATGCAGACACCTATGAAACACTAGATAACCATGTTTATCTTTCCTACTCTCCTTCACAACACCTAGCTGTTCTCTCATCTCTTGTTAGGTCAGCCATTCCCCATTTTCCTCTCCTGTATATCTCTTCAGACATTCTCTATCCTCCCCTTTTTTGCTTAATTGTGAGGAGGCAAAGGGTGTGTGTAGCTGGGTGACCATGACCTGCTTTATGTTACAATCAACTAAACACTGAATACAGAAAAAAAAGGCATGGGAGACATAAGGCAAACATCAATAAGGTGGTTAAAGATAATTATAATAAATCCTGTAATACTTTTGAGTCATGGCCCAAAGTTTCCCAGCCGTGAGAAGAGACCAAAGGCATCCCACCCCTGGCTCTGTTGCAGATCTTTGTTTTAAGGCTTTTGAGTTTTGGATACTTTTGTAAATTAATTCACAGTGGTCACTCAGATTCACGTAACACATCCTATCAAAGTCTTCACACTTGTGTCCCTGTGCTAATAATAAAAAACAATAGCAACTCGGTTCTGTAGCAACATATGATGGACAGAATCAACATCTGTTAATAAGCCAGAAAAAAAAAATATTATTTGTAGTATTACTTTGTTTAGCAAGCTAGCAGCCTAATTTACTAAGCAAGTTAAGAGCGTGTACTATTCTTACAGAAGAGATTAGAGAAGCAAAAATCTGTTATGCTGCATTCCAGAACTCAGCCTGAGAATTACAGTCTGCTGTGAGTTCTGCGTTACAATCATTTGACACATGTTGGGGTTGCGATTGTGAAAGTTGCCCGTTTACAATTTTCATTGACATTATCACAGCTAGTTGTTTTAAAAGCAACCCTTGAGCTTCCTGATGTTCGACTTGTTGCAAAATATTCTGAAGCCAATCAATCAAGTTAGTATTAAAGTTAGTGACTCTCTAGGACCCTGCAAGACTGTGGCAAGACTCCCGCATCCTGACTGCCTTAATAGCCATCTCATTCATTTGCAAACAGTTGTCCCTGGGATACCCTGCCTGAGTCACAGAATCGGCATAATCATTTTCTCCAGCCAACTGCTCATAGTTAACAGCAATTCCTCGATTAAGGTTTTCAATCAAGGCCACTATACATAGCTCACAAAAATGAGATAACCACATCATATACTGTATCAGTTAGTACCATACAAAGCAATAACTTCCAATCATGCAGTGTGAGCGTATAAGGCTCTGCCATCACTTCAAGAAGGGACATAGCAAATGTATTATGACTCCTCCCTTCCCGCACTGCTTTGCTTAACTCTTTAACAGCCTCGTATTGCACAGGCTGCCACTCTCGAGGTTGATTTGTCTGACAAAATACTGAACATGCCATAGCGACTCCCAAATCCCATCACTTAAGTGTTTCCCACTTGCATTCCTGCCACCAGTCCCTCAGACTCCCTTTCACCCTCCCCAAAAATACAATCAATGCATTAGGAGAGACAAGGGGGTGGGGGAAGAGTCTAGCTCCTTTTCCAGATCTATAGGACCTGGATCAAAAGGTTTATCAGTGTCAATGGAATCATTGTCCGAGTTGTCCTGTTCCCGTGCTTGGTCCTGTGTTGTGAGGGTCGCTGCAATCAGTGACAGAAGCTTTGGGGGCAGAGGAGGTGTGGACGGAATCGCCATCGCTGACTGTGTCTTGAGAAGAGTCGCGCTGTCGGTGGAATTTACAGCTTCCTCTGGTTTAGCACCGTTAGTAGAATTAGTCCACACTTGGCAAAGAGTAGTCAGAATTTGCCACCAAGATGCTAAATGCATTCCCGACACGGAGTTCTCCTCTGCGGCAGCATCATACAATTGGCTGCTGTCTGTACACACTTTCATTCTTTCAAAGTCTCTAAAGTTTCTTGGCTGCTCACCTGTCTCGATGAATACAGGTGTTATCCTCGGGGTTTAGGTTGTCCGCCTGGTCCAGACAGCAAGACAATCGTTCACAGCCAAGCCGTCTTCTCCGGAACGCAGCCCTCTTCCACGAGCTGTCTTTTTTATCGACCAGTTCCGTCCTTATTCTTCCAAGGCTTCGGAACACCACCATAGGGGTCACCATTTGAGGAAACTGAGGCACGGACTCTCTGACCTGACTAGAAGACCCTTCATGAGTCCATATACGTCTCTTTCTGGGGACGAAGCCTGATTCCCCATTACGGATTTCCCACAGCTCACCTCTCAACTCCGGAGGGATTTCTGCCGGCTCCTGCTTCCTTTCAGCAGATCATTCAAAGTTCTGTGGGATTCGCTGCATGTCGCTCAGATAGGCGATTCGAGAGCCCTTCACGTCAGATCCTTAAACGCATCACGTCGGGGTCACCAATTCGCGGCGAATGAAGAGACGGGACGCAGCTTGATGCAAGCAAATGTCAATTTATTGTACAGAAGCACGTTTCACTTTCAGTATACACTTTCAGAAGCTTTGCGTTTTTAAACAGATTGGTTCTTGAAGCTAAGCATTGCATACTAGGCAATCCCCGATTGGTGGTTAACTGCCAGCAATTAACAGCAAGGTGTTATCTTTCCTTGGTGCCATCCTTGGCGCCATCTGTCTCCCACCCCCCTGTGCTCTGCAAACACGCCTCATCATGTTAATTGTTGTCTAGACAAGCTCGAGCACATTCCCCTCAGCAAACTGATTGCCGCGCATGGTCCTAGTTTCCAGCCCGCTCCTGCAGGGCTCCATCACGCATAACGGTTACTCAGAAAGACAAATGCCATAATGCCAAATGTCCCCCCCTTCCTTCTTCTTCCCCCAGTTTATATACGGAGCATGGCTTCATATGGTATGGAATATCCCTTTGGCTAGCTTGGGTCACCTGTCCTGGCTGTGTCCCCTCCCAATTTCCAGTGCCCCCCCAGCCCTCTGGCTGGCAGGGCCCAAGAAACCTAACAGTCCTTCACTTAGTATAAACATCACCCAGCAACAACTAAAAACATCAGCATGTTATCAACATTGTTCTCACATCATAGACAATACACAGCACTGTACTAAGTACTAAGAAGAAAATTAACACTATCCCAGCTGTAACCAGGACACTAACCTGGGTTTTCAAAACCTTTCAGATGTCTTGTACCCCAGCATGAAAACCAGAACTCCAAATTAGTTGTGTATAAATTGTCCATGAAAATTTAGGCATCTTAGAATGACAGCAAAAACCTAAGAGCAAGCTAAGCCAGGAGCTACCTTATGTCAGTCAGCATACAGCTGCCAGGACCCTGCCAAAAAAAGAAACCCCAAGGATATTGTGTGTCTTAGATCTTACCCTTTACTCAGGGCTGCAAGAAATTGCTTCAATGCACTTGATATGCACAGCCGGGACCCTCACTGGAAGGTATATGTCCCTAAAGAACTAGGCAGGGCTCATTTGTTTATTTTAAAACGTAGCCAGAGCTTGTGCTGTGCCCTTCAAAAGTAGTGAGGACACTATGGGGAAACACATTCAGTTCTTTCCTCATCTCAAAATACTTTAATCCCTCTTTTCCTTCTTTCCAGAAGATGGAGATTACCAGGTTACCTAATCCTGATAGGCTGATGCAGGAGGTAGAAAAGGACTCCTCTCACCCCCTTGGGAAAATTGGCCTGCTGTGCAGAAAATACTAAAGACTAACTGAGAGGCAGAGCATGACTGTATAGTCTAGTGGTTAGGCTTGCACTTAGGGAGCATAGTTCAGGTACCCGTTTCCATGATCATTCCTGTATTTTTTTTCATCTAAAAAGCAGGCACTGTCTTGGGAGCAAAAAGCAGAACTCAGGTCTTTTCATACTGAGCTGAGCCACTTAACTACTAAACTACTGAATTGTGTTTGGTTCCATAAACCTTGAAGTCTTGTCAGTGCAGTGACGTAGTGGTGGACAGTATTCTGCCTAGAACAGTTTATTATCTGGTATCAGGATATTTCTCTCTAACGGAGGAGGTGTAACTGAATCCTCACATAAAGAAGAGGGAACTAAACTTGATTGTCCATGTCATGATGGGTCAATATAGATACACAAACTGAGAAACTTTGGAGGAAAATTTAAATTGAAAAAAGTCAACTGCATATTAACCCAACATGTCTCCAGGGTTAGGCAGGTATTTTCAGTGCCATGTTTTGGATTTAAGTTCCTGAATTCCACCTAGATTGCAAATAAAGTGCTTAAGTCCTCTTTTGGAGCTGGCCCAAAGTCATGGTTAGATCTGAACACAGTATTCACATTAAGTCACTGCTTTCTCACCTTGGTTTTGGATGCAAAGTTCACTAAGTTCATGAACATAAGCCAATGATTGTGAAAGTTTGGCGAACAAGCTAAGGTGGTTCAGAGAACTGGGAATCTGGCAAACCTACAATGCTAGATTTCTGCAGTTCATACATCCTCAAAACAAGAGAGATTATAGTTACCACCCCAAATACCAGCCTGAGCAGAGCTCTGTACAGACAGCTGGGAGGAAAGCAAATGAGGGAGCAGAGAATCTGAACTGGTAACAGTGTGCCTGTAAATGCTGTGACATTCAAGATCCCTCTGCTAGCACTGCCTAAACTGCTGTGTGCAAAGGGAGCTGCACTTCAACAAACCTGCAAGATGATGTGAGCATAGTATATAATATCCTGGCACTGCAGATGATTGCTTGAAGGTGGTAAAGGAGACCCTAACATCCATTTTGAAAGCACCTTTGCATTCTATTAGCCATTAAGGCACACAGTGCAGACAGGTGACAAAAATGCACCTGTAGATCTTACTAACATATCTTTGTGCATTTACAAGGAAGCTGGAAGACACAATGATAAAAACAGTAGTTGGAAGGGCTCTCTAGAGATCATCCAGTTGTGCCTCCCACCTGAAGCTTGAAATTTTAGAGGTCTTTCCAGTGCCTCATTCTTAATATCTTCTCAGGCCCCTTGCATGCTGACAGACTCAAAGATGCAGAGCACCATTTGGATTCTATGGTGTGAAAACCAAATAAAAGCCTAAATAAAAAAATAAGAAAGAGGAAGAGAGAGGTCAGGAAAGAGTCTCTAGTTTTAAAATGCATGTCAAGGTTCACAGGTAATTTTGTAGAGATACAGGTATGTGGAGCTTTTTTGCTATTAACCTCAAGATGAATTACTTGTTTTAAAGACAGTAAAAATGCCATGTTGTGTAGGTGCCTGTATACGTGGGTAGATTTCTCTGGAGGACTTCAGGGACTATAGCCACACCATTTGTGCTCCCCAGTGCCCTGTGTCATCTATGGCATGCAAGGGAGAATCAGCTACAGTCCTGCACAGCTCTTTCCCTGAGTCCTCCTCCCCATCACCACTCTGTTTGCCTCCAGACCTGTGTACATGAAATTGCAGACTGGAGGTTGTTAAACAAAATGCCAACTGAATACAGCAGAAACTTGATTCTGTGAGTTCAGGTCTAGGTTCATCCTAGGAACAATATCTGTATTCTGAAAATAACCTTCTGTACATGTTTTTGATTAGCAAGTAGTAAGCAGAAAGCAGTTGCTTATTACTTTTTAATAAGGACCCAGTACTGGGAGGAGCACTCCATAGGGCTGGGCATCTACTTAGGGGTGTTAGATCATGGTTTGTAATCAGGTGTCACTCTTTTTGCATGCTTCTCCCAGAAAACTTCCAGAGTCCCTGGCCAGGAGGGTAGGTTACTGCTTGAAAGCAGGACAGCTTTCAGTCTGTGATGCACAAGTCATGCCACTGAATCTGGGCCATGTGAATATTTGCTGTCTAGTCTAAACTTATCGTTGAGTTCCCTCACTACACAAGGGAAAGCGAGAAGTGCCTGTAGCATGAGATTCATCTTTGCATTAGAGACCTATTTTAGGATGGGATATAGGAAACAGGAGCTCACACATACTTTGCTTTTAACAACTCAGCAAGTCTGTTTATCCTAGGACTATCATTAAGATCTCTGCTTTATAATATTAACTCAGCAAAAGCATACACGTGTCAAGTGCCTCAGTGAACAGACTTAAGTATGTGATTAACTTTAAGAGTGTGCTTAAGTACTTTGCTAAATCAGGGTTTCTATGTTTTCCTCTCTCAGTACATCTGGTCAATTTGCATGTATTTTCCATATTCATATTCAAAGCAAAATGAAACTATTTCCCTGCTTGCACATTCAGTGGTACTGCTGCTGAAGCTAACTGAAGCAATTCCCTTTCAGTCCCTCTCCCCTGTCCCACAAGTTTTCAGCTGGTTCCAACAACTGCAAGCACTGTGCTGGAATGTCTCTATGGGCAGCCATTTGGTGAACCGGATTAAGGCAATATTTATGATGAAGAATAAGTATAGTTTTGGTGAGTTGTTGTATTCAGTTTTTCAGGTTTTTTCAGTCACGTCTCTAAACTGAAGAGCAAGCAAAGTATCATGCAGAACATCTTGCAATTATTTTAACAGTTTGAAATTACATATAGTGAGAATGAAGCATGAGAAGGCCGGGTTGGATGGGGCTCTGAGCAACCTGGTCTAGTGGAAGGTGTCCCTGTCCATGGCAGAGGGGTCGGAACTAGATGATCTTTAAGGTCTTTTCCAACCCAAAACATTCTATGATTCTATGAAATGAGCAATATAAGAGTTTGAACACCGGAGGGCAATTAGAAAAGGAGCTGAAATGGGAATAATTAGATAATATAATTCAAAATGAATGGTGATTTTAGTTTATCCTATTGACTGTTTATGATAATTAGAACAAATGGCCTGTCAAAATACTGTTAGGTTTTCTATGGTTTGATAGATCAAGGTTACTTACTGTTAGAACCACAAAATTATGCTTTGTTTCCAACTAATGAAGGACTGAATAAGATTGATTTGAAACATATGGTGAAAAATACTGCAGATCTTTGTTTGCATCTGTTATAATTTTACTTGTTAGCAATTGGTTTACAAGTTGCTTTTCTATTTTGTGCTGTATTTTTTAAAAATATTAAGTGTTGTGGTTTAACTCAGCCAGCAACCAAGCCCCACGCAGCTGCTTGCTCACTCCCCCTCACCCGGAGGGGTGGGGAAGAGAATCAGAAAGGAATGTAAAACTCAAGGGTTGAGATAAGAACAATTTAATAATTTAAACAGAATAAAGATGTAAGAACAACAACCACAATAATAATAATAATAATAAATAATAACAACAACAACAACAGTTATAATGGAAAGGTGGGGAAAAGGATAAAATCCAAAGGAAAAGGGAGAAAGGAAAAAAAGTGATGCACAGTACAACTGCTCACCACCTGCTGACTGATGCCCAGCCAGTCCTGAGCAACAATTCCCAGGCCCCAGCTAACCCTCCAAGTTTAATTACTCAGCATGACATCCCATGGTATGGAATACCTCTTTGGCTGGTTCAGGTCAGCTGACCTGGCTGTGTCCCTTCCCAGTCTTCTGTGCCCCTCCAGCCCTCTTGCTGGCAAGGCCCAAGAAACTGAAAAGTCTTTGACTTAGTATAAACATCACCCAGCAACAACTAAAACCATCAGTGTCCTATCAGCATTGTTCTCACATCAGAGCCAAAACACAGCACTGTACTAACTACTAAGAAGAAAGTTAACTCCATCCCAGCCAAAACCAGGACAATGCGTTATATAATTTTTGTGTCTTGCTCCTCCATGTCTGTATTTTAGGCATTCTCTTGCTTCCGGAAATGATTTTCAGGTGGCTGAAGCCTGCTTCAAACCACACAGTAACATTAATACAAGCTGACTACATGTTGTTTAGTTTGAAGCTGGACTGTTGTAAAAGTCCTCAAGCTCAGTGTCCTTCTGCCCTTCCATGCTGCCATTACTCTTACAAGTTCCCTTCTCGGGCCCTTTCTAGGATCCTTTCCTGGTTTTAGTTTGTACTAATGAGTTTTTTATACACAAGTTTACTTTAGTGCAGATGGTATTTGTCCACAGCCAGAAACACTTCCCCAAAAGTACCATAGATCAATAAATAAGTTCAAAAAGCATCTTAATGAAAATAAACAGTCAAATGAAATATTGTTTGGATCAAACCAGAGATTAGCAAGTATCAACCCCTACAAACACCATAACTGGACACTTTTCACCTCCCTCATCTTAGTTTTAACAATTTGATCTAGTACACAAATATAAGAAATAGAAAATTGATTTCATTACTATATATATGATTTCATAAGACTTTGTAACTCAACCTGCCAACACCTGTGCTGCATTAAAAAGAGGATATTGTGCATCTCTCTAAACTGTACCAGATAAAACTGTTCATTCAGAGCGTAGCATACTTTGTACTGCAGGAGTGTGGTAACACATGCCTATTACTAAGGTCAGCAGAGAGTCCCTGGAGAAATCCTGGCTACAGTTTTTCTGTATACCTGGACTTTCTTATTTGAATGCATGCCATTAATTTTATTTAATTTGCCTTCATTTTATTTTTATATGTAAAGAAAAAAGCAATGCAGGCATACCATTGTTACTTCATGATAAGCATAATTCCTATGAAAATATGTCACAGTCCCTTAGAAGGAACAATGGTAAGAAGCAAAAATGAACTGTTTTCATTATAGCTGAAAGAAGTGCTACGAAATGTTAACAGCTCATTTACCTGTTTTTCTTAATGGGCTTTAAGACTAGGCATTCATCCCTTTGCACTGAAGATGTTATATCAAGATTTGGTTCATGCATTTGATACATTAGAGAGGAACAAAGTTGAGATACAAGCATAATGAATAGCTGTCCTGGTTTCAGCTGGAATAGAGTTAATTTTCTTCCTAGTAGCTGGTATAGTGCTGTGCTTCAGATTTAGGATGAGAATAATGTTGATAGCCTGGAATTAGAGGGTAGGGAAGCTTGGAAACACCTGGGAACCCTTTCTAGGGAAGAAGGAACTGACAAAGCAATTGGAAAAGGGGCAATACAATCACAATTGCAATCACAAAAGGGGATTCTTCCAGGAAAACTGCTGCTAAGGTTTTCAGTGGGCAGTTTCCCACAGAGTAGAAGAGATGATCTTATTTGGGAACTTCAAGGCACTTTTGATTTGCATTTACAAGAAGTAAGTAATGAATACTATGACCAGGATTTGAGGGACCCTGACTCCAGCCAGGTGGAGGAAAAGGACAACTGAGTTTATATATCAAAACTGAGTGTATATATCAAAAGACAGGAAAGGTGATGATGTATTGGAAAGTGTGAGACCTGAGTGTGATGTAAATGGTATGGAATAAGGGGTGGATACTGTCCTGGTTTCAGCTAGGTTGGAGTTAACTTTCTTCTTAGTAGCTGGTGCAGCGCTGTGTTTTGGATTTAGGATGAGAATAATGTTGATAACACACTGATGGTTTTAGTTGTTGCTATGTTTAGAGTCAAGGACTTTTCAGCTTCTCAGGCCCTGCCAGTGAGAAGGCTGGAGGGGCACAAGAAATTGGGAGGGGACACAGCCAGGACAGCTGACACAAACTAGCCAAAGGGATATTCTGTACCATAGAACATCATGTTCAGTATATAAACTGGGGGGGGGGTAGCTTGGGGTGAGGGCAGGATCGCTGCTCAGGGTCTGGCTAGGCATCGGTCAGTGGGTACTGAGCAATTGTATTGTGCATCACTTCTGTTGTTGGTTTAGGTTTTTTTTAACTTGAGTTTTATTTCTCTTTCTCTTTTTGTTAACTCCCTTTCCATTATTATTATTATTATTATTATTATTATTATTAGCAGTAGTATTATATTTTACTTTATTTCAGTTATTAAACCGTTCTTATTTCAACCCATGGGTTTTACCATTTTCTTTTCCGATTCTCCTCCCCATCCCATCGTGGGAGGGAGTGGAGTCAGTGGCTGCGTGGTACTTAGTTGCTGGCTGGGGTTAAATCGCGACAGGTTGGTTTTTTTCAAAAATGATTTATAGTGCTTTTTCTTATAAATGTTTGCCTTTCAAACAAACTTAGCTCTTAGAAATGGCAGGTCTGGAGTTTACAGTAACATTGTGCCAGCAACCCTTCTCGTGATCCACTGTAGAGTGAAAGAATTTATTTCATAGATGACATAGATGGTATAGAATGGTGCTGAACAGTGTTTACAGTAAGTCAAGGACTTTTCAGCTTCTTATACTGCCCTGCCATAGAGGAGGTTGGGGGTGGACAAGAAGCTGGGAGGGGACACAGCCAGGACAGCTGACCCAAACTAGCCAAAGGGATATTCCATACCATATGACATCATGCTGAACAATAGAACTGGGGGGACTTGGCTGGGGGGTGGTAGCTCACTGCTCGGGGACTGGCTGGGCATTGGTCAGCAGGTGGTGAGTAATTGCGTTGTGTTACTTGTTTTGTATATTCTCTTATCATTATTATTATTTTCCCTTCCTTTTCTGTCCTATTAAACTGTCTTGATCTCAATCTACGAGTTTTAACTTTTTTCTGATTCTCTCCCCATCCCACTGGTGGGGTGTGTGTGAGCAAACGGCTTTGTGGTGCTTAGCTGCCGTCTGGGTTAAACCACAAAAATATGTCATGGTAAAAGTGAGTGATTTCTACTAACATGTACTGCCACCAAATGGTCGATTAAATGAAAAGCACCGGTTTCCCCTATGTTCTAGGCAAAATGACCAGCATTACCAGAAATTACTTATGTGGCTTGTTAGAATAACAAGTTTTATTAATAAAATAATAATTTTTGTATGGTACTTATTATTTCATGAGCAGAAAATAGGGAATTAGGTGTTTTAGATCCAAAGAGGAATTATTATTGGATTAAATAAAAATGTCAAATGTTTTGAAATCCCTTTCCTTTCCTTCATTCTTTCAGTTCTAATCTTTATTACACCATGCCCTCACTGAGAGCTGAACATCTGTCTAAACTGGGATTTACCCCTTCATTTCCACACCACTTCTTTTCTCTTTTAATACTTTTCTACAGCTTGTGTTTCCCAAGCCTATCAACATTAACTTGCCAGGAATTTCCTGTCCCTCCATTAGGGCAAAAGAAAAAAATCTTAACCAAGCAATATGCCTCTCCTTCAGTCTGCATGGCTTTATCTACTAAATTAATCTTATCAAGTTCAAGTTCTTCTTCAGGATTTGCTCCTCAGTCTAAGCATACAAGACACTGACACCAGCTAATAGCTGATGACAGAGCCACAGTGGGACACTGACCCATGCATAGAAGTCCTGGTGCATGATTTAGTGCATTCTTCAGCAAGCAGTGCCAGCCTACAGCAACCAGTCACCCTGATGCCCATTTTACCTTGTTTATGTTCCTATGTTTGCTTCCTAAATTAAATTTTAAGTTCTGCAGAACAAATTCTGTATATTCTTATATGCTTGTATGGTGTTAAGCACAGCAGGGCCCTGACTGGGACATCTGGGTATTATTACAAAACAAAAAATGAGTCATGCCAATAATAACTAGGACTTTAAAAAAAGCAACATTACTTATGGTCATATTTTGGCATTTGCAGCATGGGAATGTAAGAAGCACATCTCTTTTCTCATGGTCTCATACACAGACTTTCCCAATTTTGGTACTTGGGCTAAATTAAAAAACACATGGTAACAGACTGACTTATTTGGGGTGAGGGCTACTCTTGTACAGTATTTATGTACAGTACTTAGTACACAGGAGCTCTGAGGGACTTCCAGGCATTGCCCCAGTACAAACATGCTATCAGTGGCGCAGAAACTGATGCAATGAGATGGAAAGGTCAAGCCTTGCCCTCAAGTCCTGTACTCTTCTGCACAAGACATGGAAGTGGGTGCTGAGCTGTGGGGAAAAGCAGCACTCTGCTAGCCTGCCACAGACAGCAAAACAGTTAAAACCTTCAGCCTGTGCAGTCCTCTGGGCAGCACTGTGCCTTCCTGTCTGCCTGAACAGGATGTATTTATCAACATGCACAGGTGCGCTAGAACTAAAGCAAAGGGAGAAGGCTGCCTTTGGCATAAACCCCTCACTCTCTGAGTTTGTATGGGATGAAAAAAAAAAGGAAAACAGAAGCTGTAAATGAATAGAAGATGAATGTCAAGATAAAGTACTAAGATTGCTGGTAGCTAGAAAAGTCACGTGACCAGCTTGGGATAATACTTATTTTTAATTTTTATTTCATACTACTCTTGACAGAAACAAAGCTGTCACTCTAGCCATCATAGAATGGTTTGGGTTGGAAGGGACCTTTAAAGATCATCTAGTTCCCACCCCCTTGCCATGGGCAAGGACACCTTCCAAAAGATCAGGTTGCTCAAAGCTCCATCCAACCTGGCCTTGAACATTTCCAGGGATGGGGCATCCACAACTTCTCTGGGCAACCTGTTCCAGTGTCTCACCATCTTCACAGTAAAGAATTTATTTCTAACCTAATCTAAATTACCCTCTTTCAGTTTAAAACTGTTACCTCTCATTGTATCACCACACTCTCTGATAGAGTCCCTCATCTTTCCTGTAGACCACCTTTAGGTACCGGAAGGAAGCTATAAGGTCTCCCTGGAGCCTTCTCTCCTCTAGGCTAAACAACCCCAATGCTCTCAGGCTGTCCTCATAGGGGAGGTGTTCCAGCCCCCTGATTATCTTTGTGGCCCTCCTCTGGACCCGCTCAAGCAGGTCCATGTCGTTCTTGTGCTGGGGGCCCCAGAGCTGAAAATAGTAATCCAGGTGAGGTCTCACGAGAGCAGAGTAGAAAGGGAGAATCACCTCCCTCGACCTGCTGGCCACACTTCTTTTGATGCAGCCCAGGATACAATTTGCTTTCTGGACTGTGAGCACACATTGCTGGCTTATGTTCAGTTTTTCATCCACCAATACCCCCAAGTCCTTCTCTGGAGGGCTGCTCTCAATCCACTCACCTCCCAGGCTGTATCAGTCTTTGGGATTGCCCCAACCCAAGTGCAGGACCTTGCACTTGGCCTTGTTGAACTTCATGAGGTTCGCACAGGCCTGTCAAGGTCGCTCTGGATGGCACCCCTTCCCTCTAGAGTATCAACCACACCACTCAGCTTAGTGTCAACTGCAAACTTGCTGAGGGTGCACTCAATCCCACTGTCCACATCTTCGACAAAGATGTTAAATAATACTGGTCCCAATAAGGACCCTTGAGAGACACCACTCATCACTGATCTCCACTCAGACATTAAGCCATTGACCACAACTCTGAGTACAATCATCCAGCTGATTCCTTATCCACCAAGTGGTCCACCTGTCAAATCCATGTCTCTCCAGTTTAGAGACAAGGATGTTGTGCAGGACAGTATCAAATGCTTTGCACAAGTCCAGGTAGATGACATCAGTCACTCTTCCCTTATCCACCAGTGCTGTAACCCCATCATAGAAGGCCACCAAGTTTGTCAGGCACAATTTGCCCTTAGGGAAACCATGTTGGCTGTCACTAATCACCTCTCTGTTTTCCATGTGCCTTAGCATAGTTTCCAGGAGGATCTTTTCCATGATCTTGCCAGGCACAGAGGTGAGGCTGACAGGTCAATAGTTCCCTGGGTCTTCCTTTTTTCCCTTTTTAAAAATGGGGGTTATGTTTCCACTTTTCCATTCACTGGGAACTTCACCAGTCTGCCACGACTTCTCAAATATGATGGATAGTGGCTTAGCCACTTCATCTGCCAGTTCCCTCAGGACCCTCAGATGCATCTCATCAGGTCCCATGGACTTGTGCACATTCAAGTTCCTTAGATGGTCTCAAACATGATCTTCTCCTACGGTGGGCATTACTTCATTCTCCCAGTCCCTGCCTTTGGATTCCATGAGTTGGGCAGTATGGATAGACCACTTGTTGGTGAAGACTGAGGCAAATATTTCCTTCTCCATGTTGGTTGCAGCCAGGTCTCCCATTTTGTTCATTGGGGGGTGGGGTGGGTACGGTTTCTTTCATCTTTCTTTGTTGTCCTATGTACCTGAAGAAGCCCTTATTATTTTTTACATCCCTAGCCAAGTTCAGCTCCAGCTGCAACTTGTCTTTCCTGATTCCCTCCCTGCACTCCCAGGCCACATCCCTATAATCTCCCCAGCATGTGTATCCCTGCCTCCACTGCCTATGCATTTTGGTTTTGTGTTTTAATTTGGCTAAGAGGTTTTGACTTAGCCAAGCTGGCCTCTTGCCTCCCCTGCCCAACTTCTTGCATGTCAGGATTGAGAGCTCGTGCCCTAAGAAAAATATCTTTAAATATCTCCCAGCTCTTGTTCACTCCTTTATCTCTGAGGGCAGTTTCCCAAGGGATCCCATGCACTAGCACCCTAAACAAACAAAAGTTTGCCTTTCTGAGGTTTAGGGTCCTGACGCTGCTTTTTACCAATCCTGTACCCCTCAAGATTGAGGATTCTACCAGGGCATGATTACTGAACCCCAGGCTACCTCCAATCTTGACCTCTCTGATAAGTTCTTTTGCATTAGCGAGCAACAGGTCCAGCAGCGCCTCTCCTCTGGTCGGGCTCTCAATCACCTGTACTAGGAAGTTGTCCTCAATGCACTCCAGTAGTTTCCTCAATTGCTTGCAGTTTGCTGTGCTGCTTTTCCAGCAGATGTCCAGGTGGTTGATGTCCTTTATCAGGATCAGGGCCTGTGAGCATGATGCTTCCTGCAGTTGAAGAAAGAACTCTTCATCAACTTCCTCTCCTTGATTGGGTGGCCTGTAATAGACACCAACAACAAAGTTTCCTTTGTTGGCTTGGTCTCTAATTTTCACCCATAAACTCTCAACCTGTACATTGCTGTTCTTCAAGGATAGCTCTATACAATCAATCCCATTTTTGGCATAGAAGTCAACTCCCTCACCTCTCCTTCTTTGTCCTTCCCTTCCAAATAGCTTATAGTTGTCAGTTGTAGTGCTCCAATCATGCAATTCATCCCACCAAGTTTCTGTGATAGCAAATAGGTCATAGTTTTCTATCTGGGCAGCAGCTACCAGCTCCTCCTGTTTGTTTTGCATGCTATATACATCAGTATAGAAGCACTTCAGCTGAGCTATGAGCCATATCCCCTTGTTAGAGGAGTTTGCCCTAATTCCCTTGAGGTAATTCACAGGTGTTTCCTGTTGCTTCCTAATGTCTCAGCAGCCATCTGGGTCTTCTCTAGTGCTTAGAAATCTACCCCCTTCCCCCCCCCCCCCCCCCCCTAAAATTCTAAATAAATTCTAAATCCAGCCAGCTTGTTGCTCAGGACATTCTTGCCCCACTTGGTCAGTTGAGCCCCATCAGCTGTCAACAAGACCAGTTTCCTCAAAGGTATGCCCAAGATCATAGAAGCCAAGGCTTTGAGCATGGTGATATGGAGAAATAGTGTGAAATGGGGACGCTTAACACCGACTGTGATTGTATATGTCTACTCAGAAATGTGGGTATGGTGACTAGTCATGGGTGTGGTGTCTGGTCACATAGGCACACAGCTCTGAGGAGACAACTACAGTTTTTGAGGAGACGCCTGCCCCTCTTCCTCTAACAAAGGGGCTATTTAAAAGAGAACGAGAAAAGATGAGAGACATTCCAATGCTATCTAGAGGGAGGGAGTGCTAAGTTTCCTTGCTGAAGAAGATCGGATGGTCACAAGAACATGAATCACCTACAAACCTGCAAGACCACCACATTCCAGGAAACGGACTGATAAGCTAATTAACATACGAAGCGGGGTTTAGGTAACGAATATGTATAGGCGTTAATTGAATATTCATTTGTTTCATTGTATAAATGTGGGATGGTTCGTCACTTCGGGTATGCACGCTTGTGGAGGAGCGATCCCCCGTGCATCTGCGTGCAATAAACATACCTACTTTATAACTTTCGAGTTATAGAGTCTAATTCCGCACGTCAATGGTACTGGCTACGCAGCCAGTCATTCACCTGTTCAATTTGTCTCCTTTTTCCTCAAACCTCCTTGTCTGATTGGGAGGACAGAGGAGAACACCACCTGTGCAACCAATCCCTTTAACATTTTTCCAAGGGATATAAGGTGTCTCAACATTTCTGAGCTATCTCGTTGCAGCATCATTTGACCGTATTTGCAATAGTAGGAATGGGTGATAGTCCACAGGCTTTACCCGGCTTGACAGCTTCCCCGTGACATCACAGATGCAAGCTCCTGGCAGGCAGTAAACTTTAGAGACATTATCTGGATGACAAATGGGCACTTTGGTGCCTTTCAGCAAGGAGTCTTCCATTACTATCACCCTACATACTTCTCCGGTGTCACCAGCTCTAATGCAGGTGGGTGGTTGGATCAATTTTGCACAGTCAGCCTTTCCTGGGTCTCGTCTGTTACTTCCACCCTCTTCATTCTCCAGCCACAGGGCATTGTATCTGTTACATAGGGGCACTTCAGGGGGAAGGGGAAGATTCCTCTTCCTGCCCTGAGCAGAGATGAGACTCCAGTCTCTTTTGTCTTGTGAGTTAGATGAGTCTGTCAGCCCAGAGTTGGAAGCAAGCTTACCTTGCCTTTGCAAAGGCTTAAGGCAAGGCTATTGCTGAGCTTGTGACAGCACATAATATCACACATTTATCTCTCACTCAGATGCCTGAATACTGCACTGCCTGTTAAGCTCCTCTTGTAACATTGATATGGAGAAATAGTGTGAAATGGGGACAATGGACATCGATTGTGATTGTATATGTCTGCTCCAGGAATGTGGGTATGGTGACTGGTCATGGGTGCGGTGTCTGGTCACATAGGCACACAGCTCTGAGGAGACAACTACAGTTTTGAGGAGACGCCTGCCCCTCTTCCTCTAACAAAGGGGCTATTTAAAAAAGAATGAGAAAAGGATGAGAGATATTCCAGTGCTATCTAGAGGGAGGGAGTGCTAAGTCTCCTTGCTGGAGAAGATCAGATGGTCACAAGGACATGAATCACCTACAAACCTGCAAGACCACCACATTCCAGGAAACGGACTGATAAGCTAATTAACATACGAAGCGGGGTTTAGGTAACGAATATGTATAGGCGTTAATTGAATATTCATTTGTTTTATTGTATAAATGTGAGATGGTTCGTCACTTCGGGTATGCACGCTTGTGGAGGAGCGATCCCCCGTGCATCTGCGCACAATAAACATACCTACTTTATAACTTTCAAGTTATAGAGTCTAATTCCGCACGTCACCAAGGCCTCATAAATCTACAGGCATTCTGTGACAATATAGTAAGAAGTTTTGTTTTGAAGGTTGTAGCTAATATCCTAGCTAACAAATTTACCTTTCCTTAAGGCTGAATAGTGAGTGGATTTGTTCCGAACCCTAAGCAAGAGGCAGTACAGCAATGCGCTGCCACCAGAAAAGACTAGGGCTGTACTTGTGATTTCAGGAACCATCTTCTGCTTTGGCTATTGTGATGATGTGAGCAGGTAGTGATTATACCAAGTCTCTGCCCCTTAAAGGGTGTATTTCCTGGGAGATGGTCTGGCACAGCATGCTGTCCCCTCTTTATTTTTCACTTCTACACTTCCAAGCTATCAGATGGCCCTAAATTATTATCCTTATTTTAACTGAAAGGAAAAGAAAACCTGTCAAAGATGGATCAGATTCTTTGGTAAATCACACTGTTCTGTGCACAGGGGAATTAAAACTGAATAAAAGTGATTCTTCTCTTCATCTTCCTAATTCTGGCCTATGTCTGAAAGCCCTAGTCTAACTGAAATCAGTCCCAAAATTTCTCAATGTCTCAAAGACAGAAATAGCTCTTCATATCTGTTTTCTGGGCAAAGTACTAGCAGGTAAATGCACCATAGCCATAACCTCTGCAACTGCTGACTCCTTATCAGTACCTCATCACCTGTATTGGAATAAAAGTTGTACCCAGGTTAAAGTTGTTAATGTTGCTATATGCTAAGTGGCAGGTTGCACTCTCTTCACAGCTCTTCTTCAAATGCATAATAATGCAGTGTTAACACAGAAATAAAAACTTATGGTAAAGAAACAGAGTATAAATTAAATTAAAAACTAAGGTGTCTGATTTCAGAAACTGAGGCAGCTATACCAAAATATTTTTACCATACTTTTGTTAAAATCTCATAAAGTATTATTCTCAGCCCCCTGTGGCTGTAAGCACAACGGGTGGACCAAGAATTTGCTCTGCAAATGCTACTTGGCTCTAACCCAGACTTCTTAACAGTATCTCAGTGGCATTTTCCCCAGGCCAGTTCTCTTTATTGTGGTTTTTGGTTTATTTTATAGGAAACAAACATATGTCAGTGAAGAACCACATGAGAAACAGTTTTAAAACTGTGACATATCCTTCACCTCAATGGAAATACCCCCAGTATTTCATCTTAATGAAAATATTGTGCAGCCGCATTGAAATGTAACTTCTTATAAGAAAATGCAAGCAAAAATACAGAAAAACTTGTTACCCTAGAGTGAAGTATACTAAAACTCACTGTTTCACTTTGTTAAAAATGACTGATGAAAGAGAAGAAAATCAGTAGATGTAAAGCAGCATGGAAGAAAGTGAGGAGGTTCCAGCAGGAGGGAGAAGGGAGTGCAGGGCAGAGGATGCTGGAGAGCCACCTACCCCAATGCCTTGTATGCAGGGAATAAAGGTGGTTTTAAGACATCTGTCCATTTAAGTCAAGTTAAAGAAGAATCATGTATGACCTACTTTATTGTCCAAAAAGTTGGGTTAAACTAACCCACCATAAGCTTTGGAAAATTGCACTGACTGGGGAAAATTTTGTAAATTTTGGTAAAAATTTGGGTTCTATGACTTTGCAGAACTGCCATAAAGAATTAACAACTATTTTACCTTTAAATTAAACAAAGCTGCTAGTAACTGACAATAAATAAAACTGACTAGCAAACACAGTATATAATGGTAATAATAAAATCAATAAATTCCATATATTCATATTTATAGAGCCTCTTTCAGACCTTGAATTTACTCTTGGTTTAAGTTTTGATTACTCAACACTATGTCTTACAAAGTTTTAATCTTTTGTTAATGGCAAGAAGATTATTTTTTGTTTATGACAATTACATGTTTTTAATGAGTCAAGACACCTTAGGAAAAATGCTGGGATGGAAGGGAAGGGGAAGTGCTTTGAATGCTGATGAAGAATTAATTCAGAACTCAATTCTTCCAGGCTTTTAATTATGTTTTCAGTTTGGAAAGGCATTAGAGTTATTTAATTCATGTGATCTCTATGGCATTGAGAACAATGCTTTTATTTTGATTTTTTTTCTTTACTATGCTTTCTGTTTTATCATTTTTATCTGCTATATTTAGAGGTCTTTTTTTACTTCTCTGATGTGATGCTTAAACTTTCCTGTAATTACTGACTTTTTTCCTTTCTCACAATTAGTTTATTAATGTTGTTACATCATATTGTCTAAATACTTTGAGAACTCTTCAGGGACTGATAAAGGGCAATTAATATCAACTGCTGATATACTCTTTTTCCTGTGCTCCCAAGTTCTTATCTTTAATCTAGATTAAAGGGATGGGAGAAAGAAAGGAATTCATGTCATTTGGATCAGGATTTAGAATCTAAATGTCTTCAAAGCTGTGCTCAGCTGTTTTGGTTTAGCCTTCTGCAGTGACGGGGACCGTCTGAGGACTTTGGATTTGGATACAGGTTTGGATTCTTTAGAAATAAGCCTCACACACAGAAGCAAAGATAAACACACAAATGTACACACAAATGTTCAGACTGGACTGGGCCCACCTCTAGTTGCAGGTTTATAAAATTAATCTGGTATCACAATGTTAATAGTGGAATAATCATAGACAAAAGTAGTTTATCAGAGACTAACTAGGAAACCTCTAAGACAAAACCACTATTGCTAGATCCCGTTCCCTCTTCTACTAGCTAGTCTGGTATATAAAGTCAGGATATGAATTTCATGGCATTTTACAGATAGAAGCCAAATGTCTTCTAGAAAACACTGACATTTAAAATGCTAGAAGATGCTGTCTATCTCTGAGATACATGATGTGGGCTCAGCAGTTAAAAGGCGTGCACCAGATCCACTGCACTTATTCATGCACAAAAGCTTCAGTGGGACAGAGAGAGTCCCAAACCACTGCAGGACTTGCTTTGCAGCAGATTGAAGTCTTTTCCTAGAAAAAACATGGGCAACACCTAATAAAACTGACAGGAGCTATAGGAAGCTCTCTTTGACCCCCAAAGCATAGGAGGCTAGTGAGATGCACCTAGTATTGACTAGTGGACAATTATTAAATATTAACAAAATGACAGCTAGGTATATAATCTGGAAATACTTAACCAAGAGAGGAAAAAGAAATTCCTACAAAATCCAGGGCATGCCAGCTGTAATTCCCCTTTCTTTTTTAGTCAGCTTTGCATTTCTTCCTTCCTTTTAGCTTCTTCATATTTCACCTTTTCTGTACTTCCAAAACAGTTTATCTCTCAGTATTGGGGCACAGCAGGATCAAATCCAAATCAGGATCTGAATCTCATGGATCATTTTTGAACTGCTGTTGGACTCTATTCTGTGACAGGGTGGAGGAGCTACAGCACAAAGCGATGTGCAGTGCAGTTGTTCACACGGAGGAAGATCTCACACAGCTCAGGTCCCCACTCGGATTTAGGGGTTCTACATTCCTCCCCAAAGCCCAAATGCATATTCTCCTAATCCAAGACTTTCTACTATCCCCTTATCTTCTCTTTAACTTCCTGACTTTTACCTCCTCAGCTCAGCACCTTATCTTCTCTCCCCTCTGCTCATTGCTGTTCTGCCTCCCAAGCCCACTCCGTACTTATGCTTGAATCTTCTCTGGTCTGCAGCACCTGCCTGTGGGCAGACTTGGACCTTGGGACATGCCAGGTAGCTTTCTGTTGCAAACTCCTCTATAAAGGAAGGATGAGTTTCTGTAGGGTAGGAGCCTGCACATTGCTAGTAAGGACAGTGCCATTGGCATATGATAATTTAAGGACAGAAGAAAAGTTAAACAGGCCAGATCTGAGAGGATGCTAGGAAAATAAGGTTGCTGCTCGACTGTTGATTAGGGCTGGCCTTGTTAGCATTTATACTCTGGCTGGTTTCATCTTACCTAACTCTAGGCAGCTGGTCAGGTACCTTAATCAGGAATGTATTCGTTGTTAGCTTCCTCTTGTAAGAGAAAAGGGAAAATCTTTCCAGAGTATTATTCAGTTCACCCCTAAATCCCCCCTCCCCCAAATGTCTCTCTTTATTAACAGACTATTAAAGTAGCCCAAAGAAAATATGCTCCTAATTTAAGTCCCTCATTTAAACTGGGTGAATCAGAACTTTGCATTCAGTTCATGTCCCACAAACCTTAATTCTACATACGTAAAACTGAGGAAGAATGAGAGGAAAAAGTGAAGAACTGCAAGCAAGAAAGTGATGCAGCTGAATCCCGTGTGACACTTTTGTTCAGCCAGTAGCATAGCACATTGCATGAGCTGGCACCATGCATTTGTGTGTTGGGACATATGGTAAGCAGAGAAACCACAGTGCTTCTCAGCACTACAGGCAAAAATCATGCTGGTCTTTGTTTCTTACATCCCCAGAGATTCAGGCAGCAAGAAATAAATGTTGAGAGGTCTGAAAGCAAGCCACAAAAATGGGTCAAATAGTGGAACTGGGTATCCTACTCTCTGAGGAATATTACAAATAATGGCATTTTCTGCAACCAAACAGTTTGCAACCTAATGGGCTGAGAAAAAAATCCAAGTATGAAGAGCTCTGAATGTTGGGCTAGTTCCAACTGTGGATTATTATATTACTGGTGACCAAGATTATTCAGTTCTTACCTAGTTCCTGAGAAAGGTGTCCCATTTTTTAAATACCTATTTTATTTGTAAAAATCCTGTGGTGCCCTCATTTTCTCCTCTATAGTCAGTTATTTTATTTTACTGATTAATAAGGACCCATTTATGGGATACCAAGTTTGAGCAAGCAATAAATGTGTGGTCCTGAGCACAGGGATCCATTGAGAACTGAAGTGTAAGAGTTGAAGAAATTAGCATTTTCGGTGGAAATCCTCAAAATAGTAGACTCATAGAAGAATTTACACAGGAAGGGAGCGCGGGACATCATCCAATCCAAGCACCTGCTTAGAGCAGAACTACCTTCAACATCAGGTCAGGCTGCTCAGTGCCTTGCTCAGTTGAGTTTTGAATCCCTCCGAGGATGGAGAGACTATATAATTTCTGAGCAACCTGATCCAGTGCTCAACCAATCCAGTTGTGAAAATATTTTCCTTAGCATCTTCAAGGGGTAATTTCCAGAATAATATCAGGTGCTTTTTTGAGGGAGGAGGGAATGGATATTGTTCCAACCATCCAATTATCTTGAACTGACTTGAAGAAGACAACACTTTTTTCTTCCTCTGTCCAGTACTTGCCTCCCAAATAAAAATTAAAAAAAACCAAACCAAAAACAACAAAAGAAACAAGTCCAGCCTAAGCCTTTCCTGGAAGAGATGAAAAAAGTAAGACTTTTTTTCTGGAAACTTTAAAAAAACATGTCACAAAATTACTATTCTTCATTTTACCCCTTGAAAAGGTTGATCTTGGAAGAGCAGCCTCTTCAGAAACTGATATAACTGGAAATTCTGTAGATGCCAGAGCAAAAATAAAGTAAAAGGGGCAGGTAACAGACCTACTAAGATTTTTGTTTTCTTTGCATAAATCTGTTGCAGAGTAACCTGCAGTTTTGTGTTTTACACTCAGCGCTGTGTATTGGAATTAAGACAACAAACATCAAAAGAGATGTCATTGCCATCCATGGTGTGTTGAAATTCTGGAAAATTTACTCAAAACAACTACACTCCTGGCAGTTCATTCTGTTTCAAGGCTGAAAAAGTTTCAGTGTCTCAAAAACAGCAAGGAAAATAAATGATTATTTTAACAGGCCCTGAATGCAGAGCTTTGTGATGAGACCACTTCATTGTCAGGGTCAGTTTAAATAAATTTTACCATTGATCTCTGTTTCCCAAGACGGTTTACAACAACTATCCTGTTCTTGCTCCATGACTAAATGTAACACTGATGTAATGGCCAATGCTGTTGTTACATGCCAACAGTTAAAGGCAAGTGAAAATTACTCAGTCACAAATTTTACCAAGGAAAAGTACTGAATTTGTGTTGTGGTTTAATCCCAGCTGGTAACTAAGTACTATGCAGCTATACAATATGCTCACTATACAATGGTGGGTGAGGCCTGGACGGCTGTAGTGGGACACAGATCCTCATTGACTTGCACTCCCCTCCCCCAGCTCTCCCCCTGGCAACCAGACCATGAGGAATGCAATGAGCTTGTAGGCACAAAAAGAAAAAAATTGTAGGGAAAACTTTTCCTCATGCTGGTTTGGTTTTGTTTGTTTTGTTATTTTTTGAGAAGTTAATGTGCAATAGTGGTTTTTCTTCAGTAGGCCCCTTCTCCCCTGAACAGTGTTTGTTCCTCGAGCAGGTCACCATGCAGTATTTCACCAGGAGTGCTGAGCTGGTGGGGCTGCACTATGAGACTTTCTCAGTGCCACAGTAGATCACCTCTCTGCAGCTCTGGGAGGAGATTGTTGAGATTCATAGAAATTATTTGGGAAAGTTACTGCTGAGGTGCACAAAGTTTAACATGGGTTGGGTTTTTTCATAAAGGAATAAAAATTCAGTGTTTATAGTTGAGCTGGAACATATATTGGTACTTTAGTACCATAGAAACAGTGAAGTTACCTTGTTCTTGTAACCTGCAGTGAGTGTTTTGGCCAATTGCAAATGCTATAGCTTTATGTATATGCTAGGAAAGACTAGGTCCAATAAATGTATCCAAAAGTTGGGCGTGAGGGGTAATTTAAGATGTGGCCCATTGTCCAGGAGGCCCACAGTGTGGTAACTCCACTGCATGTGAAAACAGAACACCTGAGCTGTGTTAGTACCTGTAGAGGACATGAGATGTCTCAAGAAGAGATATAGCACAGCCAGGGCAATAAATAAGAATTTCATGATAACATGCAGGTGTTTTTGATCATTTATCTTTATACTGTCAGCCGTTTGAGCTTATAGTACCCTCTGGAAGGCAGGTCAAGAAGGGAACTGAAGCCCTGCCATGGGCTTCCAGCCACTCAACCCTTACATAGGAAATAGGCTCGGCCACTTTCAACTTCTGCTTTAAAAAAAAAAGCATTGTTGGTTGTGTTTTATAGGGAGTGTGGTCCTGAGATTGTGCTAGGTGTGCACTGTAAGGATCCCTGTGGCACTGGTGCTCTTTGGGGGTGTCAGCAGAAGGTCCCCCTCAGGTGAGGGAATGTGCTCAGTCCTGTAAAGAATGAGTCTGATGGACAAAGGTGCAACACCGTTCGGAAAAAAAAAACCCAAACAAAAAAAAAACCACGTAAGGCATAACAGAGATTGAAGTCCTCAGGATTTAGTGCTGAATGCACTGGAGTTTGGACTTTGATGCCAAAGTCTTCCTTTAGGCACCACCCTTCTTTATTAGATCTACTCTCAAAGGCTATGAAAAACCCCAACTATTTAGCAATGACAGCTGTTTCCAAATGAGAAGCTCTAACCAAATGTTAGACTAGGTCCCTTTTCCTGACACAGAATGAGACCAAGTGTGTTTTGGGGAAGGAGACAGTAAGGAATGAGTGTCTTTCACTTTTACTTGGTGTTAGAAGCAGCACCACCTTTGGTTACTTTGCCATAGTTTGCCAACTTTGTCCTTTTCTGAATGATGACTTGGAGCAGTACATATTATATGTACAGTTATTTCACAGCAGCCACCTTGGAAAATGCTTCTGTTCCTAGGTTTTTTGGAAAAACTCAACATAATTGTAGGGCACTGACCACAGGCTTCTATTCACATTGCTAATGGATAATCAAACTTCAGCTTAAGCATACTTGACAATGCTCTTCTGTTGCACCCATTTTCCCCAATGAATTAACTTGCAAGTGACATTAATTGAAAGCCATCCTTCTAATGGGCACTTTTGTTCCATAGTTGCACTCATTTTCTCAGTCGCTTGCTTTACTTTCATTCAGTCCCTCCCTTTAGTCTTCCCTGTCAGTGCTACTGTGTTTTGCTCAGCCTGTGCCTTGCCTCCTTTTGTCTATCTAGCTAGTAGGAAATAACATGATCTTTACTTGCACCCTTTTGGTGTGCTTGCTTGTTTCTAGGCAATACAGCTCTCTACTGTCTGTGCCAGATTTTGTAGTCTTCAACAATAACAATTATCATACCTGCATCTTCTAAAGTAAAATGTTGGCATTCTTTTTCTGCTGTCTTACTGTTGTTGCCCTCATACTCACTGTGTGATTGCACTTAGTTGTGAAAGTGACTCCCTGCCTCGTGGTATCCAGAGCTATGGACTCTTACAACATCTCACAGATGTGAAGACTAAAAAAATATATAGGTCTTCCAGAAAACCATATCTGCTTTCTTAGCTCCATTGCCACTCCTTATAAATAGCAAATTACAGATCTGTTAAGTACAAAAGACCCAAAGCCTCATACACTGTGAGGTTACACAACAAGAACAACTTTTTGACCACCAAATCTTCATGAGATCTCATAAACAGCATCCCACAACACTTCTTGCTGTGTAAGAAAATTGCTGTCTAGTCCAGCCAGACTGAATCAGGGGAAAATTTCCTTCTAATCTCAAATTGGATAGTCGGTATCCTCTTGAGTTACCTACTTCTTTGTTAGAAGCTTTTAAAGTGGGTCTGGTATACATTGGTTGGTTCTGATGTAGTTTAGAAAGGCCTATGACATTTAATTCCTGACTTCTGAAAATTATACTGAGTTGGTTTCTCCTTAGCCACAAAAAGAAAATCCAAGAGTAGGAGGTGGGTGTTTGTTATATTTTTTAAAGTATATTGGAAGCAGAGTTGCATGTCTCAGTGGTATTTACCTCAGCTGCCCTAGACTATGCACCAGTTTGTTGTTTAATGAACAACATGGTTAAATCTCATGGTTAAATGCAAACACTATTTAGAAACCTATTTGTGCTCCTGCCATCCCCCCTCAGGCTTGTTGTCATCTGGGATCAAGTGGGTTTTGCTGTTCAGCAGGAGTATGTGCTTCTTGGAGATCAGCTCCTGGTCCTGCAGCCTGAAGACAAGGTTGCCATCATCCCACCAATTAGTGGAGACTGAATCTGTCCAAGCTCTGTTAGGTAGGCATCACTTCTTGCTTAGTTTCCTATGGAGTGTCATCCTGTGCTAAAATATCTCATGGATTCTGTATAATCTTGCTATAACCTTTTTTTTTTTTTGTTTAGGTTCAGAGAGTTTTGAGAGAGCATAACTTGTTTCCTGCTGAAGACAACCATTGTGCTGACCGAAAACTATAAGCTGGTGCGCCAATAAATGTTTAACACATATGTAGTAAACAGAAGAAAATTGCCAGAGAGGTCAGGCACTGTTCCGAATTTGAGTTTTATGTCTTGTTATTCTTTAGTAGTTGTTTCTGGCTGTCAGCTTGCCTAAATAAGATGATAATGAAAAACCTCCTGCCACTTCAGAAAAGATGATACAGAAAAAGAATCAACTGCTGCTTAAAAAAAAAAAAAAATCAAAACCAAAATCCTTTTTCTGTTGCTGTCAAAGGAACAGGTGTCCTTACAATAGCTTCATTTCTTTATGTGCTTTCAAGTGCCAGTGCATGTATTTACTGCAGCTTGTTCCATTGTTGCTGCTTGAAATACTTCTTTTCCTCCTCATTCTTAGATGAACTGGTGACTGGTTTCTGTCGCGATGGAGGGAAGACACAATCACTCAATATGAGTGATCAGCAGACTTCATTTATTGTGCCTTACAGTCATCTTTTATACCTTGTTATAATTAGCTCATACATATTACAAAAGTTAAGCTCATTATTGGTTAGTTGCCTAAATACCAAGCCCGCCCCTAGTTTCTCTTCTGTAGTTATCTGTTCCCACCTGTAATGTTCTTTTCCCACCGCGATCTTCCTGTTATTGTGTAACAAGAACAGCCAAGGACAGTGTATTTTTGCTTTACTTCAGATAAGCTGAGAGCGATGTGCATTTTTGTCCAGCCAGCTGGACTATGTCTATGTGACCCTTTTCAGCTAGCCAGTTATCCACAGGTTTCTACTCAGAGAAGTTAGAAGTGTCTCCTGTGTTACTGAAACAGACCAATAGTATGAGGACCTGAATGTCCTGGAGAGCATATTAAACTTTAGGATTAGAATCCTAATCTGTGTTTATCAGAAATCTGTTTTAAACTGTGCTTGATTTCAAGATAAAATAGGGAGGAGGGGCTGACAATTTTACCACAGATTTACTAACACAGTGGTCCATGCTGGTTGATTGTACTCTTAAACAGGGGCTTCACACTAGTTTCTTTCATCTTACTGGACCAGACTTTCCTACCAGGAAGGAACCTGTATGCATTAAAAAACAGGTCATCACTTGATATTTGCAGTTAATATCCTCTTAGCAAGTCAGCTGAGAAGTGAATTTGCCATGGAGACTGGTCTCTTGGGGTAAGTAGATGGTGCATGTATTCTGAATAAATTGGGGCATCAGCATTGGATAAAAGGCAGTTGGCAAGTGCTAGTATTACCAAAAACAACAACAGTCTGTTTGTTTTCAGCCTTTCTAGTGAGCTATGGGTGTAAGCAAAGATGTGCCAAAAGATTTTATCCAGCTCAAGTCTGAAAAGCTCTCTGTAGATGAAGTGTCAGAGCTGGTCATTTCACCATACTCTGGGGCAGTGTCTCTGTTCATTGGTGAGTTTAACGTTTCTGAGCTGGGTCTCTGGGTGTGTTAATAGTTTAATAAAAGGAACCTAGATTGTTCACACCCTAAACTTGTGCTTCTCAAATAAATACATTCCTGGACTGAACCCAGGACGTTTAGAAAACATTCTGAATTATTTAGAACAAGACTATGGCAACTCTTAAACAGTTGCATTGGAACAAAGTGATAAGAAGCTTCCCTGCTGGTGTGGCTATCCTAGGGCTGAACAGAACAGCAGCTCTGGAGTACAGGACTGCTTGGCAGCTATTCTCCTTGGACATAGCTTATTCAGGGTGGGAAGTGGGATGTTGTGGCTATACAAACCACAGGTCCACACCTGTATGAAAGCTGCTGCAACTCAGATCTTGGTTGAAAGCAAAGTACTATTTTACCCATGAGCTGGTGAAGGTCAAGGTGGATGGCTCTGTCCTGTTCCTTAATGTACATGATACAGATCTTGAAACTCCTTTGTGCTCAAACCTTAGTGCCACTGGGCTCCTAAATAATGAGCACAAACACTGCATGGGAAAATGCCATAATAGCACCTTAGCAGTTACCAGAGAAGATGTCCCAGCCTTGGGCATTACAGATTGCAGACTGCGGCGAATGAAGAGACGGGACGCAGCTTGATGCAAGCAAATGTCAGTTTATTGTACAGAAGCACGAGGTTTTATACACTTTCAGAAGCTGCGCGTTTTAAACTAATTGGTTCTTGAAGCTAAGCCTTGCATACTAGGCAATCCCTGATTGGTGGTTAACTACCATCAATTAACAGCAAGGTGTTACCTTTCCTTGGCGCCATCCTTGGCGCCATCCGCCATCCGTCTCCCACCCCCCTGTGCTCTGCAAACATGCCTCATCATGTTAATTGTTGTCTAGACAAGCTCTAGCAAATTCCCCTCAGCTAACTGATTGCCGCGCATGGTCCCAGTTTGCAGACCGCTCCTGCAGCAGACTTGTGTATTCTGTAGACTAAATTCTTCCTTGTATATTATAGATTTCTCTTGTTCAAAGAGTCCCTTTACACAGTCATGATTAGGGGAGATCATTTATGTTTGCACAGTGCTGACCTTGGCTATAGTGGGAGATCCTGGGTTTTACTCAGTATTTATTGGTGCTTTTGGTTGATAGCTTATTTGTGTTTAGGTACTACAAGAAATAATTTTGAAGAGAAAAAAGTGGTTCACTTAAGAGTATGAAGTGTATACTTCAATGGCATAGACCAAAATAAAGAAAATCAGAGATGTTAGAAATGGCCATCAGTCAAACACACTGCAGTGCACCATAGATTTGCATATGTGTGGCCAGACCACATACTTCTGCAAGTGGAATATTAATCCTTTTCTGGTACATGGTTTCATGCTTACATAGTTGCAAGATGTGCAGGAGTCTATAAATACTGTAATACAGTAAAGCTAGCTGCAGGTCAAGCTCTCGTTGCACAGCTAAATTTCAGAATTAGTCTTTTTCAAAATGTATGTTTTGGTTGTGCTTGCTGGAATCCATGTTTAGACTGCAGGAACCTTGACGCTGGTGTGATAGTTTGAAAGTGTGGAGAAGGGACTGAGATCTCATTTCTGGGAAGGGGATGCTGTTTTTTTTTTTTAAGACATGAAGTTGGCACCACTTTGCTTTTTCTTCTTTCTTCCACTGAGGTGCCACAGAATATTGGTTTCTTATTGTCAGATTTAAGTCAAATTATGCCATAGGGAACCTGAAAGCTTAGACTATGGGGAGGGAGAAA
Source organism: Falco naumanni (assembly GCF_017639655.2). Lineage (NCBI taxonomy): Eukaryota > Metazoa > Chordata > Aves > Falconiformes > Falconidae > Falco > Falco naumanni. The sequence goes on along the minus strand of NC_054079.1, from coordinate 104,440 downwards.
GGCAAGTAATTTTCAGTCATGCTTGTAGGAGAACCTCCTGTAGTTTGATGCACTTAATTTCTTCTTTCACAAATTCTTGTGCAAACGGAGATGACTTTTCAGGTTTTCAGATAAGAACTGGCCATTCCTGACTTGTTATTGTTCATTATTAAGACAGCTTTCAGTGAGTTTCCTATGCATTGTTGCAAGTTAGCAATTTTCTCCTCTTAATTCCATAGATTTTATTTTAAAAAAAAGAATAGAAGAAAAAAGCCTATGGCTGGTGGGTTTATTTATTCTAAAGCATGGAATTCTCATGTCTGGTACTGATTACGATTGTGGTTTTCTTTTTCTTAAAAAGTGTATAACCTTTTGGGCATGGCTTGACACTTGCTCAGTATGAATGAGTCAGGACAGCATGTGGCCAGAATACTGACGTGACATGGTCACAATTTTTGGGTGCTCTTGATGTTGAGCATTAGCTAAAGCTGCTGTTTTTCCTCTTCTCTCCCTAGTGTAGTTCAAATAACTGAAGCAAGTGTAATTATTGTAATCCCCTCTCCACACAGAGCAGAATACCTCGAAGCTGTAATGTACTGCATTACATGTCTCTTCTCCCAGATAACTAGTGACAGGACAAGAGGAAATGGCCTCAAGTTGCACCAGGGGTGTTTAGATTTGATATTAGGAAAAACTTCTTCACTGAAAGGGTGGTCAAGCATTGGAACAGTCTTCCCAGGGAGGTGGTGGAATCACCGTCCCTGGAAGCGTTTAAAAAATGCATAGATGTGGTGCTTAGGGACATGGTTTAGTCCTGGGTTAACGGTTGGATTAGGTGATCTCAAAGGTCTTTTCCAACCTAAATGATTCTATGATTCTATGATAACACCTTAAAAGCATCTGTCCCAATATAGAAAAAGTTATGTTTGGGACAAATTTGGTTGTAGGCCTGTGCCAGTCTTATACAGATGGGCTGGAGGCTGCTGCTGCTCTTAAGGGAAGGAGCTGAAGCATTATGGGCAGCAGTTGCTCCTGACGGGATGCCAATGTCTAGCACCAGTGAGTTTCCTCTAATGCAGCTGGACCCATCTGTGGCAGGTAGGGCACCTGGGAGGGTCTCCCTTGACTGTACCATCCAGCTCCTTTTCCTCTGAACTCCATCCTGGGGTCAAAGTGAAGGAGTCCTGAGCTCTCTTCTTTTGGGTGGCGAAAATTCAGTTCTGCACAGGCTTGTGGAAGAGCTTTGAGTCAGCTCTGCTTTGGACAGTGTCACAGTTTGCAAGTAAAAGTGGCATTTCTTGTCTTTCTGTTTTCCCCTCATCCCCATGGCCTTGAGAAAGCACAAAGCATTAAGCAACAGCACATAATGAAGGGATGTGCAGAGGTCCCAAAGCTACTATGGGCACACAACAATGTGTGGAGAGACCAACCTGGGTCTAGAAAGTCTCGTTGCATAACAACAGTGTTGCATGCAAGTAATGAGCATTACCTCTGCCTTCTCTCCCAAGCAAAATTTGGCATGTGGTAACAGTGATGTTCTCCACATTGCTCCATTTTTCTGATATCTCTTTCAGGAGACTGGAGTTCTGTGGTCTCAGAAAGAATAATCAGGGGCTCAGAACCCTTCTGAATCTGCTTCTTAGGATTGAATAGCTGCTGGATAGTCCAATCTGTGCTGAAGATGCAATACTGTATTTTGGGTATTGTTGTAATCTTTATTTTTTTAATACCAACATTTTATATACACTTAAATACTCTCATTCCTAAATATGATGGTACAGTAGGTTAACATAGCAACATGTTAAAAGGGCAGTGTTTCAGACATGAGTGTGCTCTACAGCTTTTACATCATTTCTTCTAGAGCTCTTTCCTGAAATGACTTCAGCATAGATAGGCCCTTCTAAATTTAATGGGACTCATCCCAAGGTTCAGGATATGCCCATATGTAAGTCAGTATGTTCTAAGGATGCTGCCCTCTTTTCTGTTTGCCAGCTAAGTGCTATGTAGTCCTGTTGTGATCAGTAAATAACAGCAGGATGGCTGTTGAGTTTGGCCTGGCTTGTGGCTGAATGTAGCGGACTCCATTATTTCCCATTCTTTCTTTATATTTCCAGGAGATTTATGAGGATGAATATTCTTGGAAAGAAAACAAGGAATGCTTTTGGGCAAAAAGTGCTCTGTGCTCTTTTTAAAATAAAGTGTTCCTAATGAGCGTTGTGGTTTAGCTTTGAGCTGTTTTACAGAGAATCTATATGTTTTTAAGCAGTTGTAATAGACATTTCAATCTGAACAATTTAATTAAGACTGAATTAAATGAATGAGTAATAAGTAGGGGGTTTAAGTGTTATTGACTCTCCTTTGAAACCATCTCTTTATGCTTTTTAATATGGAGTCAGTTTTTAAAACAATCTTCCCTAAAATTCTTGGTTGCAAGGTATTTAGTCCTCTAATATATACTGCTTTAATGCATTTACATTGGTAGTCTGTGTTCACTGTCTGCATGGGAGGTCACAACAGGACAATTGGATATATTTTTTTTAACCTTAAAATCATGAGTTTAATTTTATTTAAATGCAGAAATAGTTTGCAAGATTTATGCTATTTTGACATTCTTGTAACATGAAGGCTACTTGAAGTAGATTAAACATTTTGGTACAGACAGAGAAGAAAATATAAACTATACCCGAGAGTTATTAACTTTTAATTAGTGGTTACTTTCCAGTAGCTGTGTCTCACAGAAACATTTTTACTGTGCAGCTGGTATTACAAGACATTACATTAAAAAAATATGGACAGACCTCGATTCAAAGTTAGATCTAATACTCTACTAGCAACAAACTTTGATTAGCAATAACATGCAAAGCTGTAACTACTTAATGATGTCTAGACATGATTAATATTGAAGGAGCTTTTTTTGGCTGTGTAATTGTGTGGTGCTGCAGGGGAAAAAAAAGCCAGCTATTATTACAAAAAGGCAACTATAAGAATAAGTTTAATATTTTAGTAGTTTGACTTTAGATCGGTTAGGATTCAAAGTCATCAAAATGGATTAGTTTTTCCAAAGGAAAGTGCATCTATTGAACTTTTTGCAGTTTTTATATTTGCATTTATGTTTTTAATAGTTTTTCTCTTGTTACTGTTTTGAAACATAGTTAAAGAGAAAAAGAATGACATAGTATGCCTGTGCTTCCACTGGAAACAATGGTCTGCTCATCTGAGTAAGATAATTTTATTTATATTATTGTTCTGTGCTATGATAGTGTTTAGGTACTAAAAGTTCAAAGTCCAATTGTGTATGGCATTTTTACTCATACTGAGAGGTAATTTTATCTAGTATTCATTATCAATGTAGACAAGATAGATATAAATGAAGGGAAATGAGGTAAAGAGAAATAAAAAGTGATTTGCTCAAGCTTATATATCATTATATCACACAACACTTAAGCCTCAGCTGTATGAACCATTTCATTGTGTCTGCAGTAAAAATCTACAAACAGCTGCTAGCTGCACAAAATAGAACTAGAAAATCAGGCAATGATCTTTTTTTTCCAAGTTATATCAATCAGTTTTAATACTTAGTGATGGTTAAAGTATCCATCTTAAGTAAAACTCAGTGAAACAGACAACTTCAAGCAGAAGCATGGTTAAACTGTGCTCATTAGCTTACTGATGTACCTTCCTCAATGGAAGTGAGCAAGTCCTTGCTTTGCAGGACAATAGATGCTCCTTGTGTGCATACACATACACAGCCTCCAAACCGTGTGGGCCCTGTTATCTAGGCAGAGCTGAGCAAGTTCAAGGTTGATTTTTCCTTTGCTTTGGAGGTTGGAGAGAAGCTCCCTACTATTTGAATGTCATTTTTACCATTAATTGTACAGAACCTTGAGTACAGATCACTTCCTCTGTCAAATAATTCTTTTTGGGTTTGGAGGGGGAAAAAAGAAAAAAGAAAACTAATATGCAAACTTTCCCATTTTTGGTATTCATTTTTCCATGTTCATGTTTGCTGTTACCATGCAACTAATTAGTGTATTAATTTCATAAAAATAAAAATAAATGCCTAATTTGCCTTGAGGTGGATGGTTTATGAATGAAATAAAACCTATGCAGTGCTTGCATACTGGTGCTCTGCTTTGATACAGAAAACTAGTGGTATTTAGAAAAGTTAAATTATATTTGGTGACCTATGATCAGGGGCAATTCCTATGGATTCACTGTGTTGCACTAGTGCTTCTTTAGTGCTGCAGTCTCCTGGAAAATTTCTCCAGGGTGACCTTAAGTGTACCTTCCCCATCAACAATGCAGCTGGGAAGAAGAGTGCAGAAAAGAAGAGAAAGAATAATTGTGTACTTCCCCACAATTACCAGGAACAATGAATGGAAGAGATGATGTACTGAGTCACAGCTGAGTGTTACAATGTGTGTATGCTACCATGGTCAAAACAATGAAATGTAATCTTTTGTCCCTAGCTGTGCATGAGGCAAATACTGCTTTGTTCTGGAACAATGATGTATCAGTATTGTGTAACTTCAGGTTCTTCAGGTGGCATCTAAAAGCAAAATGGAAACACCCTTAGGAGAGATGATGTGCATACTTAGAGGTAAAAGCTCTGTCACTGCGCAGAGCTCAAAGCTCTGTCACTTTGAGAGTGACAGAGCACTGGAACAGGCTTCCCAGAGAGGTTGTGGAGTCTCCTTCTCTGGAGACATTCGATACCCACTTGGATGGGATTCTGCAACCTGATCTAGATGAACCTGCTTTAGCAGGGTTTGGACTAGATGATCTTCAGAGGTCCCTTTCAACCCTAACCATTCTGTAATTTTAAAATGTCTGTCACTGAAATTTAAGTCCATACTCAGAGTTCAGTGTTCCAGCTCCCTCTGTAGGCCTACCCTCTCCGCTAGGGAGATATTATCTTAAGAGGACAAATTACTCTGTTCTAAGATAGTTGCCTAAGGCTGTTGTCGATTTGTTAAAGAGTTGAGATCAATTGATTTTATTGGTTTGATTATCTGATTTTATAGAGTTATTTTATAGAATAGAAATATAGGAGGATAAAAATATATGTTGAAGAAAGTTATGATTATTTAGTAAAAGTAGTTGTGAGACCCTTTGTACATTTTGTACTAAGGCCAGAAGAATGGGTTGGAATCATTGTTGAAGCTTAAGTAATAATTTAGGGTTTGAAAGGTTTCTTTGTATCTAACTAGTCTTCTGTATATAGAAAATATATTGAGATGTCAGAATGTAGGATTAATGGGAACTGGGGAGAGTCGACTGGAACAGCTTGTAGTTACCTGCCAAGAAACCATGAACTTTAGTAAAAGGTAATTCCGGCAGGGGGAGATCGCGACCACCGACTCATATACCACCTACCCAAATTGTACCCCAGACCCATTTCTGGACCTTTCTAAGCTCTACTGCGCAGAATCGGATATAGGAGGAGAGTATGTTAATGATTTACGGGGAATATCATGATTATGCATGAATAATTAATGAATATGTATGAATAAGTCCTATATATGGAATCTGAGTTTGAGACCTGGTGTGCGTTGATCGTGAGAGGACTCACTCACGCACCCGGCCGTCAATAAAGAAGTGTCTGCTTATCTACATCAGATTGGTGTCGATAAGTTCTTCATTCCGAGATTTCGGTAACAGTTTTGGCACCCCAGATGGGACCTCGCTGAAGGAGACCGGAGGAGTCGGGGACCTGATCGGTTCCAGCCGGCACCGAGGATTTCTCGGGGATACCCATCGATCCTCGATCCGTAAGGCTCTTCGTGACGTTCCCTGGATATTTGGTAAGACACTTCTTTTTTTAATTGTAGTAAGTGGGTGGGAGTCCCACTAAAGTAAGTAAGTAAGTGCACTAGAGAAAGTGGGGGGGAGTCCCACTATAATAAGTGTATGGTAAGGAGTGGGTTGGAGACCCACCAGTGAGTTTGAGTCTCACTGAGTAAGTCTGCCTGTCAGATGCGGTGAAAGCTGCACAGGGTTGGACTAAAAGGATCCTTGTGGAAGTGGAAGCCTAGGCGTCTGCCCGTAAGACATAAGCGAAAGCTATTGCAGGGTTGGACAAAAGTGGAAACAAGAGAAACTATATGCTATAGTGTTCTCTAAGGTAGTGCCTCTAACAAAAAGTTAGAAGAAGTTTTTGTGTTTGTGGTTTTGTGTTTGTGTATTAAGAAGAAAATTAAGAGGTATAATATCGTGTTATATTTTTGTTTAAAGTAACTGTTGGAAAGTGTGAGTGTGGCTGTAAGGGTGAGACGTGCAATTGAGCACGAAAGCGAGTGTGGAGTGTGGATCCGCGGATCGGAGTGACAGAGTTGAATAATTGTGTATTGTACGGTGAGAGATTATATCATGGCATCTAAGTTAACTCGGTTGTTTAAAAGTAAAAGCATGGGTAATCTTGCTGTAAATGACAAAATCCCGAAAAATTCTCCATTAGGATGTTTGTTGGCACACTGGGGAGATTTGTATGAGGATTTGCCAAAGAGCCAGATGATTGAGTATTGTAATAATTTCAGTATGGTAATAATTGGTGGCCTTTGTATATATTGGATGATCAGGAAAAGTGGCCCACAAATGGGACACTGAATTATAACACTATTTTGTAGTTAATGCTATACTGTAAGAGGGAAGGGAAATGGAGCGAAATGCCATATGTGGATTTGTTCTTTTATCTGAGACAGAGAAAAGACTGGCAAGATGAATGTAAGCTAACTATTAGAGATAATTTGGTAATGGCTATAACTTTTGATAATAAGAAAGGGGAAAAAAATGTTGTTTAAATTGTGAGGTTGGGAGTGGATACAGGAGCGACATTTTTTTTATTAAAAACATGTAAAGGAAAAATTGGAACAAAAACAGCCAATATAATAGGGGCAACAGGGAAAGAAGAAAACAGGCCATTTTTACAGCCCCTAGATTTGAAATTTGGAAATAAGATAATTACACATGAATTTTTGTATGTACCAGAATGTCCGATACCCTTTTTAGGAAGAGATTTGTTATCCAAATTAAATGTACAGATTGTTTTTGACGAAGGAGAACTTTTCTTGAAAATACCTGAGTCAAAAAACGGGAGAAATCCTGATGATACAAGAAAAGGTAAAGGAACAAGAAATTCCACCGGAGGTGGATTTGGCAGTGATCCCTACTGTATGGGAAACAAATATTACTGGTAAATCGAAACTAGCAGAACCTGTTAAAATAGATTTGAAGGAAGGTGCAGGAACAGTGAGAATTAAACAATATCTAATCAAATCAGAAGTGAGACAGGAATTGAAGAAATTGATTGATAAATTTTTGGAGTATAAAATTTTGGAAGAATGTGAATCTGAGTATAATACTCCTATTTTACCAGCCAGAAAACCCTCGGGTGAATATAGGCTGGTGCAAGACTTGAGAGCAGTATATCAAATAGTTAAGGATATTTATCCTGTAGTAGCAAACCCTTATACACTGTTAACAGCGTTAAGGGAGACTTACCAGTGGTTTACAGTGCTTGATTTAAAAGATGCTTTCTTTTGTATACCTTTGGAAAAGGAAACCAGAAAACTGTTTGCTTTTGAATGGGAAAATCCTCAAACCAAAAGATGCAGCTGACATGGACTAGATTACCCCAAGGATTTAAAAACAGTCCAACTATTTTTGGAAATCATTTAGCTAAGGAATTTGAAATCCGGAAACAGGACAAACCAAGACCTGGACATTTATTTTTACAATATGTGGATGATATATTGATTGTTACAAAAGAAAGATTTATTTGTATACAGGTGACTATTGACCTTTTGAATTTCCTGGGACTAAATGGGTATAAGGTATCCAGGAAGAAAGCCCAAATAGCTTGCTAGACTGTGATATATCTCGGCTTTGAGATTTCAAAAGGACAACGACAATTAGGAAAAGATCGCAAAGAAGCTATTTGTGGTATACCCGAGCCGAGAAATATTCATGAACTCAGAGCATTTCTGGGAATGACTGGGTGGTGTCGCCTTTGGATTATGAACTATGGGCTAATAGCTAAACCACTGTATGAGGCCCAAAAGAATTCTCCCTTTGTATGGGGCCCACAACAACAAAAGGCTTTTGTAGAATTGAAACGTGCCCTAATGTCTGCACCTGCTTTGGGACTGCTGGATCTAACCAAAGATTTCCAGTTGTTTGTTCATGAAAGGCAACACCTGGCACTGGGAGTACTAACCCAGAAGATGGGAAGCTGGAAACGACCAGTCGGATACTTCTCTAAACAACTGGACACAGTGAGTAAAGGGTGGCCAAACTGCCTTCGAGCAGTAGCCGCAACAGTGATGCTCATACAAGAAGCTCGGAAATTGACTTTGGGAAGAACAATAACAGTCTATGTCCCACACATGGTGATAACTGTTTTAGAACAGAAGGGGGGACATTGGCTGTCTCCCAGCCGAATGATGAAGTACCAGGTGGTATTGACTGAACAAGATGATGTGATTCTAAAAACGACTAACCTGGTAAATCCTGCAGTATTTTTAAGTTCTATACAGGAAGAAGGACAACTAGAACATGATTGTTTGGCTACCATTGAGTATGTTTATTCCAGTCGTGAGGATTTGAAAGATGTACCATTGGAGCAACCAGACTGGGAATTGTATACTGACGGAAGCAGCTTTATGGAACAAGGAGTCCGATATGCCGGATATGCGGTAACAACAGACACCAGAGTTATAGAAGCAGGAACACTGGTGAGTACCACATCAGCACAAAAAGCGGAACTCATTGCTTTAATCCGGACCTTAGAGCTTAGCAAAGACAAGAAAGTAAATATTTGGACTGATTCAAAATATGCCTTTGGGGTAGTGCATGTCCATGGAGCCTTGTGGAAAGAGAGGGGGTTATTGTCCTCTCAAGGATCAAACATTAAGCATCAAACAGAAATTTTACAATTATTGCAAGCAGTTCAAAAACCAGATCAAGTAGCAGTCATGCACTGTAAAGCACATCAGATTGGAAATACAAAAATAATAATTGGAAATAATTTAGCTGATAAAACAGCAAAGAAGGTAGCAAAGAAACAAGCATTGCAAATGGCAGTAATTCCTTCTAAAACAGTAACCCTTCCTAGGGAAAAACCGAGATATTCAGAGGAAGATGACAAATTGGGTCAGTTATTAAATGCTAAGAAAACTTAGCTGGATGGTGGATAACTCCTAATGGACAGGTAGTAATTCCACCTCTTGTGATGAGAGAGAGAATTCAAACAAGACATCAAGAATGTCACTGGGGAGCAGAAGCCTTAGTAACATCTTTACAAAAGCAAGGAATATCAGTTAAGATGTTGGGAATAGCTAAAATGATAACTGCAAAGTGTGAAGTATGTTTGAAAAATAATCCAATGATTAAGAAAAAGGTTCAAATGGGTAGACTGAAATCTGGTACAGAACCTGGAGATTATTGGCAAGTAGATTTTTCAGAGTTACCTAGACAAAATGGGTACCGGTACATCCTGGTAAGGGTTGATACTTTTACAGGATGGCCAGAAGCCCTTCCCTGTCGCACCACACAAGCAAAAAGAGGTTGTGAAGTGGTTATTACAAGAAATAATTCCGAGATTTGGAGTTCCTATTGGAATTTCCTCTGACAGAGGTCCACACTTTGTTGCTGAAGTAGTCCAAAGTGTTAGCAAAGTGTTGGGTATTAATTGGGATTTGCATGCACCTTGGAGACCACAATTTAGTGGAAAAGTGGAGAGGATGAATCAAACTTTAAACTAGTTTCTTGACAAATTTTGCTTATTTGTCATTTCAAAGTGGCCTCAGGCACTTCCATTGGCATTATTACGAATCAGGGTACAGCCAAAGAGTGGAACCTCAGTCAGTCCTTACGAATTATTATATGGAAAACCATATGAGTCTCCAGAACCAAATCTAAACATACATGTAAAAGGAAAACAAGATGTGTGTAACTATTTGCTTTTCTAAGGAAAACTTTGGCTGTGATTTGGAGAGCAGTAATTTGGAATAGACCTTTATCCCTGGAAAATTCAGTGCATGATTTTCAACCAGGAGATTATGTCTATGTGAAGACCTGGACCTCTGAACCTTTGCAGGAATGTTGGAAAGGACCTTTCCAAGTACTGTTAACCACTTTTACAGCTATCAAAATAGCAGAGTCGGAGGCTTGGATCCATTATACTCGAGTGAAGAAAGCACCTATTCCATGGAAGATTATCAACCATGACCCAAAGACTTTAAAATTGACTTTGAAACATGTCTAATTTTTGTATCAGATCATAATTGTTTTGTGGATTTTATGTTGGTTGAATATGTTGACAGGATCATGGGCTGACTTGGTGGACAGGAACAAAAGACAAATAGAGACAGAACAAGTAATTGAAATTCCCAAACAAACGACTGAGGAAAATCTGATGGTAGGATTGATTAAAAAATTTGCCAATTTACAAAACATCACGCAGATCACTGCTTGTTTGCCAATACCGAGGGCAGTAGGTGAATCTATTCCATGGGGAATCTTAACCATGAACTTGACCAAATTGGAATATGGAAATGAGACTGTGGATTGTAAACAAGAACCTAGAGAAACTTGGGAATTGCAAAAGGTTAAAGTTGGAGAAGAATCACCAGTATATTCAACTATGTGGGAATGTAAAGGACGATTTGTAGCTAAACCAGGATTAGAGGGAGATGTAGGGAACAAAGGATGGTGTTATTATCCTAAAATGGCTACAACAAACACCAGTGTATGGGTAACCGAGACAAAATGTGAGAAAAAGAATCGAACCCTACAGGAAAAGGAAATCGTTTGGGATTCAGTTTGGTCTATGACCTTATATTCCCATTTTCAGTATATGGCAGAAACTCCTTGGTGTTTTACATGGGAGGGAAAAGTTTTTTTCAGTATTACCCTGGGTCAACGATAGGTCAACTTCATTGGGAGAGAAGGAAGATAAAATAGTACCATGGTGGAAATGTGAAAAAGTGTATGATTGCAGTAATGCAGACTTAGTAATCCAAAGAATTCCTCCGCTGGCTGCTGCTTTGAAATATGGTTGTTTTTGTCGAGGTCTGAAGAATACTCTCAATTTAACCAGTACTTTTACAGTCAGAAGAGGAACTTTGTTTAGTTGTAGAAAATCTATTATTTGAAGTCCTGGACATTTAATTTGGGCATTGAGTGATGGAACCTGGACAACTCATCTACCATTAGATGGTAAAGTGAAACAAATTACTTTAGGCATGCCAACATTGTGTCCGATTTGGAAGAAATCACCATTTAGAGGATCCCTAGAGAATTTAGAACTAAAACGAACAAAGAGATCCGAGACAAATGATGATAATTGGAATGAACCATCTACAGGAGTGAAAATTGGCTGGGCACTTGAATCACTTTTAAATCCTATAGCATCATATAGGAACAGAGCATGGCTTTATAAGTTAACTGGTCAAGTGGAAAAATTAGCAAACGTTAACAAAAAGGGGTTTAAGGAATTGAATATATAATTACAGGCAACCTCCAGAATGACTCTACAAAATAGAATGGCACTAGATATGCTCCTACTTAAAGAACATGGAGTGTGTGGATATCTCAAGGATAAACTGGACCACTGTTGTATCCAAATTCCAAATGTCACTCAGGATGTGGAACATGATCTGGACCTACTGGGAAAAATTGAAAAAGAAACTGAAACTATTCAAAAGGATATGTCAGAAGATTGGCTTGGGAAAATTTTTAATAAATTAGGATGGAACTTAAGCTCTTGGATACAATCCGTAATCAAAACTTTGTTTTTGTTATTGATTGTCTTTTTGATGATCATGCTAGTATATGCATGTTTGAAAAAACAGTTTATCAATAGGATTGCTGTCAATCGTATGATTATGAGAGAAGTGCCTACTAGTCCACCAAGATACAGCCCACCACCAAAATATGTTGAAACAAATGACATGTAAATAGTGTGAAAGTATTGAAATAATGATTTTCAACACTTTCAAAGGGGGGAAATGTTGTCGATTTGTTAAAGAGTTGAGATCAATTGATTTTATTGGTTTGATTATCTGATTTTATAGAGTTATTTTATAGAATAGAACTATAGGAGGATAAAAATATATGTTGAAGAAAGTTATGATTATTTAGTAAAAGTAGTTGTGAGACCCTTTGTACATTTTGTACTAAGGCCAGAAGAATGGGTTGGAATCATTGTTGAAGCTTAAGTAATAATTTAGGGTTTGAAAGGTTTCTTTGTATTTAACTAGTCTTCTGTATATAGAAAGTATATTGAGATGTCAGAATGTAGGATTAATGGGAACTGGGGAGAGTCGACTGGAACAGCTTGTAGTTACCTGCCAAGAAACCATGAACTTTAGTAAAAGGTAATTCCGGCAGGGGGAGATCGCGACCACCGACTCATATACCACCTACCCAAATCGTACCCCAGACCCATTTCTGGACCTTTCTAAGCTTTACTGCGCAGAATCGGATATAGGAGGAGAGTATGTAAATGATTTATGGGAAATGTTATGATTATGCATGAATAATTAATGAATATGTATGAATAAGTTCTATATATGGAATCTGAGTTTGAGACCTGGTGTGCGTTGATCGTGAGAGGACTCACTCACGCACCCGGCCGTCAATAAAGAAGTGTCTGCTTATCTACATCAGATTGGTGTCGATAAGTTCTTCATTCCGAGATTTCGGTAACAAGGCTATGTCTAGAAGTGCTTCCAAATTTCCAGGCCAGGGGATGAATCCCAGCTGCATCTGACTGCATGTCAAGGAACGATGTGGCTTCACATGTCCTGGTTTCTACACACACAGGACTAGGCTGCTGGATGAGGACTAAACTGTGTTCTGGTGAGGTCCATGAGTGGGATGATAGGCAGCTTCAGATCAATATACAATGCAGTCCTAGCTTTCTGGGACAAGTTCAGCTGTTTCTCTGCCTTGGCTATTAACCTTGAGAGGTTTATTGCACCTCTCTGTGGCTCTTCCAGCTGTGTCACAGCATGCTGCAGAGATGGTAGCTCCAGGTACAGACAGATGTTCCCAGGAACAGATACTGAAGACCAGAGGGTAAACATGTGACTTGAGTAGAGATCTGCCAGATGAGTGATGTTTATGGGAGGGAAGCACATCTCTTCAGAGTGAGAATTTGTCCTGAAAAGATGTCTTGGTCTTGGCTGGCAATATTTGAATACACTGATCCCTTTGTCTGGAAGAATGTTCATATACTAGCATTGCTTAAGAGTTTTCTGGCTCAAAATCTTTCATTTGTTCTATTCTCAAGAGAAGCTCAGCCCGATGCATACTATGAAAACAGTAACCAATGGAAGATTATCATGAAATAAACTGGCGGAAGGGTTGTGTTATAAGGAGCCTACTCAGGAGATGGCAGCCAAGAGATGGCTGTTGGGAAGGAGCAGCTCCCAGCCTGCCCGGCTTGCCCAGGTGCTGCTGTGCTGGGAAATAAAGGTGTTGGCTTTGGCTGTCACTCATGAAACTGCTACAGTTGCACTCAGGAATGAAGCTTTTAAATTGCTCAACTTTAAAATATATTTTTTGGCCTTTCTCTCAGCTCACTTTCCCCGTAGCTGTCAAAGGAATTTGTAGTTTTATAGACTAATGCATTTATTTGCTCCATCAAAAACATTAGAAAGAGGAAACTGCTAAAACTAATTATTAATTAAATGTAATGAAAACAGACAATGCTAACCACCCCCCTTAAGCTCTGAAAACTCAATCTTGATCTCTTCCATTAAGTGTCCTTTGAAGGTACTTGAAGAAAGGGAGTTAAGAATAGGCTGATGACTAAATCAGCAGGGATGGTGGGTTTTTTTAATACCTTAGGCCTGTTTTTTTAAAAACAAACTATGCAATTTGATCTTATCAGTTGTTACAAAAATTAGCATCCTGATGTATCTTTATAACAGTTCTGTTTTAAACATTTCATTTCTACTGCTTTAAGAAAAAGAGGCAAATAATACATTTTAAAAACTGCTAGCACACCAAAGCCAGTGGTTGCCTATGAATAATCAATCATAAATGAGGGCAGAAAGGTTGATTTAAAAGACAGAACTCAACTTTTCAGAGGCCGTGAAAATTATGTACACTTTATTACCTCTAAAGGCAATAAAAAGTTGAGGCAATTAGCTATGGATTTTGAGATGCATTTTCATACCTTCATTTTCTTTAATCTTTAACATGCAAACTTTTGTTGCACCACAGTTTTGGATATAAAGGGTAATACACGCAATTCAGGTTATAAAGAATCTGTCTTTCACTTCTGCAGAACACTGAGACTTGCTGAAGGATGGAGTTTTGTGCCTTAAAATTAGGGTAATCTGATTCTATATTATAGAATTGTTAAAGTTGGTAGCCTAAAACTTTAAGTACCACTGTTAAAAAATGGAGGAGTTAGAAGGAAAAAAAAAAAAAAGGAAAAAAAAAAAAAGGAAAAAAAAAAAGAGGAAGCTCCATGAAAGTAGCTATTTTTCAGGTGGCAGTAGCTGCCGTGACTTCCTATTCACAGCCAAGCTCCTCCCCCAGCATGCTCCTGCTGAAATGTTGCATTTGGTTTTCCAACGCGTGATGGGGAATAGCCAGAGCTGGTGTCAGAAGATGCTACTGCCAACCAATTCTGTGCATGGTATAAAGTGCAGGGTACAGGGCTGGCAGAATATAGTGTAATTTTAAATGCCAGTGAAGATAACCTCATGTTTATAGGAAGACCTGACCATGGTAAGGTTTTAACACCAACATGGCTGCACTCAAAGCTATCCAAATAGATATTTTGCACTAATGTGAACTGACTTATACTATAATATAGCTTACTGGTAGTGCTCTATTCATAACTATAACCTACAAGATTTTAACTGCAGCTTCTTTGTATACCTAGCAGAGTCATTCCCTTAGGGTTTTCACTGATTGCTACTGGAACAAAGATATATTTGCCCCCTTTTTATACAGTGCTTTTTCAGTAGCATTTCTTCTCTTTAGAGTGCTGTGTAAAAATAAATGCCATATTTAATAGTACTCTTATTTTTATTGCAGTAATGCTGTTAGGCCCTCAAGTAGGCACCACAGAGATACAGTCCCTGCTCCCATAGAGCTCTACACGCTAGCTTTCAGAAGTCAGTTTGATTATAAACTCTCTTGTACATCCCAAATCTGCACATAGGCTCATATGAAAATAACTCTGAATTTGGACTTGATTCTAGTACTTCAAGAAGTCAGCAGCTAGATTCAAGATCAGAATCATACAGAACTTAATTTTGCTGAAGGTATTCCTGACTTCTCTTGCTGAAAGCAGAAACAGAAGCACATGCCAAAGCTCAGCATTTCAGAATATTATTTCACCTGTAACATGCTGTTTTAAAAAACTAAAACAAACAAAGCCCTTGTGCATAATACAAAATATACATATTTCTAGCATTATTTGCAGCTATGCCAACGTAAAAGTGCAATAAACTAAATTATATAAAATATATAAAAATTATATAAATTATATAAAATATATAATAAATAAATAAAATTACAAAATCTGAATTATCCATTTAAATTGTAAAAGAAAACTAAACCCAGTAACTTGAAGTAGTTAATCCTAACTAAATCCTAACAAAACCTTAACCATTACTATGTCTTTCCTTTATTTTGGGAAAAGTATTACGGCCAGGCTGGGAGGAAAATCCTGTTGTCTGGAACAAAATAAAACCCAGCGAAGACTAGTGAATTGAATCATTGCTGCCTAATTGATAAACTGTTAAATCCCCCAGGAAGTTGGATGTCAGATATTGACCTATACCTCCCACCTAAGGTTGAAGAAGGAATTCTGGTTGAATGCCTAAATTTCCTTGCAAAGCAGTACCGGAAATGAAAGATGCTGTAATCTGCTCTGTTGTGAAATTTTCCCTCTGGCCTAGAGTGCATGACCGTAGTTATGTAGGAGCTTCCCACATGTACAGCTGTAGGGTTTTTTTTCTTCCTCACAAGTTTATACAAGAATTGAGGTAGACAAATTTCTATCTTTATTGTCAGAGCATTTGCCCTCAGAGTTCATAATTACAAGTCAGGAGCTTATTATTTAGATCTAAGCGTCTATTACTTTTTTTTTTTTACTTTTAAAATAATTGTTTCAGTCACAAACTCAGCTGATGACAACAATCTGGTTTGACAATTGAGATAATAATCTAGATTGTTTTTCAGAATGTTAAAAAAACCCACCCCAAAACATAACATTTCATAGATTTATAATAAAGGCCAGTGTAATAGTATTGGTAATGCTTCTCAAGATGAAATTTGAAAACCCATCATAACATTGCAGAGAAGATGCCGTAAATGATTACAAAATTCATATTTTCTTCTCAGAGAGAAGGTTCCAAAGGTTTGCAAAGGTCGGGAATGCATTTAGGACCTTGGTGGCAAATTCTGACTACTCTTTGCCAAGTGTGGACTAATTCTACTAACGGTGCTAAACCAGGGGAGGCTGTAAATTCCACCAACAGCGTGACTCATCAACACACTGTCAACGATGGTGATTCCGTCCACACCTCCTCTGCCCTCAAAGCTTCTGTCACTGATTGCAGCGACCCTCACAACACAGGACCAAGCGCGGGAACAGGAAAACTCAGACAATGATTCCATTGACACTGATAAACCTTTTGATCCAGGTCCTATAGATCTGGAAAAGGAGCTAGACTCTTCCCCTGCCCCCCCCCCCCCCCCCCCCCCCCCCCCCGGTCTCTCCCGATGCATTGACTGTATTTTTGGGGAGGGTGAAAGGGGGTCTGAGGGATCGGTTGCAGGAATGCAAGTGGGAAACGCTTAAGCGAGGGGATTTGGGAGTCGCTATGGCATGTTCAGTATTTTGTCAGACAAATCAACCTCGAGAGTGGCAGCCTGTGCAATACGAGGCTGTTAAAGAGTTAAGCAAAGCAGTGCGGGAAGGGAGGATTCGTAATACATTTGCTATGTCCCTTCTTGAAGTGATGGCAGAGCCTTATGCACTCACACTACACTGCGTGATTGGAAGTCATTGCTTTGTATGGTACTAACTCTGAGACAGTATATGATGTGGTTATCTGATTTTTGTGAGCTATGTGTAGTGGCCTTGATTGAAAACCTTAATCGAGGAATTTTTGTTAACTATGAGCAGCTGGCTGGAGAAAATGATTGTGCTGATTCTGTGACTCGGGCAAGGTATCTCAGGGACAACTATTTGCAAATGAAGGAGATGGCTGTTTAGGCAGTCCGGATGCAGGAGTCTTGCCGCAGTCTTGCAGGGTCCTAGAGAGTCACTAACTTTAATACTAACTTTATTGATCGGCTTCAGAATATTTTGCAACAAGTCGAACATAAGGAAGCTCAAGGTTTGCTTCTAAAACAACTAGCTATGATAATGCCAATGAAAATTGTAAACGGGCAACTTTCACAATCGCAACCCCAACATGTGTCAAATGATTATAATGCAGAACTCACAGCAGACTGTAACTCTCAGGCTGAGTTCTGGAATGCAGCATAACACATTTTTTTTGCTTCTCTAACCTCTTCTGTAAGAATAGTACACGCTCTTAACTTGCTTAGTAAATTAGGCTGCTAGCTTGCTAAACAAAGTAATACTACAAATAATATTTTTTTTTTCTGGCTTATTAACAGATGTTGATTCTGTCCATCATATGTTGCTACAGAACCGAGTTGCTATTGTTTTTTATTATTAGCACAGGGACACAAGTGTGAAGACTTTGATAGGATGTGTTACGTGAATCTGAGTGACCACTGTGAATTAATTTACAAAAGTATCCAAAACTCAAAAGCCTTAAAACAAAGATCTGCAACAGAGCCAGGGGCGGGGATGCCTTTGGTCTCTTCTCACGGCTGGGAAACTTTGGGCCATGACTCAAAAGTATTACAGGATTTATTATAATTATCTTTAACCACCTTATTGATGTTTGCCTTATGTCTCCCATGCCTTTTTTTTCTGTATTCAGTGTTTAGTTGATTGTAACATAAAGCAGGTCATGGTCACCCAGCTACACACACCCTTTGCCTCCTCACAATTAAGCAAAAAAGGGGAGGATAGAGAATGTCTGAAGAGATATACAGGAGAGGAAAATGGGGAATGGCTGACCTAACAAGAGATGAGAGAACAGCTAGGTGTTGTGAAGGAGAGTAGGAAAGATAAACATGGTTATCTAGTGTTTCATAGGTGTCTGCATGCTTGTAGAGATATATAGCTATGTAACTGCATGAATGATTTCTGCCCTGAGCCTGGTGGAGCATGTGTTACCGAAATCTCGGACTGAAAAACTTATCGACACCAATGTGATGTAGATAAGCAGACACTTCTTTATCAACGGCCGGGTGCGTGAGCGAGTCTTCTCACGATCAACGCACACCAAGTCTCAAAATTAAACACCATATATAGAACTTATTCATACATATTCATTAAGTATTCATGCATAATCATGATATTCCCCGTAAATCATTAACATACTCTCCTCCTATATCCGATTCTGCGCAGTAGAGCTTAGAAAGGTCTAGAAATGGGTCTGGGGTACGATTTGGGTAGGTGGTATATGAGTCGGTGGTCGCGATCTCCCCCTGCTGGAATTACCTTTTACTAAAGTTCACAATTTCTTGGCAGGTAACCACAAGCTGTTCCATTCGACTCTCCCCGGTTTCCATTAATCTCATATTCTGACATTTCAATACACCTTCTACATACAGAAGATAGGTAATAACTTTAGGGTTTGAAAGTTTTCTTTGTATTTGACCAAAGTTTTAACAATGGTTCTAGCCCATTCTTCTAGCCGTGGTACGGGATGTACAGAGGATCTCATAGCAGCTTTTACTGTGCAACTATAAGTTTCATTAAAATATATTTCTTATCCTTCTATATTTCTATTCTATAAAATTATTTGATTGATTATTTGATTTTATAAAATTAAGTCAATCAATCTTAACTTATTAGCAAATCTATAACACATGCAGCTGCGGTTTGTGTCCGGGCTCAGAGATGTAAATATGGGCTTCTCTGTTATGGTAAAGCGTCTCTGGTTGCGCATATATATATAAAATAAAGAAGAAAAAAAAAGAGTGAGGGAATGAAGGGAATGACCCCAGAGGCACGTTCAGAGAAAGCATGCTATGTTTTGAACTTTTTGACTGAACCAGTCCTTGAAACTGACTTGCAGACATTGTTGCAAAAAAGTGAAGGTATGTGGGGAATGAAGAATCTTTCTGAAAGCCTTGATATTTGGGATAATTGATTACTTCTGTATAATGTTAATTCAAAAGAAGTTGATATTGTTTACACTTTGAATGTCGATAATTTTCTTTCTGTAGATGCTAATGTAGTAGGAGGCTGTGATGGGAACGTATTGCAGCGGTTCTTCTCTTATCCGGAGTAACAGCAGGGAAAGCATTAAAGAGTTAAATCACCTTGTTTGTTAGGCAGTTAAGAATGTGAGTCAAATTTGAGACTATGACTTACAAACCAGAGCAACTATTGGCTTTTGTTGTTGGCTCAAGGACATGGCTGTGAGGATTTTGATGGTATGTGCTGCGTGGATTTTAGGCGCCCCATTGCAGCAACACGTTATCAAAATCTGAGAAAATGTCAGCCTCTTTGGCATCCATTTGCTCAATTGGCAGTATTGTTTGTTTGCTATTGCCTTGGTTGCTGTCATGTTTGCAAGGGCCCTGCAGAACATGGCAAACCTGGTACTAGCTGTTCAAAAACAAAAAGGGGAAATTGTAAAATTGTACGGAACAGAGACAGTGGGTTGTTTTGACATTGATAATGTGCAGCTTTGGCCTTGCTTTGACGATGTGCAGCTGTGATCCTGCAGCAAAGAGTTAAATAACTTTGAGGGAGTATGAGAAGAAAAACTAGGATGAGACAGAAACAAAGGAGTAATGTGATCTCACCTCTAGAAGATAAGGAAACAGCATGAACAGTAGAGAGTAGCCTATAGTGAACAGCACTAAGGATAGTGTTGTATGAATGTGACTGATCACTCGAACTCTATTCATAAGCAGCTTGCTGAGTTAAGAAAAAAATGTACAGGCCATAAAGACTGAGAACGGGTTAAGGGGCTGGCTTTCAAGCCTTGGGTTAGGGGGATGGTTACAAAATATAACCAAAGGAGCATTGATGGTATTGACAGTATTGTTGGTTTTAGTATTAGGTGTTCCTTGTTTGTTTCAATGCTTACAAGGAGAACATGCAAACGGGATTTGGATTGCTCAAAAACAAGAAGGGGGAGATGCAGGAGGGGGCCTGGAAATCAGGACCTTAAGCACCAATCAGTCAGCTGAAAGGAATATGCTCAAGCCTGTAGGCCACAAACCCTGGGAGGACAAGGAGGGTGAATAAATAACAACCAACAGTATGAGTCAGGCTGAGAAAAGATAAGGGAATGAGGCACAGATGGGCCAAGGAGAGGTAACACCTTGCTGTTAATTGATGACTGTAAACACTTACTAAAAGTGTCCTTTGTTTGTAGTTAACCACCAATCAGGAATTGCCTAGTATGCAATGCTTAGCTTAAAGAACCAATCTGTTTAAAGCATGCAGCTTCTGAAAACATATATAAACTCGTGATTGTATACAATAAATTGACATTTGTTTGCATCAAGCAGTGTCCCATCTCTCCATTGCAGCACTAGGACAGAAAATAACTGTACTGGTTTCTCACACAGTGTCAGCAGTGTTGGAGCAGAAAGGAAATCATTGGTTATCACCCTCTAGATTTCTGAAATACCAGGCAATCCTGGCCGAATCAGAAGACATAACTATTCAAGTGACTAATATTGTCAACCCAGCTTCATTCCTAGAAGGAAAAACCTCAGCTGAACCTGTCATGACTGCCTGGACACCATTGAAGCAGTCTATTCCAGCCGTCCAGACCTCAAGGAAGAACCTCTCCCAGCAGCAGAAGATTGGTTTTCAGATGGGAGCAGTTTTGTGAGACAAGGCGCGAGAATGGCGGGCTATGAAATTACCACAACAGAACAGGTGATTGAATCAAATCCTTTGCCTGCAGGAACTTCAGCTCAGAAAGCAGAACTGATAGATCTCATTCGAGCTCTAGAAATGGCAATAGGTAAATAAATTAACATTTGGACTGATTCTAAATATGCCTTTGCCATTGTTCACGCACATGGAACGATCTGGAAAGAACAAGGACTTTTAACTGCCCAAGGAAAAGCTGTAAAATATGCTGAAGAAATTCTACGATTCTTAGAAGTTGTCCAACTCCCGTCACAGGTGGCTATAATGCATTGCCGGGGACACCTGAAAGGTAACACTGTTCCAGAAATAGGTAGCAGAAAAGCTGACACAGAAGCTAAATTAGCTGCTGCAAGAAGCAAAGAAATACCAGTAGCTGCACTGGTACCAGAAAAATTAGATGCAGAGAAAAAGGTTGAGTATGAAGAGTCAGATTACCAATGGATACACGAAAATGGAGGTAAGTTGCTAGACAGTGGATGGGGCTAATTGAAAACGGGTCAGTTAGTGCTACCAGGGAAATTAATGTGGCATTTTGTGAAAACAGAACATGATAAGACACACTGGGGATTAAATTCTTTGTATCAGCACTTGACAAATCACGAGAAGTGGTTAAAATTTTGCTAAACAAAATTATACCACTATTTGGAGTCCCTAAAAGCATATCATCGGACAGGGGCTCCCATTTCTGTGCACAAATTGTACAAGCAATAAGTAAAGCACTGCAAATCGATTGGCGATTGCATACTCCATACAGACCACAAGCAAGTGGACAAGTAGAAAAGATTAATCACCTCATTAAACAGCAAATAGTCAAAATTTGTCAAGAAGCAAATCTACATTAGCATCAAGCTTTACCTGTTGCTTTAATACGCATCAGGGTCAAGGGTTAAGATTTATGGGAGTGATTAAGGGTGTCCAGGGTTTAGATTAGAAACACTGCAGAGAAGCCATAGCTGTGATGGCAGAAAAATGCTTCTTGCTGTTACAGGCTGTGCCTCCTTTAGGAGCTCTACTGATTCCTTTTGCTGTGCACCTACAGTAACAGAGCTTCCTCAAGGCTAAGCGAGCCTGCAAAAACTGGGACTATTCTACCACAGCATGAATATCTCAATTCAGTTTATATACTGCAGTGTCATTTTTATGTAAAAAGCCCCAGTAATTAATACCAACTTAGTGTTGATGTCACAGCAAATCCATACATGCCAGTTTACATGTTTTTATTTTAGTAATGTGAAAAATCTCTTACTATTAACTCATGCTGGTGGCTTTTAAACAGGACTGTGATACATACAGCTGTGCATATATTAATTGTGCCCTGGTCCCATCTGACATATCTCAAGTGAATGTTTCATTAAGAGTATGGAAACCTGCCATCATAAAAGTAAGTAAATACCATTTGCATTCAGAATACTCTTGGGTTTGAGAAACTTAAGCCACTGTTTGTAATGTCTATTGAAATTGCATCTTTAATTTTCTTAAGTTTCCATAGTCCTCTAGTATTTGAAACAATTTTTCTGGCTATTTTAAAATTTCCTCAAAACTAACTTGCATGCATTTTATTATCCTTAAAGTAGGTACTTAAAACTTAGGAATTTCAAAACACATAAAAAAAACCCCCACCCCTTATTCTGTATTGATGATCCTTCTTTTTTACTAGTTACTTATGCATCCACAAATTCTAATTCAGCAGATGTAAGGAGGGGGTACATAGAAGTATATAATTTTAAAATAAGTTTTAATCTGGGAAGTTTTCTTAGGTCTAGAAAGGGTTTTTTTGATCAAAAAGAGCAGAGGAGAGAGAGTACACTTCAGAGCACACCTCAGTATTGTCTTATGGCTATGACAAACACCAGTATGTTGTCTATTTTCCTCAGTTGATGAATATTTGATATTGAGTTCCTGTTCTGTGTCTTTGTTTTTCTCTGGAAAATGACAGGACAGGAGGGGAGATACAGCAGACTTTTAGAAAGCCAGAATCTCTCCCTGTGGCCAAAGTAGTATTTCAGGATTGATTAGTATTTCTTTGAAATCTCTGCTTTCTACTCTTTCAACACTGTATTGCTGTCTTGCAAACCGTGATGTGTGTGCTGAAGGTGACACAGATGAGCAGCTTCACTGACTTGTATTTTTCAGCATCTCTCCCAAAACTTTAGCATTAAGTTTTGCTTTCATCCTTCTCTCTTCTACAAAGCTTTCTGCTTCAGAATACCTTATTGTGAACCGTAGGCATTTCTCTCTTCTTCCAGGCAAATATTCGCAGCTTAACCTTTGTTGTGAAAGCATTACTTAGGGGTGAAAACTAATCACTGATTTTAAGAAATGACCATCAAAAACTGGAGGTAAGACCATGATAATTCATGGATTTACTTTTTCATAGGATTTATTCTACTATTGAATCATTTGTTATCATTCATTACTAGTGAACTGATTGTTAGCTGTTGTATTTAGAGTAGGATAAGTACATTACAAGTAAGTGATTTCATATTACAGTAGAAAATGTCAGAATTAGCCAACTGATGATACTGAAATCCTGTTATGCTCCAACACACCTGGGTGAAAAGTACTGTCTGAAGTATTTCTGCCTGTTGCAGTATAAATGCTTTCTGTATCTGTGTAAAATGAAAGCATAATTAAATTTCTTCTTTTAGTGAATCAATAGTATTTTTGAAATTGTCCTGGGTCATTTAGAAGTGAACTTACTTTATACATTGTATTTTCTTTATTATTTCTTTCCATTTCATTACCCAGGACATATATTTGAAAAAGGATCTTTTATTTTTCAGAAGCTCCCTGCCATTTTCTTACATGCTACATCTGAAACAACAATGCACTAATAAGCTCCTATTAAAATCCAGAGTTGTTTATTCATAGGCTATTAATAAGAACTTGTATATAACATTATAGTAGTGGTATCAGATATAATGAGAAATGTAGAAAGAAATTTTCTTAGACTTGTTATTTATC
This sequence comes from Falco naumanni, assembly GCF_017639655.2. NCBI lineage: Eukaryota > Metazoa > Chordata > Aves > Falconiformes > Falconidae > Falco > Falco naumanni. Next base: position 80,478 of record NC_054079.1, on the reverse strand, counting down.
CTTTAATACTTTTTATTCCAAGAGGTTTATGGTGGCTAATGCATTGCTTTTCTGTGATGATTGTTATTTTGATCTTATAAGTCAGAGCTGTTCTTGGGGATTCCTTTCCTAGGCATATTATAAAGATGGGCTCGATTAAGGTAAAATTGTGCCAACATTCCCGTGAATTAAAGCACATGGTTGTATTTAGAAGGGTAAATTCCTTATCTACCTTTCTGACATTAATCAGGGTGTCTCCTGAAATCTTGGTGTTATCCCTTTCATTATATGTTTGACACCCTACTTTTATCCTACCTCCTAATTTTCCCCATAATTGGTCGACTTTGTGTACATCCTCCTGATCCCATTGATGCCTTTGGTACACCGCATTTTCAGAAAAAAACACCATAGCTACTTTCGTCTTTGAGTCCACCTTCCCCATTATTCCAGTGTGTTTTTTCTGGGCATGATTCCAAGGCCAGTTATCAGGCTCTTGGTTGTAGGCAAGAGAGAGGGTACAAAAAACCACAAATGGTTTAAACCCACTATTGATCATTTTAAGAATCTAAACGTTCCTCATATATACATATAAAATCTGTTTTGATCAAAAATATCTTTGTTTGAGTTGGGGCTTACTGATAACAAGTTGGGCAAGACTGGCCACTGGCTCAGTCCCAGACTCTTTTGTTCTATATTGTTTGTTGTGGTGCCCTTCCCATATGGTGGATCCACAACCGCTCAGGTTCACTTACTTGCCACCCACATTGTTCCCATTTGTCCGAGTAAATTTGAGTTTTAGTTCTTTCTTATCTGGGGTTACTTTCCACGAAGCTGCAGGAGCTTTCTTGATCCGGGTATGGTGAATCCAAGAATTCTGCCCCTCAACCTTGATTGCAGTGTAGGTGGTGAGTAGGACTTGAAAAGGTCCGGTCCACTGTGGTTCCAGGGTTTTATCTGCAAAACACTTAACGTATACATAGTCCCCTGGTCGTATATCGTGAACGGGTCCATCCAGACCCCTACTGCGTGTTCCCATCACATGCTTCTCAATTCTTAATTGTTTGTTTAGTGCCACCATATAGGAAGTCATTGTTTCTTCACCAATCTGTGAAGACATCCCCTTTTGTACCCCATAGGGTCGTCCATATAAAATTTCAAATGGGCTAAGCCCCTCTTTTGCTCTTGGTCTAGTTCGAATTTGTGTAAGAGCTAATGGCAAAGACTGGGGCCAAGTTAGATTTGTTTCTTGACCTAACTTGACAATCTGTCGTTTGATTAGATGATTCATCTTTTCCACCTGGCCACTCGATTGTGGTCGGTATGGGGTATGTAATTGCCAATCTATTCCTAGATGGTGGCTGATCTGTCGTACTATTCTGGACACAAAATGTGGTCCTCTATCCGAGGACATTACCGCTGGGACTCCAAACCTAGGTATTATCTCTTGGAGCAGTATTTTGGTCACTTCCCGGGCTTTAGCAGTTCTGCACGGGAAGGCTTCTGGCCAACCTGAAAATGTATCTGTTAGTACCAATAAATATCGATACCCCCCTTTTCTAGGAAGTTCCGAGAAATCGATCTGCCAGTGTTGCCCTGGAACATTTCCTCTCCCAATTTTTCCCAACTTTGGCCCCTTGGTAATCTTAGGATTAGTCTGAAGACAAAGGTCACATTGTTGGGTTACTTGTCTAATAGCACGAAATTTGTATACTACTATTATGTTTTTAGTGAGATCCTTATATAGAGCTTCTGCCCCCCAGTGCCTTTTTCTATGCTCTTCCCGGACTACTGACCATACCATATAGGAAGGAATCACTATTATCCCATGTGAGATTATAGCCCACCCTTCCTCATTATATGATCCCTCTAGGTCAGAAATCAGTTTGCGATCTTCTTTAGTATAGTCTGGTTTACCTTCTAGAGATATTTGTCCATCGGGTATTAGTGCACCCTCTACCTTGATTGCTTTTCTGGCTGCCTGTTTTGCTTCCCTGTCCGCCAGTTCATTTCCTCTTTCCAATTCTGTGCTCACTTTCTGGTGTGCCTTGATGTGCATAATTGCCACCCTTTCAGGAAGCTGGACCGCATTTAGGAGTTTCAAAATTTCTTCCGCATATTTGATGATTTTTCCTTGGGAGTTTAACAGTCCCCTTTCTTTCCATATTGCTCCATGAGCATGTACCACTCCAAAGGCATATTTAGAATCAGTCCAAATATTTATAGGTTTTCCCCGAGCTCTCTCCAGAGCTCGAGTAAGGGCTATGATTTCAGCCTTCTGTGCCGAAGTGTCAGCTGGTAGCGGCCCCGATTCTATCACTTCTTCAGAGGTTGTAACAGCATATCCGGAATGTCGCTTTCCATTCAGCATATAGCTGCTCCCATCCGTGAACCAATGTTCAGCTCCATTAATAGGAACATCCTTGAGATCTGTCCTACTAGAATAAGTGGCTTCGATTGTTTCTAGACAGTCATGATCGACTGATTCTCCAATATTCCCATTAAGAAATGAGGCTGGATTGATGATGTTTGTAGTCACGATCTCAACATCATCTTGTTCCACCATTATGGCCTGGTATTTTAGGAATCTCTGTGGGGAGAGCCAGCGCCCCCCTTTTGTTTCAAGGACTGCAGACACTGTGTGGGATACTAAGACAGTCATTTTCTGGCCCAAGGTAAACTTCCGGGCCTCCTGGATGTTTAGGATGACAGCTGCTACTGCTCTCAGGCAACCAGGCCATCCTTTTGCAATGGCATCCAGCTGTTTAGAGAAGTATGCCACTGCCCGTCTGTATGGTCCCAAATCTTGTGCCAGTATTCCTAATGCCATTCCCTGTTTCTCATGGGAAAATAGGAAAAATGGCTTACTCACATCAGGAAGTCCTAGTGCTGGTGCTGACATCAAGGCTTTCTTCAGTTCATGGAAAGCTCTGTCTGATTCAGCATCCCACTGAAGATCCTTCTGATTAGCTGCTATCAGGGAATATAATGGTTTAACAAGCAAGCCATAATTACATGTCCAAAGCCGGCACCATCCTGTCATTCCCAGAAATGTCTGCAGTTCCTTTACAGTTCATGGTCGGGGGGGCTTGGCATATGGCTTCTTTTCGGGCCTTCCCTAGGACCCGTTGTCCGGCACTGATCTCGTACCCTAGGTATGTGACCTGTTGTAACACCACCTGTGCCTTCTTCTTAGAAACTCGATATCCTTGTAGTCCCAGAAAGTTCAGCAGACTCACAGTCCAAATAATACAAGATTCTTCGGTTCTGGTTGCAATAAGAAGATCGTCTACATATTGTAACACTTTCCCTTCTCCTGACGGTGGTTCCCATAACTCCAAATCCTTTGCTAATTGGTTTCCAAAAATTGTGGGGCTATTTTTAAACCCCTTTGGCAACACCGTCCATGTGAGCTGGGTCTTTCGACTGCTTCTGGGTTTTTCCCATTCAAAAGCAAAAATTCTTTGTCTGGCTTCATGGAGAGGGAGGCAAAAGAAGGCATCTTTGAAGTCTAAAACTGTGAACCAAGCTAGGTCAGGTGTCAGGGTGGTTAGTAAGGTATAGGGGTTCGCTACTACAGGATACAGATCCTCTGTTATTTTGTTAATGGCCCTTAAATCTTGAACTATCCTATAAGACCCATCAGGTTTTTTAACTGGGAGGATAGGTGTGTTAAATTCTGACTCACATTCTTTTAGTAGTTTTAGTTCTATGAATCGCTCTATGTTTGGACGAATTCCTTCCCTATCTTCCCTTTTCAGTGGGTATTGTTTAATTCTTACCGCACTCTGTCCTTCCTTCAATTTTACTATTACAGGTGATGCATTCTTGGCACGTCCCGGTATGTCAATTGCCCATACTCCGGGATATACCTGATCAATAATTCTGGTATCAATTTCCCTTTTTATAGGAGTACTGGCCAAAGATAGGCTCATAACCTGTATGTATTGATGATCATTTACCTCCAGAGTAACTTCCCCTTTTTTAAATTTGATTGTTGCCTCCAATTGTTCTAATAAGTCCCTACTAAGAAGGGCCTTTGGGGAATTTGGCATAAATAGGAATTTATGGATCCCCATCTGTTTTCCCAACTTATATTTTAAAGGTTTACAAAAATAAGCCTTTTCAGTTTGGCCAGTTGCACCTTTTTACTGAAACATAATCATTTCCCGAAGGCATTAAAGCTTGGTTCAAAACCGAATAGGTAGCTCCTGTGTCTATTAAAAATTCCACCTCCTCTTGTTCTTCTCCTAATTTTATTTTTACTAATGGGTCGGCTAGTCAATTTTTTTCTTCCATGTGAGCTATTGTTTTCCCTTGATTACTGTGCCATTTAGTATTTTCTTGATGTCGGCATTCAGGGCATTCGTTTTTCCAGTGTCCTGTCCTTTTGCATATTGCACACTGATTCCTACCCAGGGGTGTCAGCCCACGCCTTGATTTAACTTTAGATTTTTGATTCTCATTCTCTCTTACTACTGCTAATATTTTCTTTTGGTCCTGCTTGTAACCTTCTTCTCGATTACTAAATATTCTCCATGTTTCCTCTACTAATTTTTCCAAGTCTCTATTTTCAGGAGGTCTCAATTTTTGCAACTTGCGCCTAATATCCCCCTGTGATTGTCCTAAAAAGAGGGATATTAGTTGCTGTGCGCCCACCTCCGAATTTGGGTCCAGAGACGTGTGCCGGCGCATTGCATCTCTTATTCTGTCTAAGAATTCTGAAGGTGTTTCAGAGGGACCCTGTCTAACCTCATATAACGCTGCCCAATTCATTGTTCTAGGAATTGCTTTCTCCATTCCTCTGAATATCCATTCCTGGTATGCCTGTAATCTTCCCATTTCAGCGGCACAGTTTGGGTCCCATTCCGGGTCCAACAAACGAAATCATTCTCTATAATTATCTCCCTTTATATTATAGTGTTCCTTTGCGAGATCCCCCGCTGTTTTTATGACTAATTGTTTTTCAGTTTCAGTCAAACAATCTAATAATAATTGTATATCACTCCAGTCAGGATTGTGCTGTTTTATTAGAAATTTAAAATTCTGTGCCGTCTTTATCGGATCATTATGGTATTCTCGGGCAGCCTCTTTCCATTCTCTCAGATCAGCACCCGTGAATGGAACTTTTATTTTCATTGTTCCTCCGTCCGGATTTATGGCTTCTCGGAGGGGTGCCTGTAAAATAGACTTCTGTCTGGTGCGTGAAGACACCGGAATATTTGGAGCCATAATGGCGGTTTTTGTGTTTCTTTGTGTGGCAGCGGGTGTTTGGCTTGCTTTATAAATAACTTGTGGAATTTCTTCCTCTTGTTCGCCTGGGGGTGGACTGGGAGCCCCGGCCGAACCTTGTCTCTCCACTCTATAAGGTGGATTAAATAAATCCTTTAATTCGGGCTCTTGTACTCCGTTTAATTTGATACACCTTTGTCCAATACTACATGCTGAGCAACATCTTTTCAACTTTCCTTTACGCTCCCTCCTATCCTCTCTTTCTAGTGCTAGTACCATAGGATCCCGAGGGGGTACTAAGCCGCAGTCCTTTTGCCACTCAGGTTTGTCCCGGAGGACGAAGAACATGTCTGCATATGATACTTCATCCCATTTTCCCTCTCTCCTCAGAAACAACATTAATCGCAGGAGAGTGTTATAATCTAACGTTCCTCCCTCCTGAGGCCATTTCGCATCACTCCAATTTACACAAAGGCCACCACTGATTACAATATTTAATCAATTTCCTTCTATTCTCGGTACCACCATGTCCTACGATATCACTCCAATGTTTTAATATACAACCCAAGGGCGATTTTTCACAGGGCTTACTCCTTCCATTTCCCATTTTGCAATTTTAATTACTTTGTTTTTCTCCAGCCGCCTTAGCCACCCAAGGTCGGAAACACGGATAGAGCTCCTTACTCATATTGCACTCAAACGCGCGTCTCAAGCACTCTTGCACTCACACTCAGTCAAAATAATTAAGCTATACATGGAAAAATCAAAATGCGCATCTCAATCACACCATTCACACTCTCCGGGCAGCCCGCAGTCACACAAGCAGTATGTTATACGGTACCGTGCACTTATGTACAACTTTTAGGAACACTGACAGTTCACAAAGTATGCATTTCAATGAACAATTGCCAAAAAACAAACAACAACCCAATTTTTCCTGGTCTTAAGCAGAGTGTTAAGTTTTCCGCTATTTGCCATGAATTACCAGAATATTATTATTTTTCAACATACATTTCATAACTCCAAGTTTTGAACATATAACAAGACAACACATAGAACAAACAAGACACAGAGCGCTATTTCAGTTGTTACATTCTAGGAATTCCCAAATTCTTAAGACAACCTAAAGGAAGTTTTTAGCTTCCTCTTTTTCCTACGCAAAAGTTTCCCTTTTACTTTTGCTGTGAGGTCCCTCTTGTTCCTGTGAGACGTGGCAGTCTGATGGTGAGAAAACATTGCATTGAAAGCAAGGACCTGTCATTTGGCCATAGTGCCATAAATGTTACCATTAACAAACTTACTGGAGTGTTAAGCTCGGGAAATGGGTCCAGGACTTCATCTGGACACTCAGCAGCCATCTTTCTATCTTTTATCATGTATGCCTTTGAACATGCGCATGCGCAATTTGAAACCCCACAGAATGTATTGGAAAAATCTGGAAAGACCGCACATGCGAAATCCCTATAGTCTAGCCATGATAGTGACGCATATATTAAAAAAAAAAAAGGAATGTTTAACGAAACTATAGTATTTATAGTTCATTTATTACTTAAGTGGAATGTATAATTATAAGTGTTGTTTTAGGTTTTATTTTTGTAGGTTATTATTATATGTATTACCCAACCCTTTGGATTTATTTTGGAAACCATGTGTTTGACGCAAAGTAACTTCGATGAACCATTTGACAATCAGTAAACAACAAATAACCATTTATTAACAAACATGAACTAGAAGTTGAATAACAGAATAACAGTCCAGCAAAGTCTCATGTGACGTGGAAAACAGGCTTCTTCACTCGTGAGTCCAGCACAGTCCTGAATAATGTCGGGGTGGTAACTCCATCTGTTCCCTCCATGATAGTCCGTGCCTGGTCCTTGGTATTTTTCTTCACGAGGTAACAAAGATGAACAGAAACCAATAACAAGTCACATGGTAACTTTGCTGGAGATCAACAGGTTTCTTTTGTTTATATAACAGTCTCTCGCACTCTGCTTTGGTATCCTATGGGTTCCACTACTTGGGGCGGATTGCGAGGAAGAGATCACACTCTTCTGTACCGGCGTGACCAAAAAACACTCACAAAAGCACATACTGATGGTTACTGTAGTCACGATGAGACAAAGGCTGAACAGCAAAACTGTACAAAGTGTGTCGTCTCCTGCTCCCATCTTTTCCAAAATGATAAGGATTGTTTGTGGTGAGACAAACAAATTGGTCCGTGACCCTCCTGGTCAAGATTCAGGCTAATGCCCTGACCAAAACTGCACAATGAAAACGCATGCGCAGCCTAACCTTAAAGGGGCATGAAAATTTACCCTTTTAAATGCCCACCTCTTGGCTCTTGATTCTTAACCCCCACAAACAAACCTTATATATGCTAAGAAATGTTTTATTTTGTTTTGTTATGTAATCCTGTTATGATAATGTTTTGAAATTAGCTTATGACATGTTTGAGTTTTGGATTGTTAGCTAACGTTTGTTAGGGATTTATAGTTCTTGTTAGTCATTTTTAGTTATTGCCTGTTATTGTTTATTGATAATGGTAAATGGGTTTAATGCTTAGATAAAGATTGTTAACCTCGTTTGTATAGTTGGCAGAATCTTTTCTCTATCTCTATCTATGCCACCCACGGAGCAGCAATGTTGAACCACGGGGTGGTGTGAAGGACGTTATTGGGACTGTGCTACCTGTCTCAACATTGTTGGCTGACCGCAAAACACAGAGACGGAGATACCCGAATCACCCAGAATAGGAGATCTCCGGGGAATACCCTGCTTAAAACACCCCACTTCCAGACATGTATGTTAGGTTGTTTGCCGATGTCTAAATTGTAATAGAGGTTGGTCCTGTGTTTCATTTAAGAGACAACCTTACTGTATGAAATGTCACAATGATTTGATACGTACCAGGGGACCAGAGGATCAAGTGGAAATTCATAAATTATTTTGTGGATGGGAACTGTCAGTACCTGAACTTTGGGAAGTATATGAAACAGACTGGTATAGAGTTTTAAGACAGTGTACTATAAGATTCTCTTGGAAACGGGCACAACAACCAAACAGGTGGAAATATATTTAAGAGATAACTAACTCTTTAGACCTTGGAAATTATTGACAGGATAACAGTAAAATTCCCCTCAAGACTACCTGCTGCTGCCGAGAAGATATTGATATCCCGTTGTTCTCTGCAAAAGAGTAGATGAGGAAGGCAGAGAGGTACTGAACAGTGGGGAAATGAAAGCTAGTATCCTATTAATGGTATTGATTACCATGACTTTAAAAAAAAATGAACATCAACCCTTCAATTGGACCTTAGGTTGATGGGAATATTCAATAGAAGTTCGGTATAACGTGACAGCCGGATCCCCAAAATTCCAAGTTAAATTGGAAGATTTAGTCTTTTATGAACTAGACCCACCCGGTCGACGAGAAAGAGCAATAAAACCATTTTACCTCTGCCCCAGTTCGAATCCAGGGAAAAGCTATTGCAATTTCCTTAATCACTATTACTGTGCATATTGGGGATGTGAAACCATAGCTTCAAACTGGGACGTAGCCATTAAAAATAGATTTTTAAATATAACATGGGGACCCAGAGGATGCAATCCGCCAGCTCCTAGCTGGGATAGACACATAGAGGGCCCCCATCTTGGCAACTGTAAGCATGTTATACTAGAAATCCTACAGCCTAATGACCACGGATGGCTATTAGGACGAACCTGGGGAATAAGATATTGGGTACCTGGAACTGATAGAAGGGTCTTAATATTTATTCAGAAACATGAACTAAAAACGCCACAAGCAGTGGGACCCAACAGAGTTATTAAAGAACAAAAAGGTGAAAAGAAAAAGCTAAAGGTAAAGAATTTTACAACCACAGTCACCCTGGCTGACTACTTTAATTTCTACTTTGGCGGGACCCCTCATAATGTTGTTATTGGTTCTGCCTTTCGGACCCTGTATCATTAATAAATTTGTAACTTTTGTGAAAAGCAGGTTGGAAGAAGTGCAGCTAATGGTGATGAAGCAATTGGAACTAGAGATGAAAATCATACCAAATGAAAATCCTGAATTAGATGCAGCTTGTGAGGTATTGTCTAGGTTTGATCAGCAAATTATTTATAAATAAAAGAAGGGGGGAATTGTAATAAGTAACTCAAGGTAATTTGCTGATCAACCAAGTTAAGCAAGAGGAATGAACCCATTGTGGTGGTCTTAAGAACTTCCTATTTAACAAGAAGAGACATGTCCACAATGTTATCTTGCTACACCAAACATGGGAACGTCCTGTCTGACAAGAAACCACGATAACAGAAGCAGCAGAGGGGCGTACTGAAGATGTCAGAAGCGACCTCGGGGAAGATAAAAAGAGCTGCTCAGCTTGCTTGAATTTGCGCGCCGTTGGTGGAGCAGGAGACTCCCCGGCCGCCCAGCGCTGTTTTGCTTACTTGTCGCTTGCTTTAATAAATCAAATTTTCTAATTGGCCAGTCTCTGTCATTTAATTGGACAGGTAAACTAAAACACCTTCAGTCCCTTCTGGCCACCCTGTCCGGACTGCGTGGCCGGGCTGAGGAGGGGGGCGGCGGCATCAGCGAGGGGGGCGGCTCCCCCATCTCTCCCCCCCTCCCTCCAGCTCCCAGGCAGGACAAGCAAGCCAGCACCAGTGGGAAGCGCGAGCACCATCATGTCAAAAAAAAGAACAATTGACTCCGAGTGCGGGGTGTTCCAAGAAAAGTGGACTTCTGATTATTTTTTCACGGAGTACAAAGAGCGAGCTGTTTGTCTGATATGCCAGAATTCGGTGTCTGTGTCAAAGGAATACAATTTGCATCGACACTACGAAACTCAACATAAAGGTAAATATGATTCTTTGGTCGGAAAAGTGAGAAAAGATAAAATATTAAGACTGAAACATGGATTGACAACTCAGCAAAATACATTTGTGAAGCAAAAGCAGCTCAATATATCATCACTTTGAGCAAGCTATCAAGTTGCCAAGCTCATAGCGCACACTGGCAGAGCATTCACAGAGGGAGAATTTGTTAAAGAATGCCTTCTTTCTGTGGCCAAAGAGGTGTGTCCAGAGAGGGCGGATTTATTTAGTACAGTGAGTCTTTCAGGACCTACAATTACACGAAGGACTGAAGAAATGGAGGAAAATTTGAATCTGCAGTTGCAAAACTCCTCAAAAAAACTTTGCTATTTCTCACTGGCACTCGACGAAAGCAATGATGTTCGTGATTCTGCACAACTTCTAATTTTCATTTGTGGGACAAATGATTCTTTCAAAGTCACAGAGGAGCTTGCTGCACTGAAAAGCACCAAAGGAACAACTACAGGAGAGGATATCCATGAGAAAGTTTGCCAAACTATGAACGATTTGGAGCTGGACTGGGGTAAACTATTCAGCGTGACAACTGATGGTGCTCCTAGCGTGGTGGGGTCCGTGAAAGGAGTGGTTGCACGCATTAACAAAGAGATGGACAAACGCAGCCATTCACATCCAATAGCCATACGCCGCATCATCCACCAGCAAGCCCTGTGTTGTAAACCACTGAAGCTGGACTCTGTCATGAAAATTGTGCTTTCTTGTGTTAACTTCATTAGAGCTCACGCACTAAACCACAGACAGTGTCAGGAATTTCTGTCTGAGCTAGATGTTGCCTATGAAGATATTCTGTACCACACAGAAGTCCGTTGGCTGAGTCGAGGGAGAATTTTGAAACGATTTTATGACTTGCTTCCACAGGTTTATGATTTTGTGCTTTCTAAAAACAAAGAAGTACCAGAGCTCAAAGATGCAGAATGGAAATGGCACCTTGCGTCTCTGACAGATGTAACAGAGCTACTCAACAGTTTCAATGTCCAACTTCAAGGACAGGGGAAGCTCATCTGTGATATGTATTCACATGTGAAAGCATTTCAAGTCAAATTAGACCTGCTCATTAACCAAGTAAAGGAGGAAAACTTCTGCCATCTCCCCACAACTCAAAACCTGTCTGCAGAAAAACCAGCAGTTGCATTCCCAAACAAAACATGTATGGATGTACTAGAAACGTTGCAAAAGGAGATTTAAAGAGCTTCATCTCCACAAACAGGACATACGGCTTTTCTGGAACACATTTTCTGTTGACATTGAAACTGTTGATCCGATTTACCAAATGGAATTGGCTGAACTACAGACTTGTGACTCGCTGAAAGATGCATTCCAATCAAGAAGCCTTACTAATTTCTATGCATCTCTCCCCTCAGAGACATATCATAATCTCAGGAACCATGCACTCAAAATTGCAACCATCTTTGGCAGCACCTATGTCTGTGAGCAGACTTTTTCCCGAATGAAACATCTGAAATTTCCAATCAGATCCAGACTAACTGATGAACACTTGCATCACTTGCTACGACTGGCAGTGACAAATATGGAACCTAACATTGAACATCTCATTACCCAAAAGCAGGCCCATAGTTCACATTGAAATATTATTTGTTTTTGTTGATTACAATTGTTCTTCATTTTAAATATTGCATTCTTTTCCCTGCTTTTTGTGCACTACTACAAATAAAATATGTGCAGTGTGCATAGGAATTTGTTCGTTTTTTTCCAAACTATAGTCCGGCCCCTGACAGTGTCTGAGGGACAGTGAACCGGCCCCCTGTTTAAAAAGTTTGAGGACCCCTGTTCTAGTATTATAAGTCACACCTCATCTTTGTTACTTATGCATTTAAATGATGAAGAATTTCCATACTAAATAAGCACTTAAATTATGTTTATTTTGTGTAAAAGATTAAAAGTTTATATGAGGATACACTAAAATGTAGATAGCAAAAGATTTCTTTAAACTTAATTAGAATATTCAGTTTCTTTCTTTCATGCACTTGTTTTCCTTCTACAAAGATCTCTTCCCAGGGCTCTCGGGCTGTGCATTGTCCTCAAGAGCTTCCTACATTACTTGCAGCCACACAAAATTAACAGAAGAAAATGGAGGCCTGCAGGCAAAGTGCAATGTTGCCTCAGCATGAGATGACTCTATTGATTGCCAATAGATCAGAAAATGTTGAGGAACACTTCGATAAGATGTACTCATTTGCGGAAGTGCCTTTGCCTTGCCAAGGAAGCCCAAATAATTTGTTCCTTTTCTTGGTACAAAGTTCACTGAAATGAAAAAAAAACCACCATTGCCGTTTTTGAAAAGGTTTTAACTTAGCAGATAGGCTCCATTGGCTTTATAGTAATAGTTTAAAAAGCAGTAATATATTTTATAAAGACTCTTTTCTTTTTTTCTTTAAGGGGAGATTGAGTTGAACGTGCTGGCAAGTAGAACTCTGGAAATATGCCAGAAGGTGCTTTAATATTTGAAATATGCTGTCACTCCTAAGTCCCTTCTGTTTAGTTCCTAAATTAGGGAGAGTAGTTATTGGGAAAGGCTGAGACTTATGCGAATGCAGCAAGTAGGATTAAGTTTGAAGGTGTTTGCAGTTTCTCCTTGTGTCTGTGCAAAAGGTAGTTATTTCATAACAAAAGTCTGCTGAGGGTAGTTGCGTGACTCAGAGGAGAGGGCAAAGCCCTCCGTGGGAACACTGTGTGTGGCTGTGCTTTGTAGAGCCTGAGAGAGCCACTGAGTCAGTGGACTTGCTTGCTGTGCTCATCCGCATGCCTGAAAGCGCACCGGATCCAAAGGGGTACAAGATGAGTTGCCCTGGTTCTGAGCACAGAAGGAAAACTTGAATGGAAGCAAAACAAAAATGACATAGAAGAGCTGTGGACAGGATCCTTGCTTCATTCATCGTGTGAGTTAAATAGTCCTTGAAGGAAGGCAAAAATCCATTTGTTGAACAAAGAAGATAATATTTGCAGAGGTGTTTTCAGTCCCATGTGAGATGCAGGTTTTATTTTAAGAAAATGTATGATTTTGCCAACTTGAAAGATTTAGATGGCACTTTTCACAGTAGCATCTGAATGCTTCAGAATGATAAATGTTTTATCTTTATAGTATGTCTGTAAAGGCACAGCAGTGCTATTATCTTATTATGATTTTGTAAAGGAACAGAATTATGTAGGAATTCTGACTCACCTATAAACACATAGAAAATCTGTAGTAGCAGAGGAAATACTTCTATTCATTATTATCCAGCCAGTTTGTTAACCATGTGAAATGTGTTCATTTGATTCGTGTCAATATAGAACAATGCTAGGACCGCATGATGAAATGTAACCTTCTGTCTTACATACCCTTGTATAACCACACGCTTAAGGAAAACAGAGTGATCAATGTATATAGTTCCTGTACCTTACAAAGGACATCTGGTTACACACCCTGATATGCAGGCTGAGCTGCTAACTGCAAAGTGTTAAGTAAGAGAAGTTTACAGGGCACATGTGTAAAATCTAGGGTCATCCTAAGGGTGAGCCGAGGAAGACTGCTGACTTCATCCATCGACCACCAGATAGGGGTTAAGAAGACCCTCGGAGATAGAAAGAGCATGTGCCACGAAGTACACGCCTATTCCAAGGATCCATTTACATAAACCAACCCTTTCTTAGAAATAGCTATGAATATGTATTAGTTTAGGAAATATAAACCAAAAATAAATTTTGTACAAAATTTTGTACGTCTTGGTGGAGCGGAGACTCCCGGCGCACCCAGCGCTGTTTTCTTGCCTCTATTTGCTTAATAAATTGCAAACTTTGATTGTAATCCTATTTTGGGACTAAGTTATTTATCACAATTGGGGGCTCGTCCGGGAAGGCTTTGGTTCCTGAATTCTGACTTGATCAAGGAGGGGCACCCCACCATTTGGTGGCTCCTGTTCGAGTCGGGTCGGGACTAACGCCATCCTGAACCTGAATAAAGGCAAGCAAAGAATTTGATTTTTTTTATGAGCTCCCTTGCCGGCTGCAGCACTATATTTTGCCCGTAATTCTGCGCGCAAAGATCCGAACGAAGATGTCAGAGTCGTAAGTATTTAAGGCGCATACGGTTCGGTTGGGTGGGATTCGGTTGCCTGTGTGTGTAAGAGTGTGACTGAGACAGAACTTTGTTCCAAAGCGATTGTGGAGGTCTTCTAACCACGGTTCCAATCTCCCACGAGGGACTTGGCCGGTGAAGGACCGAAGCGATTCCTATAGGATTCGTGGGTGGGTGATGGGTCCTAAACCCCCTGCAAGACACTCCTACTAAAGTAACCAAGGGCTGTAGGAATTGCCACAGTAAAATTCCTAGATGGGTCAGACAAAATCGAAGACCAGGGACCAGGAGAAAGGGAGCAAATTACCAGACATACCACCAGAAAGTCCATTAGGAATAATGATTAGAAATTGGAACAACAGGGGCCCCAGAAAAGGAAAAAATAAATTAAAAATGATCCAGTATTGTATGGTAGAATGGCTGAAGGAGCCTATAAGACCACATATCTTTTGGCCTGTTTTTGATTCCTTTGAATTAACATGTATATTTAAGGCCTGGCAAATCCAGTCTTCAAAGGAACCTTTTAGTCAGGAGGAAAGTGATTATGCAGGATTATGGATCAGGACTTCATGTCCTTTTCCAGCCTCAATACTTACACTAAAAGCAGCAGAAGAAAAACAGAAAAGAGAAAAAGATGATAAATGGTAGCCATTAGATAACCTATCACCTCCATATCTTAACAATCCACCCCCGGCGGCAGCTCCCCCTCCGGTGGCCGTGGTATCTCCACCAGTACCACCATTGCCCCTGCCTCCACTACCAACAGCACCAGAATTAGATCGACCTCCAGCTGCACGTACGAGAAGTAGGACTGCCGTATCTGAGGGAGCTTCTTTTATATCCCTTACGAGAGGTACCCCTCAGAGGCAATCAGGGAGGCATCGGGTTTGTGGCAGTCCCATTAAATACTACAGATGTAAGACATTTCAAGAAAGAAATGGAGACCCTATTAGATGATCCCTTCGGAGTAGCTGAAAAACTGGACCAATTCTTAGGCCCCAATACTTATACTTGGGAAGAAATACAATCCATTTTAGGTATCTTATTTACTGCTGAGGAGAAGGGAATGATTAGGCAAGCTGGAATGAGAATTTTGGAAAGACAGAATCAGGCAGGACCCCCGGGAGACCAAAAATGGCCAAATGTAGATCCCCGCTGGGATCATCAACAATCCCAAGGAAGACAGAATATGAGGGACTTGAGAACATTAATCATACAGGGAATAAGGGAAGCGGTTCCCCGAGGGCAAAACATTAGTAAAGCATATAATGAACAACAAGGGAAAGATGAATCTCCAACAGAATGGTTGGAGAGATTAAGCAAAAGCCTACAAATGTATTCTGGAATTGACCCGAATACAGTGGCCGGAACCGCACTCCTTAGAACACAATTTGTGGCTAGATCCTGGGGGGACATAAGAAGGAAATTAGAAAAGTTGGAAGACTGGCAAGAGAGAGGATTAGAAGAGTTACTTAGGGAAGCACAGAAAGTATATGTTAGGAGAGATGAGGAAAAAAAAAAGCAAAAGCCAAAATCTTTGTAGCAGCAGTAAGAGAAAGCCAGAGAAATAAGACCCTGTCTGAAGAGAGAAGGGAAAAAGGAATAGAGAAAACACCCAGGGGACAATCTTATCGAGAAAGATCCACAATTCCCATCTGTTACTATTGCAATAAGAAGGGACAAGTTCAGAAGAACTGTCGCAAGCGGGAACAGGATGAGAAAATATTCAAAGAAGAGTAGAGGTGTCAGGGGCTATATCTTTTGGGGACTTCAACATCAACAGAGCCCTTGATAAAATTATTAATTGGTCCCCATAAAGAGGAAGTTTTATTCTTAGTGGGCACAGGGGCTGAAAACCCCACTATTAGAAAACTTCCAAAAGGAATAGAAAAAGGGAAGAGTTATATGTCAGTAGTAGGGGCAAAAGGAGAGCCTTTTAAAGTACCTGTCTTGAAAGATGTAGAAGTAGAAACAGAGAAAAAAAATTGTCTTAATGATTTACTTTTGCTCCCTGAAGTGGAGTACAACTTATTAGGAAGGGATTTGATTTTGAAACTAAACTTGAGCATTCAGAGTCAAGGGGAAAAATTGCAGATTAAATTATACATTTTAACACAAGAGGATGAAGAAGCCATTAACCCTTCAGTATGGTATAAGGAGAGGGAAACTGGAAAGATAGAAATGGACCCCATAAAAGTTCAAATAATAGATCCGCATTGTCCAATTAGAGTCAAACAATACCCTATACCAATGGAGGGTCGAAAGGGATTAAAACTTGTAGTTGACAGACCTCTGGAAAAAGGAACTTTAGAACCATGTATGTCACCTCATAATACACCCATCTTCCCTGTAAAGAAATCTGATGGGTCATATAGGATGGTACAGGACATGAGAGCTGTAAATCAGTGAACAATCACTAAATTCCTGTGGTGGCAAATCCTTATACTTTACTGAGTCATATATCTCCCAAACATACTTGGTATAGTGTAATAGATTTGAAAGATGCCTTTTGGGCCTGCCCCCTGGATGAGGGATCCAGAGATTATTTTGCCTTTGAGTGGGAGGACCCTGAAACGGGACGAAAACAACAATTAAGATGGACTGTACTACCACTGGGGTTTACAGAATCACCAAATTTATGTGGACAAACTTTAGAGAAAATCTTACAAGATTTTACATTACCCAGGGAGGTAAAATTATTGCAATATGTGGACGATCTATTAGTAGCAGGAGAAAATGAAGAAGGAACCCGAGAAACTACTATTACATTGTTAAATTTTCTAGGAGAAAAGGGATTAAAGGTGTCTCGATCAAAATTACAGTTTGTAGAACAGGAAGTGAAATATTTAGGGCATTGGCTGAGTAAGGGAAGAAAGAAGTTGGATCCTGACAGGGTATCTGGGATCCTATCCTTAAGACCCCCACAAACTAAAAAGGAAATTCGGCAGATACTGGGATTATTAGGATATTGTAGACCACGGCTTGAAAGCTACAGCGAAAAGGTTAAATTCTTATATGAGAAATTAACTAATAACCAACTTAAGTGGTTCACAGAAGATGATCAGAAATCTGAGGAAATAAAAAGGGCATTAATACAAGTGCCTGTATTGAGCCTCCCAGATCTGGGAAAACCTTTTTATCTTTTTGTGAAAACATCAAACCAGACAGCATATGGAGTCCTTACTCAAGACTGGGCAGGAATTAAGAAACCCGTGGGGTATTGTTCTATAGTTACTTGATCCAGTAAGTAGAGGATGGCCTGCTTGTCTCCAAGCTTTGGTTGCTACAGCATTACTAATACTTTAACCAACCTGTTATTTCCAATCCTCTCAACCATTCATCGAAGGGATTATCATCAACAAGAATATGCTTCATGTTTCCCTGCAGTTGTGACAACCTCTTGTGCATAGATATGGAATGATCGGAAAGGTTCATACAACACATCCCTTCAAAATCCTCACAACCATGTATATGTGCTAATAGCAAAAAATGTATTGCAGCTCTATTTTGTAACGTATCATGCCTAACACTATCTACATCAAGCAATAACGAACTTAAAATCTGTGACGTAAGATTAAATTGTTTCTCTCCCCAGGACGCTAACCTTCGTATATTCTTAGCATTTAATGCAGCCATTGTCCCCGGCATAAATATGAAGGCTAGGACATTTGCTGTTACAGACTGTAGATCGACTCGGTCATTACATGTTTCATCAAAGGTGCGCAGTGCCCTCCGTGATCTATAAGATTGTTGAGTCATTTTCAATAAGTCTTTCATATGTGGAGCAAAGTCAAACATCCTAAATAACATGGTCCACCGACAGGATACAAAGGAATCCCTGGCCACGCTCTGTCCCCACATATCAAAAAGACTCCCGATGGCAACTGATAAACCCCTGATACATCTACATGGAACCCCCCAGCTTTCAGTTCACCCCAAATAGGTGAGCCGGTTAGATTTTGAAACCCTGTATAAAACCCCCGTTCACCTTAACGTGTTAGCCATAACTGCCACGGGTCACCAAACCAAATTACTCCAGTGTAATTCACGGGTTGAAGTGGTGATGACATGTGGGTATAGTCTGCCATATCAGTCGCAGTAACATTAACATATTCAACAGGTACAATGCTAGCCAATAGGTCTAACTCCTGCAAAGGTAAATGATGTGGCTGATTTAAATGCTCAATAACTGTCTTCTGCCATGCTGCATTACACATAGAAGGCCAAACATATTGCCCATTTGGACTCATACATGTACCATTCTGATTGGAAGTCAGATCCACTGTTTTAACATTCCAAAAACCATCAAAATTTGTTTCATTCTCTTGCAGAGGAATACCAATTAAACAAGTTCTGAAGGGGTTGTCTGCCTGTTGCAGACTTAAACAAAAGTCTGTTACTCCCGTGATATTTGCCCATGTCACCCATATGTTTGTCCTAGGCAAGATGTCAAAAATACTTTGGCCAATGGGTAAAAAAATGGGTAAAAAATTCATCAAGACCATAAACCAAGTCCACCACTCAAACATGTTTAGTCCTACAATTTCCACATTTTTTTTTTTTTTTTTTTTTTTACATTCCACCCCACAAATCTGTGCTTTCATAGATTCTGATGGTGTATACTGTCTCCAATCAGCATGGTATTACACTAGTCATATGTTTTCTCTTGCTTCATGCCCAGTTACTAATCAAACACATACACTCTACACCATTTACATTTAAGCTTTGGCTTACAGACCCGTTTTACCCCACATAGCATACATTGGCATAATACCCGCGGGTTACATCCCTTACAACATAGATAGCTTATTCTGTCTGCTCTCTCTCTGAGTCTTCTCTTCCGTCTTCTGATCTTGACATACAGGTCGCACAAACTTGCTAGGGACCCATATAGGTCCTTTATCTGTGGAGATACAAAAATAACCTCTACCATTAAATAACACCGGATTAGGTCCTTCCCATACACCTGAAGCCATATTTTTATACAGAACATTGAAACCAGGAACTGTAGTTGTTTGGTTCCCTCGCGCTGTTTGGTGATGTATAACAACAGGTGGTCCCTCTCTACCCTCCGTAAGGGAGAGATAGTTTAAGGTAAACAACACCTTAGTCAACCCTTTAGTTACGTCTATGTCCTGCGATACTTTCTGTCTCTGAAGATAATCCTTCAGGGTACGGTTTGCCCTTTCAACAACTGCTTGCCCTGTTGGGGAGTGAGGAATCCCTTTAACGTGTTTAATTCCCAAGTTGTCATAAACCTAGCGACTCGTTGACTACTATATGCTGGACCATTGTCTGTCTTTTATTTCTACAGGTACTCCCATGACAGCAAAACAAGACATTGAGTGTCTCTCCACATGTAATGCCTTTTCACCGATTTGTGCAGTGGCCCATATAAAATGAGAATAGGTGTCAATTGTGACATGCACGCACATACTTAAGCTTCCCAAAGTCAGGTACATGTGTTACATCCATTTGCCAAACCTGAAGTGCCTTCAGACCTTTTGGGTTAGTGCCCACCCCTAAACCAGGTCCATGATGACTACACTGAGGACAGGAGCGAACAATACCCTTTGCATCTGCTATGGGTATTTGATACTGTCAATGTAAAGACTTTGCATTCTGATGAAACATCTCGTGGCTGTTACGAGCTTCTTCAAACTTACTTGTTGGTGGAGTTATTGTCAGACAGCTGACTGCTTCATCAGCTCTAGCATTACCTTTGCCCAACCCAATGGTCCACTGATGACTTCTAATATGCATAATACAAAATTCATGTTTTCTCTGTCAAAGAGTACTACTCAGTTGTAGAAGCATTTCACCAAGATGTTGGTTCTTTGTCTCTCTCAACAAGGCATCTTCAATGCGCTGTACTACACCAACTATGTACAATGAGTCTGATACTATGTTTACAGGTGTATTGTTCCAGCTTCCCAATGCCCAACACACTGCTTTCAGTTCTAAGGTTTGAAGGTTTTCCTGTGGTTCACCGGTGATCACGTGTTTTTGCCACTGATTATCGGATTGCCAAACACATGCAGCCTCCATTTTTCGTCCTGCATCTGTGAACACCGTTGGCCCTTCAACTGGTCTTTTTGAGCATAACGGTCTCACAATCCACTGATAATGTTCTAACATCTTCCATAGGGGTCCTTTTGGCCGGTTGTTGTGTACAACACCTGTATAGCCCATCAAGGCTTCCTGTATGGCTGTTGAATGTCTCAGGAGCCACTCATAATCATCACCACGGACTGGAATACTGATATCTGCCGGTTCAGACAATGTCTTTTAGCAAGTGCTCTGCTGTGCCTTCTAGTTCTATTAGTAGATTTAAATCAACTCAATCCCACCCTGCTTTCATGGCTACCTGCCCTGTGATTTCTATTTTAACATGCCAGTATGCAGTTCCTTCTCATTGCTTCATTTTTCTAGTCCCATTCTTGGTCCCTATTCTTTCCTGTTTGCAGTCACCTTTGTTCTGTTGCCTATTTTGTTTCTACTTTTCCAGTCATGAATCTGTAGGTTTTTTTCTTATGTTACTTTACAGATAACTTTCCAAATACTAGTTCTGTTTAAATTCAATTTTAAAAAGCACATATCTTTTTCCTATTCCAAGCAGTCTCTGCTCCCAGCTGTTATCACGAAATATCATTTCAGTGAAAATTGAGCCTGTTTATCAGGCTCAAAATGTGGCAGCCAAAGGTATGCAATAAAAATAATCTCTATTGCTTTTATTAATTCAATTCCCTATTCAAATCCTTCAGCTGGGTCCTTCCTACCCTCTTTGCTGAATTTCTTGTAATTAGCATTGAGGATTGCATGTGTCTGTCAAGGTTTTTCTTTGAAGACTAATAATGATGCCTGTCTGGCTACCACTCCATAGCCTCCCTCCCACTGCACAGCACTGCCTTCTCCCATGTGGCACAGTATCCAATTCCCTCCCTCCTTCCTTGGAAACTTCAAACAAATTTAATATTTTCACAAAGCCATCTCAGTCAAAGGCACTTTTCCTCAGGGACGCATACATGGAAAGCAGCAAATGAGGGAAAATAGAGTGTCTTAAAAAGAGTAAGTACCATAGAATGCATACTTAAAATATTTACCTAGTGAGCCAAAAATACTTAATATAGCAGAATAATTTTGTTCTTCCTCCTTTTCCCCTACTAATTACTTTTTTGTTTCATTTACTGCATTTGACTTAAATTATTTCCTCAGAGTTTTCTATTGTATTTGTTTTGTAATACTTATGTCTGGGTACATACTGCAAACATGGGAAAAAGCATGACAAATGACAGTAGACAGAAGCAGCTGCTGATAGATTCCCTAAATAAAATAAAGATGAACTGTTGGGGCTCTTGCTGTATTGAATGATTATACTGAACTTTGAAGCAAACGGAAAAATACTGAAGAAATAAGACGAGGTCACGACCAGAACAGTGGAATGAAGAGGGAGGAACAAATTGCAGATGCTTGCACAAAACCAGGGCCAGCAGGACGCGATAAGAGGAGCTGGGAAACGGCAGAAAAGAGCCTACGTGCCAGAACAAGCAGAAACAGAACTCTTGCCAAAAAGCAATTGTTAACCAATCATATTATTATACGCTTGTAAGATAGCCAATCATATTATCACGCGCTTACCGAATGCCTTATAAAAGTTACTTGGTTTGTATAATAAACGGATCAGATCTTGAACTCCATGAGTATTTGAATCTGACTCCCGCTCGCCCGAAATGCCCGCAGCATCTGGTGACCCCGACGTGATCCGGTGAGGGTCGACAGGATCGGTCAAAAAGTCAGGAGGATTCATTAAGGATCGTGTTACAAGATGCGGAGCCAGCGAGGATCCTGCTGCCAGCGGAGAGAGAGCTGGGCGCCCGAAGAAAGGCGGAACGTGCACGGCTGACCGGTGAGTCAGGAAATTTAAGCAGGATGGGAATCACTGCATCAGTGGTGGAAAAAGCAATCGTAGACAGTTTGATGAAACTGGCAGAGAAAACTGAAACGCCAGTCTCACGGCAGGCAGTAATTGATCTGCTATGTTGGAGTCGCCGCCGTGGTTACCTTGCTTCTACGCAAGATGTATACAATAATGAAACATGGAAGAAAGTGGAAGAGGACTTGTGGGAATCTGTGCAAGTCGGGACTAAGGGGGTAAAGACTTTGGCTCGCACGTATCGGGCTGTACGGGGTATGGTCGCGCAGTTACACGGCGAGGCGCAAGTCGCTGCAGCTGTTAAAGCTGCAGTGTGGCCTCCCGGCGATCCTACTGCTCAGTCGGAGGAAGAGCCAGAGGGGCAACCTCCGTGTGAAAATCCCCCCGATTATACATCTAAAGCTTATCCAGTAATGACTACTGCTGAACGAATAGTGTGGGGATTAGATGATGAATTACCACCCTGGTGTCCTGATAAGGAACAAACGGCAAGCGGCAGACAGACATTAATACCGGCAATTGCGAGTACTGGATGTAAAACTGCTGGGGGGGGAACGGCGCAGCTCCACCAGCTCCTAAATAACAGACTGCATTTTTTGAAGCATGTTTGTCTTTGCAAAGGTGAAAGTTGAGATCTGACTTCCTGACCAGTGTTAAAATGCACCATGGCCTCTGGCTACTTTAAGATGATTGTGTGACTTTGGACAAACCTGGTAGGAGCAATGCTGAAATCAAGTTGTAAGTTATATTTCATCCTGAGACTGATGTTTCTGGCATTACATAAAGTAATTTTGATATGGAGAAATAGTGTGAAATGGGGACAATGGACATCGATTGTGATTGTATATGTCTGCTCAAGGAATGTGGGTATGGTGACTAGTCATGGGTGCGGTGTCTGGTCACATAGGCACACAGCTTTGAGGAGACAACTACAGTTTTGGGGAGACACCTGCCCTTCTTCCTCTAACAAAAGGGGCTATTTAAAAAAAAAAAAAAAAAAAAAAAAAAAAAAGAATGAGAAAAGGATGAGAGATATTCCAATGCTATCTAGAGGGAGGGAGTGCTAAGTTTCCTTGCTGGAGAAGATCGGATGGTCACAAGAACATGAATCACCTACAAACCTGCAAGACCACCACATTCCAGGAAACGGACTGATAAGCTAATTAACATACGAAGCAGGGTTTAGGTAACGAATATGTATAGGCGTTAATTGAATATTCATTTGTTTCATTGTATAAATGTGGGATGGTTCGTCACTTCGGGTATGCACGCTTGTGGAGGAGCGATCCCCCGTGCATCTGCGCGCAATAAACATACCTACTTTATAACTTTCGAGTTAGAGAGTCTAATTCCGCACGTCAGTTTTGGCGAGCCAGCCGGGAGGATTTCTGCTCGGCTGAGGGACCAGCTGCGGAGCGGACGCTCCTAGGCGCGCCCCGGGAGATTTCCTCGGAGGAGCCTCCTCTTCTCAGCTGTTCCCCCGGGAGCAGAAGAGAACCCCTGGATCCGCGGATAAAACGGTATGTTTAGTAACAGGGCGGCTGGTGAGACGCACGGAGACGTCTGGCGCGCAGCGTAGTCCCCAGGAGGGAAAAAAAAAAAAAAAAAAAAAAAAAAAAAAAAGGGGGGGGGGGAAGCTAAAAACTTCCTTTAGGTTGTCTTAAGAATTTGGGAATTCCTAGAATGTAACAACTGAAATAGCGCTCTGTGTCTTGTTTGTTCTATGTGTTGTCTTGTTACATGTTCAAAACTTGGAGTTATGAAATGTATGTTGAATAATAATAATATTCTGGTAATTCGTGGCAAATAGCGGAAAACCTAACACTCTGCTTAAGACCAGAAAAAATTGGTTTTTTGTTTGTTGTTTGTTTTTTGGCAATTGTTCATTGAAATGCATACTTTGTGAACTGTCAGTGTTCCTAAAAGTTGTACATAAGTGCACGGTACCGTATAACATACTGCTTGTGTGACTGAGGGCTGCCCGGAGAGTGTGAATGGTGTGATTGAGATGCGCATTTTGATTTTCAATGTATAGCTTAATTATTTTGACTGAGTGTGAGTGCAAGAGTGCTTGAGACATGTGTTTGAGTGCAATATGAGCAAGGAGCTCTATCCGTGTTTCCGACCTTGGGTGGCTAAGGCGACCGGAGAAAAAGTAATTAAAATTGTAAAATGGGAAATGGAAGGAGTAAGCCCTGTGAAAAATCGCCCTTGGGTTGTATATTAAAACATTGGAGTGATATCGTAGGACATGGTGGTACCGAAAATAGAAGGAAATGGATTAAATATTGTAATCAGTGGTGGCCTTTGTATAAATTGGGGAGTGATGCGAAATGGCCTCAGGAGGGAGGAACGTTAGATTATAACACTCTCCTGCAATTAATGTTGTTTCTGAGGAAAGAGGGAAAATGGGACGAAGTATCCACCGACAGCTGGAGGAGTTAAGAGATCGTATACATCAAGTTAAAGAAGGTTCTTCAGGTATAGATGCGTGGTTTGCTTCTTTGGGCATTGGAGGGCGGTTGAGGGATTTACTGAAACAAGGTCTGTCTATATTGTTGTTTGTTATTCTTTTGTTACTTTTAGTGCCTTGCCTTTTACAATGTTTTCAGAGCTGTGTGGAACGCAGTATTAATGCTGTATTTAAAAAGAAAGGGGGAGGTGTTGGGGCTCTTGCTGTGTTGATATTGTTGTTTGTTATTCTTTTGTTACTTTTAGTGCCTTGCCTTTTACAATGTTTTCAGAGCTGTGTGGAACGCAGTATTAATGCTGTATTTAAAAAGAAAGGGGGAGGTGTTGGGGCTCTTGCTGTATTGAATGATCATACTGAACTTTGAAGCAAGTGGAAAAATACTGAAGAAATAAGACGAGGTCACGACCAGAACAGTGGAATGAAGAGGGAGGAACAAATTGCAGATGCTTGCACAAAACCAGGGCCAGCAGGACGCGATAAGAGGAGCTGGGAAACGGCAGAAAAGAGCCTACGTGCCAGAACAAGCAGAAACAGAACTCTTGCCAATAAGCAATTGTTAACCAATCATATTATTATACGCTTGTAAGATAGCCAATCATATTATCACGCGCTTACCGAATGCCTTATAAAAGTTACTTGGTTTGTATAATAAACGGATCAGATCTTGAACTCCATGAGTATTTGAATCTGACTCCCGCTCGCCCAAAATGCCCGCAGCAACGAACATCTGTAGCAAGGTTACTAGAGAATAGGTAGCATACTCCCAGAGATGCATATCTGATGAAAAAAACTGACTCCTTCCAAAACAGATAAAACAAGAAACATAATTATCATCTCTGGTGAGCCAACAGTCTCCTAACAGGGATGAGGCAACTCATCTAACTCTTCCAGTTTCTAGGGATTATTGTGTACACCACATACATTTGGTATAGCTCCATCCTCTGCCTGCTAAAATGACATGTAGAAAGCATTCTACCAGTAGCAGGACTCAGGATTGTTCTCTCTGATTGAACATGCACAGAAGCTCTTCCTCTGGAATGTCTTGAGGAGGCAGATGTGATCCTGGCTGATGCAAGCTGAAATGGTACACACATTTCATTTGCATTCTGATGCTGCACTGCCTGGACACCACAGAGATATAGTGAGTGTGTATTAGATGGAATACACATTGCCTGAGGGTAAGAAGGCTCTGCAGAGGGATCTGGACAGGCTGGATTCAACAAGGAGAAGTGCCAGGTCCTGCACTTGGGTCACAACAACCCCATGCAATAGTACAGGCTTGGGGAAGAGTGGCTGGAAAGCTGCCTGGCGGAAAAGGACCTGGAGTTGCTGGTTGAAGGCTGGCTGAACATGAGCCAGCAGTGTGCCCAGGTGGCCAAGAAGGCCAACAGCATCCTGGCTTGTATCAGAAACAGTGTGTCCAGCAGGACAAGGGAAGTGATTGTCCCCCTATACTTGGGACTGGTGAGGCTGCAGCTCAGTAACTATGTTCAGCTTTGGACTTCTCACTACAAGAAAGGACTGTGGTGGGTTGACCTTGGCTCGATGCCAGGTGTCCACCAAACTGCTCTATCACTCCCCTCCTTAGAAGAACAGGGGGAGGGGAGAAAATAAGATGGAAAAACCCCAACTTGTGGGTCAAGATAAAGGCAGTTTAATGAAGCAATAGCAAAAGTCACACACGCAGAAGCAAAGGAAAACAAAAGATGTTATTGTCCATTTCCCATCAGCAGGTGATGTTTGACCACTTCCCAGGAAGCAGGGCTTCAGTACACATAGCAATTGCTCCAGAAGACAAATGTCATAAATAATGAATGCCCCTTCTTCCTCCTTCTTTCTCTTAGCTTTTATATCTGAGCAGATGTCATATGGTATGGAATATCCCTTTGGTCACTTTGGGTCAGCTGTCCTGGCTGTCCCCTCCCAAGATCTTGCCCACCCCCAGCCTACTAAGTCAGTATCTTACTGTTCCTATTTATTTTCTTCCTCATGTTCTGCTAATGTTTCCAGCTTGTACCTTCATTCTTCCCTCTTGAGTCATAGATTTCTAGGCTCCTTATAACTTTCCCATCAGTGCAACCAGTTCCCTTTTGAGCGTAGAGTGTACCCTAAGTATTGAGTAAAGTATGGAGTGTGTCCTAATTTCCATGTGTCAGAGACATTAAGCATTTCACAGGATTAGAGCTATGCAACTAACTTTCCAGGCTGATGCAAGCATGTGTGAGGCCCCTGTGAACCACCCAAGTGTTTCATTTACAGAATCATTAAATATTCCCACATGGTATAGAGGCAAGTCAGGAAAATTTGGGAGATTAGAGAAAGAAGGGAGCAAAGTCAAGCTGAAAATAAAGATAAGAAAACGTGAAACTGAGGCTCTAGATGAGACCACAGGAGTGCTGCAATCGAGAGTAGGAACTGGATATTCAGTCTGTTATGGGAAGAGAAGTCCCTGTTGGTTTAGGTACAGGCTGCTGGGAAGCTCCATAGTCCTGGCTTGCAAACCTGTCCTCTGTTGGTTTTAAAAATGCAGCACAGCTCACTTATTTCTCCCTCCGGTTTGGAGAGCAGTATCTTCTTCCTAGTGGTGACCTCTTTTTATACTGCCAGCTTTTCTGGCCCCTAAATCCTAGATTCTTGGGTGATCAAAAATTACTGCTTCGCATTTGAAATTATAACACTGCTGAATTTCCTCCTCTTGCACATACTGTATAAAAGCAGCAATGTGCGATCTAAATGCATTTTAATAGTTTTTAACTGGAATTGTTACAATATCACAAATACTTTAAGACCCAGCCAGATCTGCAACTCAAATACTATTGAATATTTGCATTTACTGGACCTACTTTAAAAGACAGGCTTTGATATGTTTGCTTACATCTCCCAGTTCTTCAGTGTGTGTTATATTAGTTTCACATGAATTCAGTAGATCAAATTTAGAAATTAAGTCATCTCCCAGCTGCCAAGTGTGTTTCAAGTTTGGGTTCCTGTGCATTCTTTTGGGAATTGAATTAGAAATAACTTCTACTAGTCATTCTATCTAAAAAACATTCTTCCTCAGTATTGGTATATGAAGTATCAAAACAGCACTTGAAAGATCTACTGTCTGGTGCAGTTTCATCTATCTCTGAACCCTGACACAAAAATACATAAAAGAAAAACCTTCCAGTTTACAAACCTTCACTTAGGTGACCTCACACTCTCTATACCTAAGCACTATTATTGACTTTTGCTATTTTGTACTTGGCAACAAAATAAATTTTTTTTCCCAATTAAGTCATCTCAACATCTTGTTTTGTGGAAGAGATTATAGCATATGACTAGTTTTCCCTGAAAATTCTGGCTAAAGGCCTTTTTCAATGGGTTTAGATGCTTAAAGATGTAGTTGGCTGTGTCTTAAAACCCCAGTGAGTATTTTAGTGACTTAGAAGCCTAGCTCCCATTGAATTCAATCCAAATTAGGCCTGGAATTAATTTAATATTCTTGAAAATTCCAATAAATTTACTCTTAAACAGTTTTAAGAAACAGCTTTAATCATCTGGCTGTTTCATTTATTTTAAGAGTTATTAACCTAATATGACAGTCTCTGTCTCTCTAGGAGGCTTTAGAAAATAATGTCACAGATAGGATTGCTTAAGAATTACTAAACAGAAGCAAAAAACCTGTTGGGTCTATTGCAGTAAATCCAGTGCCCTAAATCTGATACAGTGGCTTGAAACTAGAAGTAAAGGTGAGTCACTGGGCCACAAACATTTATCTTTCAGAACAATACTGGATTAAGAGATCCCACTCACTTTTAAACAAGTGAAATATGGTGAGACACTCAAATTCAAACTCCTCTTTTATCAAAACAGACTCAAACAATGAATGGGCTTTAATGGAAAAAAGAGAAAGTGTGTTTGTCCTCTTACTAGCAGCATCTGAGCATGTTTTTCCTCTAAGGTTATTCAGAGTTATTCTGAGTTTCTTTAGCGATACCATCTTTAGTAAAGGGACCTCTCCTTTCTCAGGATTCCAGTTCTAAGTTGTAATGCAGCATTCATTTTGGTACACTAGCCCAAATTACCAAATACAGTCTCAATAGAAAATCTCACTGGACAGACTGGTTAAGCTCTAGAGCCATGAAAGGAAAATGACCTGCATTCTCACAAGCTGGTTTGGAAATAGTGGCAATCACATCTGGGGCACAATTTGGTTAGAGGACTATAATTAATTACCTAAGAGGTTTGGAACATTGTGGATAACTGGCTAGCTGAAAAAGGTCTCATAGACATAGTCCAGCTGGCTGGACAAAAATGCACATCGCTCTCAGCTTATCTGAAGTAAAGCAAAATACACTGTCTTTGGCTGTTTTTGTTACACAATAACAGGAAGATTTCGGTGGGAAAAGAATGTTGCAGGTGGGAACAGAAAACTACAGAAGTGAAACTAGGGGCGGGCTTGGTATTTAGGCAACTAACCAATAACGAGCTTAACTTTTGTAATATGTATGAGCTAATTATAACAAGGCATAAAAGGTGACTGTAAGGGACAATAAACGAAGTCTGCTGATCACTCATATTGAGTGACTGTGTCTTCCCTCCGTCGCGACAAATGGCGCCCGAACAGGGACCCTAGAGAGGGCTGAACCTGTGAGCCACGGTTCGATGGAGATTCGGGTACTGGTCCTGAAAGCAGCGCAGGAGGCGGAAGGGCACAGTCCCCGCGCCCAGGAGCACCTACAGAGGGTCCCGCCGGCCACGTGTCGCCGAAGTCTCGCAAAGGCTGCAACAGCGCTGACGAAGGTATGGGGAGACAAGCGACGTACGATTCGCTCATATGCTTTTTAGAAAAGCGGAGCGTTCGGGACATAGATTGTAAAAAGGAATTACCCGGGTTATTAGCGTATGCGATAGCATCCGGGTCCCCCGCGGCAGCGGCGAGCGGCGGCGGGCGGCCCGGCAGGCCCCTTCCCGGCCGCGGTTTCTCTCCAAGGCGGCACCCCTCCACCGACCCACCCACCCCCCGATCGGCGCCATGGCGATGCAAGCGGCCAAGCGAGCTAACATCTGGCTGCCCCCAGAGGTCAATCGGATCCTCTATATTCGGAACCTGCCGTATAAAATCACAGAGGAGGAAATGTATGATATGTTTGGGAAATACGGACCTATTCGACAACTCAGAGTTGGAAACACTCCTGAAACAAGTGGAACAGCTTAAGCTTCTCAAGGAAAAATACGGACTTGATTACAAGCCCACAAAAAAAAAAAAAAAAAAAAAAAAAAGTGCTTCAGATGTCACCTACAAGAAATGGGTTTCTGCCTTGAACTAGCAAACATCTCTGTGCTTAAAAAGAAGCCTTTTTGCCTTGATGGAGATAATTTATTCTGTATTCTGTATTTATGCTGTATTCTGAATGTGGAAATTGGTTGGGACTAGGAGGCTGGCTTAAAGGCATTTTGCAAACGGGATTATTATTTTTGATCATTATTGTAATAATAGTTTTTTGATCAAAACCAGCCAAAATTATTTGTAAGCATTAGGCCTATCTGAAGAGAATGCCTTTATTTGAATCAGCAGTTAAGGTGTAGTTTAGTCTGATGCTGTGGTTTTATCTGCTCCTGGTGAATTTTTGAAGTGATGAAATCAGAGATACAAGGTATGCTAAGAGTTATGAGGTAATAAGGTAATAATCTAAGTAAGGGTGCTGTCTTTTATATCTACAAGTGCAATATGCTTTTATGTAGCAGAGAGAAACTTTAACAATAATGTTGCTTGAGCGAGATGTGCATGTGACAACTTGGGAAAACGGATATCACAACTGGAGTGCAACAGTGTTTCTATGTCTGGCAGAGTGAAATCTTTCAAGACCTGAGTTTAGACAGTCTAAAATAAATTGTTAGTATTCAGAAAACCCATCTTAAGCCTCTTTTGCTTGCATAGTGTTATGGAAGTCAACTGCTATTGTAGAGAATTAATGATTTTTTAATACATATTAACAAATACTACTATTTTAACTTGAGGCAGTTGAGTGAGAAATACTCACGTGTAGCATTTGAGGGAATGTCAGCATAAATCGCACTTACAGTAAGACTGCATTTTTAATTACTGTACTCGTTAAGATTTGATGATGCCATAAGGCTAAGGCCTTTTATCACAGATTGGTTCTGAACTAAAAGGTGTGTGCACACGTAGATATGCACATTTGTGTTATTTTCCTTAATTGGCTACAAAATAATATAATTAGGTTGGGGACTAGATCTTGGGAATTTATCTATTATACTTCTGTTTGTTAAGGAACGTGCATAACATACAGCACCCATGTAGGCTTGGCTTGTGGCATAGTTATCAAATTTAGCATAGACATTCAGACAGATAAGCAACGTACTCTTCTTGTGTGTATGACCTACAAGCCATTATGGCTTAGTGTGTAAATCTGTATGTAACTGTTGAAAAATCTACTTATGAATGTATATAGCTTAGAACTAATTTCCCCCCTTCGTTAATTCTTTGATATCAATGAGGTATTCTTCAGAAAATGTATGGACTGGTTGGTTGCATAAAGGCAGTTGTTATTTGGACAGAAAATTGTTAATGGTCAGGGATTTTCCACTAAAATATTTGCAAATATTCCTAGTCAAACATCAGTTTGGTTTCTTTTTGGGTTTTGAGCTTGCATTAGTCCAGGTTCAGAACTTTAAAATTACCTTTGAATTTTTTAAACTTTTTATATCACTGGAACAGAAAGAGCATCTAAATTAAAGCTTCAAGCTAACTTTATTTTTCAAGTATTTCAGGAATTATCCTTCTGAACTGAGATTTTATAAGTTGGCTGTGTATTTTCCTGTGTTAAAACGCTGTTATTGAAAATGGTCAACCAGGCCTATGTCGCCCAAAATAAAAACGGGGGAATTGTGGATAACTGGCTAGCTGAAAAAGGATTCATAGACATAGTCCAGCTGGCTGGACAAAAATGCACATCGCTCTCAGCTTATCTGAAGTAAAGCAAAAATACACCGTCTTTGGCTGTTCTTGTTACACAATAACAGGAAGATTTTGGTGGGAAAAGAATGTTGCAGGTGGGAACAGATAACGACAGAAGAGAAACTAGGGGCGGGCTTGGTATTTAGGCAACTAACCAATAACGAGCTTAACTTTTGTAATATGTATGAGCTAATTATAACAAGGCATAAAAGGTGACTGTAAGGGACAATAAATGAAGTCTGCTGATCACTCATATTGAGTGACTGTGTCTTCCCTCCGTCGCGACAGAACATGATCCAAACCTTTTTTTAAAAATAAACTTTAATGTTATTATTGCAATCTTTCTGAGAAATCCATATAAAGCAATTGTTGTCAATTCTATCACAACAGTATAGGCAGATCCTTTCTTGTGAAGAATGTCACGATTTAACCCTGGCCAGCAACCATGCAGCCACTTGCTCACTCCCACCACAATGGGATGGGGGAGAGGATGGGAAGAGCAAAAGTGAGAAAACTCACAGGCTGAGATAAAGACACTTTAATAGGTAAAGCAAAAGTCATGCATGAGAGCAAAGCAAAACAAGAAATTAATTCACTACTTCCCATCAGCAGGCAGGTGTTTGGCCATCCCCAGGAAAACAGGGCTCCATCACACATAACAGTTACTCGGGAAGACAAATACCATAATGCTGAATGTCCCCCCTTCCTTCTTCTTCCCCCAGTTTGACATCATATGGCAT
Source organism: Falco naumanni (assembly GCF_017639655.2). Lineage (NCBI taxonomy): Eukaryota > Metazoa > Chordata > Aves > Falconiformes > Falconidae > Falco > Falco naumanni. The sequence continues at coordinate 48,196 of NC_054079.1, read as the reverse complement.
GGAATACCTCTTTGGCTAGTTTGGGTCACCTGTCCTGGCTGTGTCCCCTCCCAATTTCTTGTGCCCCTCCAGCCCTCTCCCTGGCAGGGCCCAAGAAACTGAAAAGTCCTTGACTTAGTACACTGATGTTTTTAGTTGTTGCTGGGTAATGTTTATACTATCAGCATTGTACTGATTAATAAGAAAAAATAGTTAATCTTAGGCTTGTTAAAGAAGTTTCTCCACCCTAGGTATCCCATAGCAGAGTCTCAGGCTTTAAGTCCAATAAGGTGATTTATTTGAGTGGTACAAAGGCAGTAATGAGTTTGCATTTTGCCAACATGTTTTTTTCAGAATTACAAATGGAACTAGCTTGTACACAGACTGGCATAAGCTTATTAGAAGACTGCAGGGTAACACGTGCAAACAAAACTCTCAATTTCTCAGTAGTATTTTGCAATCCTTGCGCTACAAAGATATGACAAATCTGTGATTTTGCATGATGATAGTAGAATGGTTACAAGTTCAAAACAGATTGAACAAACAGGATAGGAGTTAAGACTTTTGATGAGTTTTCCCCTTTATTTTGCATTATTTTTACCTATCCCTAAGATGGTAGAAATAACCTGGTTGTAATGCCCTGATACTATGTGAGGTGAGCAAGGTGTTGTCTTCTGCTAGCTGTAGCAATCAGATGTCACAGAACCTGACACCAGTTGCTAAGTGAGTATATTTGACTCGAGTGGTGTTTTACAACCAAATTATCCAGGCCAAATAATCACAGGGCCTAAAGGGTACAGAGGTTAGTATGAGAAACCCATACATTAGCTAATTGTGAATTTTCCAAATAACAAGAATGCTGTGGATTTAACAAGCTGGGAAGAGGTAGGATGATTCAGGTAAGTAGGACAGGATATCCCATCCTCCATGAAGCAATTTTGCTGGCAGAGCCCCCGTGCATGCCCCGAGTGCTTCATCCTTGCCCACCAAGGGAAAGGACGGAGGGTAGGTTTTACAGGCAAGGGAGATCTCCCAGGCTGCCACAAGTGGTAGCACCGAATGCCCTGCCCGCCCCCGCAGACCCCTATCCACCCCGACCTGCGCCTCACGGCTTCGGTACCCCTACCAGTCCCACAGCTCCTCTTAACCCGCCGCTGCTATCTTCCAGCCCCTCACCCGCTGCCCTCCACGCCTGGCCCTAGTCCCGGACAGCGCTGGGGCTCCTGGGCCAGGGCTGAGGCGACACAACGGCAGGTTCTCGCCAGGACCGGGCGGGCCTCGCCTGCAGTTGCCTGACAACCGCCTCCTCACCTCGCCAGGGACCAGCAATCGTCCTGCTCTCACTTGCGGTCGGCAGCGCGCTCCCATTGGCCGTCCCCGCATTGCACTTGGCTCCCATTAAGCACCCGCTGCCTCTGCCGCGTCCTTATTGGCTTGCCGCCCTCTGGTCACGCTTCGTCACTTTCTCACACTATTATTCCCCTCGCCTTCTCCGCCAGCTGTGGGGCTGGACGGCGGGCGGGACCTGGGCGGTGGCAGCTGTGATTGGCAAGGGAGCTGCCGCTCAGGGCGCGGGCCAGGGCCTGGGCGGCGAGGCTATTTAAAGGTGCCGCGTGCCAGCACATTATGTTTTCTATCTGTGCATGCGGGTGAAGGTATGGAGAAGTGAACAATACTAGGAATTATCGCCTTGAATAGGTGAGGGCGGCTCGGTTCCTGGAGGTCTTGGGCTGGGCAATGTCCCATGCCTCTCCTTGCAGGGGCGAGGAGTGTGCAGAGCTGCGTGGGTGGCCGGGGCCACATGGAGCTGGAGTTGCCTGTGAGGTGTGGGTGTAGGCCGGCATAGCTGGTAGTGGTGTCTTCGGTGGATGCAAGTGCGTTTGAAGTAGCGTCTGCAGTGTAGTAAGAGGAGGGGACTCCCCCCCCCCCCCCCAAAAAAAAAAGTGTCTGAGTGTCACTTAAGGTAGAAATCAGCTTGCAAATGGTGCTGGGTGCTCTCCAGAGCGTCATCGAGCAGCGGCCCCTGCATGCCGCGGTGTTCTCGCCTGGTGTAGCTGGCGATGCAAAATGCATCGTGAAAGACCCTGTAGTTCTGGTGTTGAAGGACCCTGGGTGCTGTTTTGCGTGCCGTGGGGGTCCTCTGGGTTCTTCCCCTGCCTGCGGAGTGTTCCTAAAGAAGCCTGAAAGTAACGGCACTAGGTGTGTCCCTTAATCGTCTCTGCCATGATAGAGGCGCCCGCTCACACCGGAGACAGTGGGGTGGACGTGACACACACCCTCATTGCGCAGGGAAAACAAAGGTAGCCTGATGCTGCCCCTAGGGATGCCATTGCTTTCTTTCTTAATAGCGTTTGTCGCCTAGGTGCGGACTTCTTGCCAGTAGTCCACTTGTGTTGCTAGCGGAGTCGCGAACTCGGATGTACTTGGTGCTAAACCCAGAGGGAGGGTGCCTTGGATCCCCGCGGCACACTGACCCTTGCGGGGCCACAGCAGCTCCTGGGGGGTCTCCAAGCCACTGCACTCCCTTCCATGGCTGTTGCTTCAGGAAGGCAGTGACTGCCACTCTATTTCTCAGTGTAAGTCTGCTGCTTTAAAATCCTTAATCCTGCCCACCAGGGTCAGCTTCCTGGAGACAGATATTATTCTGTGTTCCTTGCTGCTTTTTTTTTTTTTTGTGTGTGTGTCCAGCTACTTTAAAAAGAGTGATGGTACTGCTTGCCCTTACTACCATGGTGTGCAAAAAGGTGCAATTTAAAAACATTTGAAAAACTTTAAAAATGAAATGCTAATAGAGGTGAGATGCCTGCAAGATGGGATAGCCTGTGGTCAGGGACTGTCAAACCCAGGAATTCTGGATGCTGGTGGGTTTTATTTCAAGTTTTTATTGTGGTTTGCCTTCATGCTGGTGCTGCTGGGTTTATTGTGCAAGGTGCTTAAGACAACAGTGTTGTCCTCACCTTGAGGGACCCTTTTAGAATGAAGGTGAAGTCAGCAGGTGAATACTCTGGGCCCCTCCACACAGTCAAGTGCATGTGTGTGTCATCGTCGTCGTCGTCCCCCCCCCCCCCCCCCCCCCAGCTGAGAGCTGGCAATGGGATTCTGCAACGTGTAAGGGTTAGGCGCAGGTTCGCGGCCAGTGGGAGATGGGTGGGTCTCGACACCCCCACCCTGGTGGCTCCTTGCAGTCTCCCCATCTGGGTCGTGGGTGATCTTGAGGCATGAGGGTGTGCTCAGTGCCCTTAGCAGCGTTGTGGGGTTGGCTTGGCAGGGGGAGTGGGGTGGCAGGCCCCTGGCTGGACACTGCAGCACATGGCACAATCATCTGAGCTGAGAGGCTTCCCAACAGGATGGATTAGGAAAAAGAGTTCTGTTCAACTGTGGCGCTTTGAGGGTGACAGAGCAGTGGAACAGGCTGCTGAGAGAGGTTGTGGAGTCTCCTTCTCTGGAGATATTCAAAGTAAAGAAGTTCTTTCTCATATTCAGGTGGAACTTCCTGTGTTGCAGTTTGTGCCTGTTGCCCTTTGTCCTGTCACTGGGCACCACTGAAAAGAGCCCAGCCCCATCCTCTTGACATTCACCTTAAACACTTGGTTAGGGTTACTGATTCACTGGTGTATACATCCCTGCTGATCCCTGGGTCCTCCCTGATAATTGGCCACATAAGGCTGGCCGGTTGGTATAACAACCTGAGGTACTTGTGTCATCGCGCGCCTCCTCGCGCTCTTGTGAGCGTTTCCCTGGTGTGGTAGGAGAAAACCTTCTTTATTGTAACGAGAATTACATTGTTTTGCAAAATGCCCTTTCTTTCCAAAGCAGAGACAAGGAATCATCGCTGAGGACAGTTTAGGTCGTGGCGCTTGTTGTTTTTTGGAGGGGCAGTCCTGTTTACGATGTCCTAATTTACCACAAGAATAGCATTTCATTTGCATAGCAGCTAGTACTGTTAGTTTATGTTCCACGGTGCCCACCTTGGCACAGGCTGACATCATTGCTTCTAAACTGGGTTCACCAGGTAATCCCTCTATTATTTTTTGACAATCAATATTAGCATTATCTTTGGCTAGTTGCCTTACTAGCATGTCACGCAGGTGAGGGTCAAACACTTGAGAAGCAACAGCATGTTGCAAGTTTTCCACAAATGGCAAAAATGGTTCTTTTGGACCTTGCTTAATTGCTGTATAACGCTGTTTTGGCTCTGCTAATTGTGCAGTTTTCAATATGGCTTGCATGCCTACATTTTTTACCTGATCTAATAATATGGTGGGCCACTGAGCTTGAACTTGAGGATTGGCATATTGCCCAAGACCCATCAACAGATCAGGCCCATGAGCAAACTGGGGATCATATCGTGGAAGATTCAAATTATGCAGTACCTGCTGTTCCGCAGTTGTTTGCCATGTGGCATGGAAAACTGCTAGTTGCACAGGTTGGAACATAACTGCGCCAGCTGAGAAATATCAAAAGGAGTCAAAGCATCCATGGTTAGCAAACGCAGCAACTGCAGTGTAGGCGGAGAATTCACCCCGTACTGAGAAACAGTTTTTTGCAAGTCCTGTACTACTTTCCAAGCAAATGGTGTGTGAACGTGAGGATTACCAGCAGCCGCATCTCCCAATACAATAGGATATGCGTGCGGTGCATCGGTGGAAGGAGTAGGAAGATCAAGGAGCGGTCCGCCTATCTGTTCTACTAAATTCCAGTTCCCGTCTCTTAATGCCCCATCTCTTACAGCCTGCCAAAATCGCCGAGGGTCGCGTGTCATTACTGTACCACTGGAAACTGGATTTTTACCATCTCCACCTTCTTCATTGCCTGTGACTGATAACGTTGGCGTAGCTGGACCCCAATCCGGGTTTTCGGCATTTCCATCCTGCGCAGGCAGGGCTGGAGCTGAGGGGGCAGGCGGGGGGGGGGACGGAGCATGGTGGGGGAAGGCGTGCGGGCTGGGGGGAGTCAGGGGGGCTTGGATTGGTCCACCGAGGTTTCTGCTTGTCGTCCTCGGAATCGGTGTCAAGTATAAGTCGATGCAGTTGGAGAGATTTAGGGGATTCGGGGCACTGGGGAGTGGCGTCTGGTAAGGGACAGACTCTCCCCCTCCCCCACCCCCTCATCCTCTTGTCTGGATTCTGGAGGGGGATACAGGGGAGGTTTGAACGATGTACCCTCATTCGCATTTTGCTGAGTTTTTAAGCTCTCACTCACGTCTTGCGGACTCTGCAAGCCCCCAGTTGCATTTTGCTGATTGTGCAAGCCCCCATTTGCATCTTGCGGATTTTTGAAGCCCCCTACAACATGTCTAAGCAGTCCCCATGTAGGCAAAAGCCCTGGCGCTTTTTTGTCCCCTTTCTCCAGAGCTTCTGACAGTGTTGATCCTAAATTGTCCCAGGTCCACACACTAAGAGCAGTCACGGGGGACATTTCCACGCCATCTGTTTTGGCCCACAATAACATATCTTTTAACCGAAGCCCATCTAAAGTAATTCCACGCTTCTCTAATACTAATTTCCACATTGATAGCACCATGGTATCTTCTTTAGATAACTTACTCCCCATGTTGTCCCTGGTGGCTCACCTTACCGGTGTCACGTTCTCCCGGGATCTTGCAGCCCCTCGCTGCACTACTCCGCTTCACGAGGCTCTGCCTCCCCAGCAACCCGCTGGTCACAGTTTCAGGATCACTCCTGACACCCCTTACCGGGGTCTACATCGGCACAGTCTCAGGGTGTCTTTTTGATACCCTTTACTGGGATCAGATAGGCACGTTGGGGTCACCAAATGTGGTGATACAAGTTGAGGCGGACTTAAAAGAAACACTATGTCTGCGTGGCTGGGTTTGGACAAAATGGCCTTTATTGTTTATACAAACTATTTATATATCTTAGACAGTGCAGGTGTTAGACCCTAATAGGTTTTTGTGTCCTTCTTCTTGCTTGCTATTTGCTGTTGCTGTAGGTGCCCATATGCTGCGGTTCTAAGTTCCGGTTCTTCACATCCTGTTTACATACCTGACAATTTGTGGCTGTCTTAAAGGTACACAGCTAAGTCTTTGAGGTCAACTAACTTATCTGCAGATCCGCTGCAGACCCCAACATTCACCCTGAAGATATTTGTAGGCATTGATAAGATCCCCTCTCAGTCTTCTCTTTTCCAGGCTAAACAGACCCAGCTCTCTCAGCCTTTCCTCATCAGGGAGATGCTCCAGTCCCCTCATCAACTTCATAGCCCTGTACCCTCTCCAGTAGTTCCCTGTCTCTCTTGAACTGGGGAGCCCAGAGTTGGACACAGATGTACCCCAGATGTGGCCTCACCAGGGCAGAGTAGAGGGGAAGGATCACCTCCCTCGACCTGCTGGCCACACTCCTCCTAATGCCCCCCAGGATCCCATTGGACGACTTGGCCACAAGGGCACACTGCTGGCTCCTGGGCAACTAGCTATCCACCAGGACTCCCAGGTCCTCCTCCACAGAGCTGCCTTCCAGCAGGTCAACCCCCAGCCTGTATTGGTGCATGGGGTTGTTCTTCCCCAGGTGCAGGACCCTTCACTTGCCTTTGTTGACCTTCATCAGGTTCCTCTCTGCCCAACTTTCTAACCTGTCCAGGTCTCACAGCTGAAAGCTGTGTTGCTATTCAACATCAACCATTCCTTCAAGTTCTGTATCATCAGCAAATTTGTTGAGGGTGCACTCTGTGACTTCATGCAGGTCACTGATTAATAGGTTGACTGGGACTGGACCCAGTAGTGACCCCTGGGGAACACTGCTAGCTACAGGCTTCCAGCTAGACTCTGCTACTGATTGCAACTCTATTTTCTTAATGCTTGTTTTAACATACATTGTGTGAAGTCATCATTCCTGCATAGAAAGGCTTTATTCCTTTATACAGCTCATGGTGATTCTATGGAAGAAGCTGGGTAAGGTCAATGTGATGGTACAGCTGGGCACAAAAGGGACAAGTGTTTTGTGAGGATGTAAGCAAATGTACAGGAAGATGGTGCCTGTGTAATAGATAAGATTAAAGTAATAGAATATACTATGTCCTAGAGTATAGTGACGGTGAAGTTATAGTGTTAAAACAAGAAAACTTGGTCTAGCAGGAAGAATCCCTGTGTGTTTATCTCAGCCAGACATGTTGTGTGGCATTCCAGCATTCAGGAATGTCAAAACAGAGTATGCTTAAAAAAAACATACCCAAGTGAACAAAGAAAAAACCCCAACCAAAACCACAAAAAAACACCACACAAAACACTTAATTTTGTTTATACTTGCAACTTGGATCACTTAATTTAAAAACAATTTTGAAATGTCCTGGCCTGTTTTAAGGCTGAGATTTCCTGGTAAGTATAAATTTTAAACTTAATGTCTCAACTAGCAACATTACAAAGAAAACACAAAACATACACAAAAAAAACAAACCCTAGTGTTTCCAGCTTGGTTGTGTAAAATTGAGATTTTGCATATAAGCAAAAATAGAATAATGAACACTTAAGACTAATTTCTCAAATGCTTAACGTTAAGCATGTGTTTTGCTTCAGTGAAATAACTTGGGCTTAAGCTACATGCATTCATCTCCAGGGTTGAAATTGTACTTATGCTTAAAAGATCATCTTAATATTTTAAGTTTTATAACATTTTATGATGTTTGCAGTATGTTCAGACCAAAATGTCACCTGGAGGTGAAGGCTTGCCCTTTATAGAAAAGGTTAGGTTTTAGGTATTCTACAAGTTCATTTGCAAATCTACAGAAAATTAAAGTATGTATGAAGTAGGTCTCTAAAAATGGATGTGAATGAATCAGCTGGATTTTGTGGCTTTCTTTTTTACTTAAAGATCTACCATGATGCCTGGGTCTCTTCCAGTGAATGCTGAATCCTGCTGGCCCAAAGATGTGGGAATTGTTGCAGTGGAAATATATTTTCCTTCTCAGTATGTTGACCAGACAGAGCTGGAGAAGTATGATGGTGTGGATGCTGGGAAATACACCGTTGGGCTAGGCCAGTCAAAGATGGGATTCTGCTCTGACTGGGAGGATATCAAGTCTCTCTTTTTGACTGTGGTTCAGAAGCTCATGGAAAGGAACAGCCTTTCCTATGATTGTATCGGGAGATTAGAAGTTGGAACAGAGACAATAATTGATAGGTCAAAATCTGTAAAGACTGTCCTGATGCAACTTTTTGAAGAATCTGGTAATACGGATGTAGAAGGAATTGACACCACGAATGCATGCTATGGAGGCACTGTTGCTCTCTTTAATGCTATTAACTCGATTGAGTCCAGTTCTTGAGATTCAGGTTATTTACTTGAAAAGTTGCATTAGTCTCTATCTTTGAGTAGTCTGCCTTGCAATTACAGTGTTGGTTTTTTTTAACCATATAAAACCCAGAGGGTAAACTCTTGTATGCTTCTGAAGTCTTTCTTAAATGCTCTGGGTGTTTGCCACTAGTTCAATTACATGCAAAAAAATGACATGGATAGTCATTACTGGTCTTTTCCTGTAAACTTTGGCAGCCAGGATTGAAGAGCCCCTTAATTCTGGAGTCATCTCCTTTATTAACTAGTTTTAAAATTGCTGATGGATATTGAAATGTGCTAGATTTTTGGTTACTTTTTATACTTATTTCTGTGTCTTTCACAGGACGTTATGCACTTGCTGGAGACATAGCTGTGTATGCCAGTGGAAATGCCAGGCCAATAGGTGGAGCTGTTGCTGTTGCTATGCTAGTTGGTCCAAATGCTCCATTAATTTTTGAGAGGTTAGTCCTGTGAGAAAGTAAATACTATTCAGCCAGATACTGGATCTGTTCTGAAGTCCATCCCTTGTTTTTGTGGGTTGCTGGAGGGCTGGATTAACTTCCACTAATGTCAGAAGTTGTACTTTGTCGATTTTATTGGAGAATCCCCAAGGAAAAAAACAGATAGAAGCATCTCTAGTTGTTTCTTGCTGCCTCCTTTAACAAGACTTGGCCAAGTTAACACAAAGCAAGAGGAAACAAAGTGGACTAGAGCTGAATAACACAGCACTCTACTTTCAAGGTGAAATGATGAAAATAATTTGTTTGCCATGATCAGTCCTACTGTACTTGAGTAACAGGTGATTGAGAACCACGTGAAACATTACCTTAAAGGGTCTGAAGTGCTATGAAAACCTGCTTGACTGAGGCCAAATACTACTTGTTTTCCATGTGTTAACCAATGTGTTCAAACTGACTCAAAGCAGCTGAATAAAGTAATCTTCAAACTTTGTCAATTTCTCTCTATCAGGGTTGCGTGGAACCCACATGCAGCATGCATATGACTTCTATAAACCAGATATGATCTCTGAATATCCCATAGTTGATGGTAAACTATCTATACAGTGCTACCTCAGTGCATTAGATTGCTGCTATGCTGTCTATCGCAACAAAATCCACACCCAGTGGCAAAAGGGTATGTAGCCTCACATGATATTGCAGGATCTGGCAAATATTGGAGTGTGTAGCTATATAGATAATATATTTTCAAGTTTTAGCATCCAATCTAAAGACTAGTACATGGTTCCTTTCTTTGTGTGTTCTGAGACAACTGAAGTGTTCACACTCTCCCATAAAGAAATCTTACATTTGTTTTGGTATGCTTAAGTACCTGATAGTCAACAAGCAGTAGTCTCTACAGGCTTTTGTTGGTGTAATGTATAATAACTTAAGTATGTCATTCCCTCCTCTACCAAGGCTCTTAAGATATTGAGATTAATATTTACATGTTGTATAAGGATACTGTGGTTTTGTGTTGGGTTTTTTTTACCCCCATGTGTTTAGTAATTGCTTTACTTGCATTAGGAAGCATAGATTTGAAGAATAGATAGATGAAGCAGATTATTATTTCAAAATGTTGGGTAGAAATACTGAGATTCTGTTTAAGCTTAAAACTTTTTCTTCTAGAAGAAAAAGGATAAATATTGCTAGCTGGTGCACAAGATCAGTAAGAAACTAATTTTTAAATAGAAGTAGCAGCAGTGTGTTAAATGAACTTGCTAGCAGTAAATCTTAAGGTTGTCTTATGTATGCTGATGTGTTATGACTGGTATCCTGCCATCCCTCTATTTTATTTTAATACTTGAAGTGAGTACTAAACACAAGTTGTAACACAACATTTCTGCCACTTTCAGAGGGGACAGGCAGACATTTCACCTTGAATGACTTTGGATTCATGATCTTTCATTCTCCCTACTGTAAACTGGTACAGAAATCTGTGGCTAGACTATTGCTGAATGACTTTCTTTGTGACCAGAACCTAGAAACAGCAAATGGTGTTTTCAGTGGTTTGGAAGCTTTCAGGTGAGAATGGCTGTTGACTGTCTTAAAATAGTCTTAATTTGTTAAACACCCAAGGTATTTTTCCTTGCTGCCATTTTAGTAACTGCTTCTGAACCTTATTTAATAGGGATGTAAAACTTGAAGATACATATTTTAACAGAGTTGTGGAAAAAGCTTTTATGAAAGCCAGTGCAGAGCTCTTCAAACAGAAAACCAAAGCTTTGTTGCTCATATCCAATCAGAACGGAAATATGTATACCCCTTCAGTCTATGGTTGCCTTGCCTCTCTTCTAGCCCAGTAAGCATAAAATTGGAAGAAGTAATAGCTTTTTATATGTAAGCACATAAGTTATTTGTTTCAGAAAGCCTTTTGTAAAAGCACTGTCTAGCAAACCTTTTCCTGCTAATTGTCTTAAGTAGAAAGATTAAAGTTAAAATAATATTCTGCATATATAACTGGGTCAAGTGATAAGTGGATTCAAAATTTCTGTGTCAGAAGCTGATTTGAAACAGAGGCTTAATGCTTTTTGAAGTAGGACCTTATTTGTAAGGTGATGTTGAGGCTGGGAAAAAGATGTACACACACTCAAACATCCCAGTGGAAAGGAGACTCTGAATGTCTTCTCTGTTCCACTATAATCATAGAATGGTTTGGGTTGGAAGGAACCTTAAAGATAATCTAGTTCCAACCCCCCTGCCATGGGCAGGGACACCTTCTGCTAGACCAGGTTGCTCAAAACCCCATCCAACCTGGCCTTCAACACTTCCAGGGATGGGGCATACATGAGTTCTCTGGGCAACCTGTGCCAGTGCCTCATCACTCACAGTAAAGAATTTCTTCCTTGTATCTAATCTAAATCTACCCTCTTCCAGTTTAAAACCATTATCAGAGTGTAGTGATAGGACAAGTGGTAAAGAGTCCCTCCCTATTTTCCCTTTAAATGCTGGAAGGCTGCTATAAGGTCTCTCTGGAGCCTTCTCTTCTCCAGGCTGAACAATCCCAGCCTGTCTTTATAGGAGAGGTGCTTCAGCCCTCTGATCATCTTCATGGCTCTCCTCTGGACCAGTTTGAGTAGGTCCATGTCTGTTATGTTGAGGGCCCCAGAGCTGAATGCAGTACTCCAGGTGTGTGGGGGGTCTCATGAGAGCAGAGTAGAGGGGGAGAATCACCTCCCTTGACCTGCTAGTGGTTATTCTTTTGATGCAGCCCAGGATGTGATTGGCTTTCTGGACTGCAAGTGCACATTGCTGGCTTATTCAGTTTTTCATCTACCAGTACCCCCAAATCCTTCTCTGCAGGGCTGCTCTCAATCCACTAGTTGCCTAGCAATAATAAGTAAAGCTAAATTAAATCAGTATTTACTGAAACAAATTGTGTGTTTGAAGGGGGGAAGAAAACCCAACAATAACAGATTTTTACAAAATCATGTTAAGTTTAACTTAAACCATTCCTCTTGAGTCCTTTTTCCTTTATTGTGACTTTGCATTCTAAGATGTGATTGTTCATTTCAGGTTTTAGGTCACTTAAGAATGAAAATTGGTTGCCTTCTAGATAATCGTATCCTGGGCATTTCTTTGTTTTCTTTTGCTTAGGTAGCTTTGAAAATCATCATTTAACAGCAGTGTTTGAAATCCTGTTTCTAAAACTTATCGTTTATGCGTTTAGCACATTAAATGCGTATTGTAGCTGATATAACCTGGCTAATTGCTTTAAGTTAGCTTTCTAGTTATTTAAAATTAGCACATTGGCTTAATTCTCACTTTAAATAACTGTTCCTTGATTTGCAGATACCCCCCAGAGCAGCTCACAGGACAGAGAATTAGTATGTTCTCGTATGGCTTTGGTTTTGTTGCTACATTGTATTCCATCAGAGTTACACAGGATGCCACTCCTGGTGAGTGAAAGGAAGCAATGTTAATTAACTCCTTTGCACAGCTCACCTAAATGCTTTGTTATGCCCACCAGTATAAGTCAATCTGCAAAACAATGCCTAATGACAGTAGTGTTAAACTGAAGATGTTCCAGCTCCAGGGAATGTTTTAAGTGTCTCTTTGGACAAATAGATAATATTCTTTAAATGCTTTAAGCATTTTCCTTGGGTAATTGAGAATACTTTTAAATTACTGAAACTTTTTAGCTTCTCTAATGTGAAATATTTTGAATGGACTTGAAATGCTAGTGTACAGTTCTCAGTGCTGGTGCTACATTACGTGATGGTTGTATATTGTAGGTTCTGCACTGGACAAAATAACTGCTAGTCTTTCTGATCTTAAAACAAGACTTGACTCAAGAAAATGCATTGCACCTGATGTCTTTACTGAAAACATGAAGATTAGACTGGAAACGCATAATTTGGGTAAGAATGTCATAAATATAAATAATTCCTAGTCCTACAGCAAAATATGTACTGCTTAATTTGCATGACTTAAGTGATTAAGGTGTAGAATAAAGGAAATATCTAACTCTTCTGAATAGCCTGTAAAGTGCTTCTTCTATAGCTTGTGTTCATTGGTCTAGTATGGTTGAAATGAAAATGAATATTTGGTTTTCCTGTCTTACTACTTGCAAACTGCAAAGGCCTGTATTGTATAAAACTTTCACCAAGAACCAACTAACAGTATGTTATGGCTTTTCTTACAGCCAACTATATTCCACAGTCTTCAGTAATAGATCTTTTTGAAGGAACATGGTACTTTGTGCATGTGGATGAAAACCACAGAAATTCTTATGCACGGCACCTAGTCATGGGTGATGGACCTCTGGAAGCAGGAGTTGAAGCTGTCCACCCAGGCCTTGTTAATGAGGTGAACACTTAGCACTCTTAGTTTGATATAAATGGTGGAACAGTTTATGTGTTTGTCTTGGCATGTGCACGTATGTTAAGAGGAAGTGGTTTAACAAGTTATATCAAGTACTTTGTTAAAATATGTAATAGAAGCCAGAAATAAAAAAAAAAAAACATGAGATTTTAAAAAATAAATCTCACCATAATAAGAACAAACTGGCTCTTTTCACATAATCAGTTTGCATGAAGCATGATAGATTTAAATGACTTGAGACCAAGCTGTCCAGTATAGTATGAATGTTGTTTGAGAGTTGGACTAGCCATGAAGTATGAATGTTTGTGAACTAGAAAACCATATTTAATACTTTGGTGGGTTTTTTTTGGGTTTGGTTTTGTTTTGGTTTTTTTGTTCCCCCTTCTTAGCACATCCCAAGCCCTGTTAAGAAAGCACCAGGAATCCCTGCAGCAACAGAATCTGAAGGCATTACTGTTGCCACTTCCAATGGGGAGCATTAAGATATCTCTGTGAGGTGGGGAATGAAAAAAGGTGTAAGGGCAGGGTGAGAGAGAGAAAAGACTTACAGTAGTACTGAAACTTCAGTGTACAGTAGTACTTCATTGCAGCATGGGAAAAACAGTGTAAACTTGAGAAGACTTGTAATATGGTGTGCTGATACTTACAGTATTTTCAGAACACTAAAATCATGAATATACTGGAGATGGAGGAACTTGCCTGGGCCTTTGTGGATTCCTTAATGCATCTCAATTTAATTGCTGCATAGTAGCTGTAATCTATTACGAGGTCTTTGTACATAAAAAAAATAAAATCTTCTACTTGCTTTTTCCATGTAAGATGACTTAACTTACACTGTTAAATTATCTACTTGTACTCAAAAGTGGGTGGCAAAATAGTCCAAGCTTTTGATGTTGGGGTTCTCAGTGCCTTGACAGTAAGCAGTCAGTCTTTTGAATACTGCACTTGTCTTTCCCTTCACTTTCCCTTTCTTCTCCCAGTCTACCTCCCATCACACCATTGCTTTGGGAAAGGTGTAGAACCAAGTAACATTCATTATTAGAGTAGACTCTCTCTCCCCTGTCAAAATGACTGGATCGAGAATGGCTAGACTGACAGGTGTGTTTGGTTTTTGTTTGTTTGGTTTTTTTTTTTTTTCTCCCAAGAAACTCTGACCTACTGTTTAGTTACTATGTAATTCCTCCTAATATCCATATTACCTGCTTTATACCTGTGTTATAAATCACAGCAGCCTGGGAGGAAAGAAACAAGGGAGGTAGTAATTTTCTTCTAAAACCCAAAAAAAGGTATATTTCTTGAGTTCATTGATTTAGCACATTTCAAGATTGTTTAACTGTAATAGAAATCTATTGTATAAAGAATAGTGAGAGGCCAGAGTTCCAGACAAAGTGATCTTCTTTCCTTAGTTTGCCAATTAAACCAGCTCCATAATATCTAGAAGCTTTATTTGAAAATTCTGCTGCCTTAAATATTATAAGAGACTGTTTCTAACTTTGGATTTGGCTTGTACTTTGAAGTCCTTCTCATTATTGGTAATGTTGTAGGAATGGGATTGTCTTCCCTCCCATGCAAACTAAAAGCTATCCATTTTGCAAGTGGTAGAGAGATAATGCTAATGGGGAGTCCATTTTGGTAGATTTTTAAGCCCAGATTGGAAATGAACTATGACATCAGCCCTGTAAGCTTGTAATATATATTTAAATTGAGCTAACATACATAATGAAGTTCTTTTGAGTTTTATTTCATTGCTAATTCTGCAAAGATACATTATCTAATATAAAGTAGAAAAAAATTTGTCAACTTGCCAAATTACAAATTTCTTGTGTGCAATGAAGTGTTTGTATTATGTCACTCGCTAGGATTTGCTAACACTGTATTTGTACAGTCAACCCTTGGTAAAATAGTTATTATAATTTGATGAATACTAATCAGTTTGTTTTGCTGAAAACGATGGAGCAATGATGCATGAAGACGGTGTTTGCAAGTATTTATTTATTTTTTTTTTAGACTGCCCTTGTGAAACTTATCTTGGTACCAGAAAAAAGTATACTGCTGTGGAACAAAGTCCACTGCTGGCAGTGGGCAAGCCAAGAAGTGAGCTACTGGCACAAAATTAACCACAGGGACCTCATGGTCTGTGAGGCTGATCCTTTATTTTAATAAAGTTTGAGTTACTTGAAACCTGTTAAGTAGTACTGACTCATTGGGTTTTCATGATGCATTTTTCTTTAACAGGAAAGAAAGATGAAACTGTCCCTATGAAAATTCAAAGTTGTGGGTTCACAATCTGTGTGGACCTTCCGGATTTTTCTTATTAATATCATTCTGTTACAAAAATGGAAAGAAAGGATTGCTTAGGCTGGTGGGAAACTGTTACTTCAGGGATGTGTTTCAAGGTAACTTAAATGTTTTCAGATGGAAACTGTTTATAGTGGAGGAATTCATTCTGAGCTTATGAAATACAATTAGTCTTATTACTCTTTTAGGAAAGATGGTATCGTTTTATTATCCCCTTTTCACAAATTGTGAAAGGAGATTGGTTCTTGGTTTGTACTTGCCTGAACCTTACTGAATTCAGATTCCCATGGGTGGCTTTTCAGAGTTAAAGGAATAATTAATGTGCATTAGCAACAGAATAAAAGTCAACCAATCAGCTCATCAGTCTCCATAATGGATAAGGCATTTCTACCCTTAAATTTGAAAGTACCAGCTGTACCTTTCAACCTTGTATTGGTTTACTTGCCTTAATTAAGAGGCTTTTCCTCTTAGCTTAGGCATTTCAACTGTGCCTATTTGGAGAAGGACAGCTACTGTATTCTTCCATGGTTTACATTGGAGCTGATACCAAAAATTGAAGTATAAAATACTTGATTAAAGCTGAAGGTAGGAGTATCTACATCTTGGTGATGCCCAGAACAATTGGAAGTGTCAGGCTATCCAACTTGCAGTGGTCAAGAGTATCAAAATCAGCTTTGTGCTGGCAGTAATAATATAGCAGAAGTTAGTATAAGCCTGTAATACTCAGTATATAAGCAGATTTTGTTATTGATTGCATTCAACTTTCTCTGTTACCTAGTGCTAAAGCAAGAATTTAAGATTACATGAGTTTTGAGCATGCTTATCTTTCTTTTTTTTTGAGGAGCACAATGGGAGTCCAAGCAGTTCTAGACTGTCAGAATTGTGCAAGTAATGGAAGGTGTCAGAAGGTTAGTAGATGGTAGCCCAAACAGCTCTGTACTAGGAATTACAGTCACACATGCAGGGTTAACTTGCCTTTGAGTTGTGACAAATTAGGAACCTCTACTGTTTCTTTAAACAAAAGTAAAAAAGAAAGGCTCCAATATATATCTTACCACATTTAATGTGCTGAAGAAGTTTTAGAGAAGAACTTGTAGTAGTTTAGATTGTCTGGTTTCTACTTTAAATTTAATTCTTTGCAAAAACTGTCCTGGTTTGCAGTGGTAAAATTGTTAAACAAAGGTAAAACTTTATTATTATTTTTTTTTAAATAATAGCTCTTATGCTTGTACTGAGAATCTCCCAAGCATGTTGTGCAATACTATTTGATTTTATTCTTTTTTAATAAAGATCATATCCACAAATGATCTCTTACTTGTTTTACTTGAGTTCTTGCACTGGATATACAAAGTTTCTGGATGTGCTGGTTTTGGTTGGGGTAGAATTAATTTTCTTCATAGTAGCTGTTATGGGGGGTATATTTTGGATTTGTGCTGTAAATAATGCTGATAATACAGGGATGTTTTATTGCTGAGCAGTGCTTACACAGAGCCTTTTCTGATTCTCACATCACCCCACCAGTGAGTAGGCTGGGGGTGCACAGGAAATTGGGAGGGGACACAGCTGGGACAGCTGACCCCAACTGACCAAAGGGATATTCCATACCATATGATGTCATGCTGAGTATATAAAGCTGGAGGAAGGGGGGCACATTTGGAGTGATGGCATTTGTCTTCCCAAGTAACAGTTCTGGGTGATAGAGCCCTGCTTTTCTGGAAATGGCTGAACACCTGCATGCTGATGGGAAGTAGTAAATGAATTCCTTGTTTTGCTTTGCTTATGTGTATGGCTTTTGCTTTACCCATTAAACTGTCTTGATCTCAACCCACAAGTTTTTTCACTTTTACCCTTCCAATTCTCTCCCCCATCCTACATGTGGTGGGAGCGAGCAAGTAGCTGTGTAGGGCTTAGTTGCCAGTTGGGGTTAAAACATGACACTGGAGCAAGGGGTGAACAAATGCATGAGAGCACTCTGCATTTGAGTGCTTCAGTGTGACTTGGAGATAAGGCATTTTTGGTTTATTTAAAAATTATGAAAAAATGCAACACCAAGACTTGTGAAAAGTTAATAAACCCCTTTGTTAAATGTGCAGAGTAGAAGCCTGCAATACAACTTAGAATGCAGCTTGGATGTGTGCTTCATCCCACTGTAAGCATGAATTCCTTTCCTCAAGTGTTGTTCTTTGGGGTCTGGATGGGATATCATAAAAACATGTTCAAGTACCCTTCTGTAGACCCTGCATGTGTCTCTTCCCTAGTTATTTTGAATGTGGTGTTTTGAGATTCCTAGATCTTCCAGAATATTTTTCACTAAAATTTCTTCCTCTTTGAGTATACTGACCTCTGATAAATACTTCTGATTCAGTTTTAAATGGCTTTAAAGGTTTGGGGTACTATATCCCTTTTATCTGTTCACTTTTCATAATAAGTTTGACAGGGTATTGTTTGGTTGGTACTGGCTGAAGGACTCATTTCATCAGTTTCTGGCAAGTTTGAGAGACAAGGAAGCAAACTTTATGTGTCTTCAAAAATACAATTTTTCAGTTTGGCCACTATCTGCCTGAAGTGGCATGATACCTGTTGTCATAAAGTATAACAGGATTCCCAGTGCCTCGATAGCTATGTACATGTCAACACAGTTTTCATCTTGGAAGAGTTCAGGAGCAACATAAGGAGAGCCACAGAATGTATATAAAGTTTCATCTCTTACTGTGCTGAATCCAGTCTCCCACCTTAACACAGGTGTTACTAGTGTAGAATACATTTTCTGCTTTCAAGTCCTGGTGAATGATATTATTCTCATGCTGTAGAACATGGTATACATTACATGGTATATGAGAATGAGCTGCCAGAGGGCACCTTGAGCCAACTTTAACAAATGCTATTTTTACTACTTAAACTTGCAGAACAGTCTTCCTGTGTTTTTATGCTGTTGTTTTAAGTAGCTGTAGTTACTGTGCAAGGTTCAGAGGAGATGGTACTGGAAGTAGTTAATTGCCCTTTTCTGCCTTTTATAAAGGCAGATGCTTTGGACTCTATGCAAATAGCGTCATCCTAAATCCAGTTGCAATACTGAAGACTAGGCAAAGGGAAGCGACTTGCTAGGTGTTAACTTCACAGATTTGTTCCAAAGTGAGGATCAGGAATTAATGGTCTTAAGTGCTAATCTTCCACATTCAATAATAAGCAAGCTGGATGTTTGCAATACCTAACAAGAAACCTCTTCCCTGGAATGCTTTCTTCTAGTGGAAGAGTGATTGATCCTATGTTTTGAAATAGATGGAGGAAAGAAATTAAGCTTTGTTAGTTGGTGCCTACAGCAACTTAAAACAGACCAGGAGAATGCTGTTGCTAAAGAGGTGGTTCCACCCACCAGATGTTTCCAGTTCACTATCCTCCCAAAAGCTGGCAAAGGAGAGGCAGTAATTCCAGGTGGATGTGAAAGCTCTCTTAGATACCTTTAAAATAGTTCTTTTCTAGCTGTTTTGTTGTTCAGAAACATGGGCATGTGGGGGAAAATTACTTGGGGTGGGAGGAATTAGAGAAAACTGGGACCTAATAGAAGCATAGTATTACAGAAAGCTTGTTAGGGTAAAATACAGCTATCTCCTTCAGGATGGTTATCATGTATGGCATCTACATCACCACAGTTCCCTAAGCAACACATCCTGCCAGCACAGCACATGCTGATAGGAGTGACAGAGGGTGGAGCAGAGTGGAGACACCGTGGTCATGCTCCCTGCAGGAACAGGAACTTGATGGCACCACACAGCCGATAAACTGCATAGCAGTTGTCAGTTGAAGAATCCATGAGATGTCAGCTGCTGAGCCAACTGTTGTGAAATGACTTTCCTCAGGTGAAATAATCTCATTGTAATACTAATGCACACCTCTATCCCAAAGTTACCTGCCTCCAAGGTACTACTACACCTCACTGGGCAAGTGATACTAATCAGCAACAACAATATGTATGACTAGAGTCACTCAAGCTCCACCTAAATGTGATGGAAATGGACTGGCCCTGGACTGGAATAAGTCCAAAGGGGGGGAATTGTTGTCTAAACTCCCAGATTATCAAACTGATTTAGTGTTCACAAAGTTAGGTCAAGCTGACCCACTCTCTAAAGTTGTTATAAATGAAAGGGCTTCTAATCAAGGGGGTCAGCCTTGGGGAGGATGAGAAACACAGAACAGACAGTGAAAAGAACACCATCATCTAAGTTACACAGAGAGAAGCCTTCAAGTGAGGGAAGTTCTGGCTATGAGAGGAGACAGGCTGATAAGGTGTTGCAATCCACTGGCATAGACAGAAAATTAGTTGAAAATAGGACAAAGATAATTGTGGTAGTGGGAGATTGCAACCTCTGACTCAAATAGCCCCCCCAAAAGAAAGCAAAACCCTGCTTGAGGAGCATGTGTAGTTAGCAGAGAGCTTCAGTAAGTGCTATCCGAGGATGCATACTAATTTTCATTAAAGTGAGAAACTTGCAACCAGTCCTGTGTATGATGAATAAATATGCAATGTACTATGAAATATAAAAAAGCGGACAGATGAGGGGAGAAGTTAGGGAAGAGTCCATTGTAACTTCTGGGATCAGTTGACGGGCTGAACCTGTCTTCTCCCCCATAGGGACACCTATTGGGTAAGAACTTTATCTTATGCACACTAACTAACCACTGCTAGCTGTTATTAGTGATTATAGTTTGGTTGTATATCACTTCAAGCTTGTGTTTTGCAGACAGTCCCTATCACTGGCAATCATGAACCTTATTTTGTCACGTTTTATATTAATAAAGAGTGTTATTCTGTAAACTGTTAGTGTTAGTCCTTCGTGGGCACTAGCAGTCGCTGGCAGTGGGTAACATATTCAAATAAAGTGGCAAGACCCACTGAGGGGTCCCCCTTATGCTGTTGGTGCATTTCCCTGAACAAGTCAGTCAAATTATTGTCCGACCCAGCAGGACTGTTCAGCGAAGGATTTCTATAACGCTGACAGACTGGTTGGGCACAAGGGTCTCAGCTTTCCTGGGGTGCTGATAGACAGATCAAACACTAGGGGTTGAGAAAATCCCCCCCCCTTCACGTGACACTAAGCTAATACACTAAGACCTGTGAAGTAGAAAATAAAATATGGGGGAAAATCCCTTTTATCTTTTTGTAATATTGCATGATTAAACCAGCTAGAAATAGAATTAATTAGTCTTTGAATTGCACAGAAACTTGCATTAAAAGCAAAGACAAAAAAAGGAATTTATTAGTAGAATCCATTGATTTCCCAGGTCTTTGAAATACATGGGAGAGATAAATTTGTAGTCTGACTGTATTTTGGAATAAAATTTACCATCTCAAAACTTTAACCTGGCCACTGTCTTTTATTTCCTTCCCTGAGGTATAATGCAAATCAATCATTTGCCTTGGAGTTGTTCTTCTAAGATAAAACCAGCTTCCATTAAATACGTATTCTGAAACAACAGAGATGCAACAAAGTCTTTAAAATAACAGAACAAAATTACATACAATTACCTGACTAAAAATGAATGACTCAGGTTGTCAAGTGAAAAAAGTACTGAGTAGTAAAAGATTAAGTATTCATAAGGTAAATTTCAAATGGATCTGGGCAGAAGATAAGCAGTTGCTATTATTTTTGAGGAAGGCATTTGAAAAGAAATAAATCCTGCACTGCATTTTGAAACATACTTTATACTGTCTGACATTTCCAGTGTTTCAGAGTAATGTCTGAGACAGATTTATCCTGATTCAGCATTAACAAGCCATTGCATTACCGTAATTATATTACTGAACTTGACTAAAAGAAGGTGTAGATGTACATATACAATATCCAAATAAAAGTGGCAGGAGCCAGGGAGAAACAGAGCAATGTCATAAAGATTGGCTGCTCAGTTTTACAAATGCTGAAGAACTGTCCCCTGAAAGTAGCTTTGCAACTGCTCTGTCCTTGCCAGTTTTAAATGTCCCAAAGTGACTGCAGTTCTGAGAACTTTTAGAACACTTAGAGAATAAAAACCTAGGTAGAAAGACATGTATTTGTGCTTTTTATCTAATTGACAATTAGATTGGAAACATTTAGAACCCATCAGAAAAAAAACCACTGAAATGGAAAACAGTACCAGCTGTATTTCTCTAGCTATGTATGAGCATGCCACCTTCTCAGACCAACACGGTTGTGGTGGATTGACCCTGGCTGGCTGCCAGGTGCTGACCAAGCTTCTCTATCACTCCCCTCAACTGGACAGGGGAAAGAAAATACAATGAAAGGCTTGTGGGTCGACATAAGGACAGGAAGAGATCACTCACCAATTACTGTCTCAGGCAAAACAGACTCAACTCAGGGAAAATAATTTAATATATTACCAATCAAAATCAGTAGGATAGTGAGAAATAAGAAAATAATCTTAAATCTCCTTCTCCCAACCCCTCCCTTCTTCCCAGGTTCAACTTCACTCCCGATTTCTCTACCTCTTCCCCCCAATCAGTGCAGGGGGACAGGGAGTGGGGGTTGTGGTCAGTTCATCACACAGTGTCTCTGCCACTCCTTCCTCCTCAGGGGGAGGACACCTCACACTCTTTCCCCTGCTCCAGTGTGGGGTCTGTCCCATGGGAGACAGTCCTCCACAAACTTCTCCAATGTAGGTACTTCTCATGGGCTGCAGTTCTTCACAAACTGCACTAGAGTGCGTCCCTTCTATGGGGTGCAGTCCTTCAGGAACAGACTGCTCCAGCACGGGTCCCTCATGGGGTCACAAGTCCTGCCAGGAGCCTGCTCCAGTGCAGGCTCTCCATGGGGTCACAGCCTCCTTCGGGCACATCCACCTGCTCTGGAGTGGGGTTGTCCATGGCCTGCAGGTGGATATCTGCTCCACTGTTAACCTCCATGGGCTGCAGGGGGACAGCCTGCCTCACCATGGCCGGTCTGTCTTGGAGCTGGCTGGAACTGGCTGTGTCCAACATGGGGGCAGCTTCTGGCATCTTCTCATAGAAGCCACTCCTGCAGCCTCCCACTACCAAAACCTTGCCACGCAAACCCAGTACAGTGGTCCTCTCACCACGCAGACCACCTGCTCCTCAGACTGGCTCCTGCCTCTGACCCTGTATTTGGATACCACATACCGAGAAACCTCTGCACTGCACAGAGTCCTGCTACCAGGTCTGCCATCTGTATGTCCTCCCCAGCCTCTGCAGGCACAGAGCCATGCAGGGGAATAATCACAGGCTCACTAGAATCAATGAAGCTTCAACTAACCTCTGGAAACTGCTTAATGCATAGTAAGGCTTCAAGACTTGGCAAGAAGCTTAGCAGGAAGCGATCTGATCTTATTTGACATCCTACAGATCATAAGTTACTAATCTCTGAATGTCATGTTTTAACCCCAGCTGGCAACTAGAGTACCATACAGCCGCTCACTCACTCCCCCTCCCCCCGGAAGGATGGGGAAGAGAATCGAAAAAAAGATAAAACTCGAGGGTTGAGATAAGAACAATTTAATAATTGAAATAAAATAATGAATAATAATAACAATAATAATAGTTATAGTAATAACAATTGTAATGAAAAGGAGGGAGAAGGGGAGAGGAATGAAATCCAAAGGGAAGGAGGGAAAAAAACCCAAGTGATGCACAATACAATTGCTCACCACCCACTGACCAATATCCAGCCAGTCCCTGAGCAGCAATCACAAGGCCTTGGTCAACTCCCCCCAGTTTATATACTCAGCATGATGTTCTAGGGTATGGAACATCCCTTTGGCCAGTTCAGGTCAGTTGTCCTGGCTGTGTCTCCTCCCAATTTCCCGTGCCCCTCCAGCCTTCTCACTGGCAAGATGTGAGAAACTAAACCTAACAACAACTAAAACCATCGGTGGGCTATCAACATTGTTCTCACACCAAATCCAAAACACAGCACTGCACCAGCTACTAAGAAGAAAATTAACTCTATCTCAGCTGAAACCAGGACAATGTCAAAGAAATACTGCCCATTAAAGACTCCCCTTGCACTGGAGTGAAAACAAGTGAAATTGGGATGGGTATTTTTGAAAGTGGGATCTAGAGAAACAGTCTAATTGCAGCAAGCAACATTCAAGACAGCCTACTGTGAATTGAACTGTTCTCTCAGCTTCAGCTGCTGTGGCACACATTAAGGATCCTAAGCGAGGTATATTAACCTAAATAGAGCACAACTCTACACAACTCCAGATTTTATTCTTCTTTCACAACTTTGGTTTCAGTGTTGCAGCTAAAAGCTTTGACATGCATCCTACTAAAATAACCTTAAAATAACCTTTTCTTTTTTTTTTCCTCCCCCTCTTAAGCTTCTCTGGTTTTGGAGCCCTGAAAAGTTCATAATATTCTCTCTCAAACCAAATATCCAAATACAGCAGCATGTGCCGAGGATCCTGTACCCCAGCACAGCTAGGCAACTGCCCTGTCCTGCTGCAAGGATCAGCAGGGAAGCCAGGGTTTGAGGGCAGGGAAGGCTGCCAGGGCTTGAGGGCATGCACAGACCAATACCCCTCTGGCTGGGAAAGTGCAGAAGAGGAATATCTCAGAGGTCCAAACAATACACAGCTTGCTACTGATTCACTGAGAGTCAGAGGTCATGCAAAAATGTTGATACATCCCAAATCCCTATAACTACCCTGCTTGTCATATCACATTTGAACTGAAAAAGCTTTCCTGATTTGAATGAGACAATATTAATGTTAATAAATTGTGCTAATATTTCATTTCATTAGCTAATTTTTTTGAGATTAGTTGAGTATGTGTCTTGGAACACAGATTTTTTTTTGATCAAACTGAAGACTTACATAAATTGAGTTTCATAAGAAAGGGAAGCACAAATGTGAATAACCAGCAGCATTAGGAAACCAGCCAGTGTTCTTTTAATTTATTTTTTCTAATTAAATCCATTGGAAAAGGAACTGTTGTTCCAAAGATTTTTGGAATTGCTAAATATATATTGTGGCATTTGAACTGCCACATAAAAGAACATAAAAGTTACCACACAAAAGACTATAAGCCATCTCAAAAGTTAAGAGAGATGATACATGTTAACAGTTTAACAAAATAACACTCTGTTCAAGTTTGGGGACCAGATTTTGACAAGCTTAAAAAAATTGAAATTAAGAATAAATCCAACGTTATTACAGATTACATTCCATGGTTTCAGGAAGCATAGGCTCACTGATGAAGCAAAAATCCAAGATACTCAAAAGTAGAGCAACAAACCATTTTAGAACATCTTTAAACCATACTCTTCCCCGCAAACATCCATTCTCCCTGATGCAGACACTTATGTGGCATCTCTGCTTTCAGAACCACCTTTCACATAACACAATCCAAAATCCCAAGTTTATGCAAAAGTCTATAGGTAAGATACTCCATTACCTTC
Organism: Falco naumanni; assembly: GCF_017639655.2. NCBI lineage: Eukaryota > Metazoa > Chordata > Aves > Falconiformes > Falconidae > Falco > Falco naumanni. The sequence continues at coordinate 23,404 of NC_054079.1, read as the reverse complement.
TCTCAAGTTCCTCCGTGAAGAAATCCACAGGAAAATTGCAGGTTAGAATCCAGAAACGCACCAGAGAATAGACATACAACCACATACACACAGAAGAGTTTATAAGCTATTCCTATTTGACTAAAGTTCTGAAATAGCAGTCTATTTTAAAAGATAATAATATAATGATTCTAGCATTTCAAATCCCAGATTTGCTTAATGCTCTACCGCTTTATGAGCAGCCTTCTATCACACAAGAAAAGGCAGCTGAGTGCAGCAGAACTCAATGAAAGGAAACCCCCCGCTAGTTTCATTTTACTTTGTAAAGCAGGAAAAAACCAACAGGAAAACAACCAGTGGAACTAGCTTGTAATTAGTGTTTAAAAAAAAAGAAAGAAAAAAGAAAGAAAAAGTACAAAGTCAAAATATAAGAGTCTGTACTACTTTAATGGTGATAATTGCTTGAACACAACAGATTTTTTTTCATTTATAATTATAATTAAACAAAAAAATACATTAAATCTATTGGGCGGGATTTTTGTCAAGAGACATGAATGAAACTGCTGTTTAAGTGGTATGCACATGAAATTATATGCTTGCAGGAAAACATACTGAGAAAAAAAAGCTGACTTTAAAACCACGGTGATACTTTTCTGTAATACTGAAGGCAACATTCATCACAGTGTCACTTGCAGTTCAAATAATTTCAGATTAAAAAATATAAAGTTATAAGATCTGCTAAGGTTTCTAGGATAGCTTTTGTGAATAGAGGAAAATGGAAACAAGAGATACAAAAGAGTATCCTGTTTAGATTTCCCAAACTGAGCAGGCTAACACAAGGCCAGCAAGACAAAACGAGATGAGAAATGATTAATGTTGCCCTGAAATCTTAGCTATATTTACAGCCAAGAGGGAACTTCAACTTGTTTGATCTCCTATACCCCTCAATCTAGAAACCAGGCTCCATAACCGTTCAGAAAGTAGAAACTTTAAAAGATGGATCAACTCCTTAAGAGATGTTTTGGAAGCAATTCTCCAGCAAGTAGCTCAGAGTAGACATGACACTGTCTTTAATTTTGTCTGATCATGTACCACATGTGAACAGAGTCAACACTGCCTGTGGGAAAATTGAACAATGTAACGGACTGTTAGAAACTACACTGAAAGCAATGGGTAGTGGAACTTTCAAACATTGGGATACACATTTAGCAAAGGCCACCTGGCTAGTTAACACCAGAGGATCTGACAGCCCAGCTGACCCTGCCCAATCAAAGCTTTTACGTGCAGTAGAAGGGGATAAAGTTGCTGTAGTGCACATTAAAACTATGCTTGGGAAAACAGTCTGGGTCATTCCTGCCTCAGGCAAAGGCAAACCCATTTGTGGGATTGCTTTTGCTGAAGGACCTGGGTGCACTTGTTGGGTAAGGTGGGAGGATGGCCAAGTTCAATGTACACCTGAAGGGGATTTGATTTGGGTGAAAATGGCCAATGAATTGTGTGATGTTAATTGTTACATAATATTGTATAATTTCACTTCTATATGCCGATTAGTACACTGGGCATCTTGTGGTGCCCATGTCTACCACTTTGGATTTGAAGATTTTAACCTGACTCCTTTCCTACTGCCACACCAACCAAGAATGCCTTTGGTGAATCCAGATCAGTGCAGCCATAATAGAATCAGAACTGGCTTCGAGGTGCAACAATCCAACACCTCGTACCGTCTTCCCTGCTCAGAAAGAGTGTTACAACAAATGGATCCCAATGTCATGGACTAAATGAACTCAATGGACTTTAGAGAATGGTCCATAGACTCATGGAATGATAGCTGTATATTTATGTTAAAGGACAGGAGAGGTGGTGATGTATTGGAAAATTTAGCATGATATGAATGGTATGGAATAAGGAGTGGATACTGTCCTGGTTTTGGCAGCGATAGAGTTAATTTTCTTCTCAGTAGATGGTCCAGTGCTGTATTTTGGCTTTGGTGTGAGAACAATGTTGATAACACACTTATGTTCTTAGTTGTTGTTAGGTAATGTTTATACTAAGTCAAGGACTTCTCAGTTTCTCAGGCCTTTCCAGTGAGAAGGCTGGGGAGGCACAAGAAACTGGAAAGGGACATAGCCAGGACAGGTGACCCAAACTAGCCAAACAGGTATTCCATACCATGGGACTTCATGCTCGGTATATAAACTGGGGGGGGGGTTGGCTGGGGCCTGCTGATCATTGCTCAGGAACTGGCTGGGAATCAGTCAGTGGGTGGTGAGCAATTGTATTGTGCATCACTTGTTTTCTTTCCTCCCTTTCCCTTTGGATTTCATTCCTCTCCCCTTCTCCCTCCTTTTCATTATAACTGTTGTTATTATTATTATTGCTCTTTCATTTTTATTTTATTTCAATTACTAAATTATTCTTCTCTCAACCCTCGAGTTTTACATTCCTTTCTAACTCTCCTTCCCATCCCTCTGTGTGATGGGGGAGTAAGCAAGCAGCTGTGTGGCACTTAATTACTAGCTGAGGTTAAACCATGACAAGGAGGAACAACCCCATGCATTAGTACATGCTGGGAGTCAACCGGTTCAAAAGAAGCTTTGTAGAAAAGAAATTGGGGGTTCTGGTGGACACCAAGTTGAACACAAGCCAGCAATGTGCCCTTGCCACAAAGGAGGCTAATGGTATCCTGATCTGCATTTGGAGGAATGTTGCCAGCAGGTTGAGGGAAGTGATCTTTCCCCTCTACTCAGCACTGGTGAGGCCACACTTGGAGTACTGTGTCCATTTCTGGGCTCCTCAGCACATGAGAGACATGGACATAGAGTTCAGCGATGGGCCACAAGGATGATTAAGGGACTGGAGCATCTCTCCTGAGTAAAGGCTGAGACAGCTGGGACTGTTTAGCCTAGTGAAGAGAAGGCTCAGAGGGCATCTTATCAATATATATAAATATCTGAAGGGAGGGTGCAAAGAAGATGGAACCAGGCTTTTTTCATTGGTGTCTAGTGACAGGATAGGACAAGAGGCAATAGGCACAAGCTGAAACACAGAAATCTGAATTTTTCTACGTAGCAAGACATCAGCTGTTCCAAGTGGCATCAAGCAGCCAAAAGGGGTCTGGGACAGAAAAGAGTGTGAGGAATTAAAAAAAAAATGAGGAAGGATAAGCAAGAAGGCCTAGAAATAAAATACTTTGAAAAATCTTCATTACTGATGCAGGAAGTAAATGTTAATTACAACTGAACTGCTGTCAAGAGAAATCTCCTCCACCAAATGGAGCTGATTACACTTCAAATTAAGACAAAAATCAGTCATTGATATGCTGCAGAAGAGCTGTCACTGCATTAGCACTACTTCTGAAATGCTTTCCTTTGATGTTTTTTTAAAATCTGTTCCTGCTAGAATCTGAGCATTTTTCAAGATGTGAATGTCCCCAGCCTCTGGGGAACCCTCCACGTGCACCTCCAGCTTCTAGACACCTGCAGAAATGCAGTTCCAGTGATAAATATGATTACAAATCTTTAAGGACAAGAGTGCAGCTGCCCTCTCCCCTTGCTGCAGCAGTACAGATAAAGGAAGCCTATACTGAATTTGTTTCCTTCCAAGAAGAAGGATACAATAAATACAGGCACAAAGGTTTGCAATGTCCTTGTTTAGTGTGGTGGTGTAGCTGTACAACACACCCACACATAAACAAGCTACGGACTACAAGACAAAGGGCAAGATGTCGGTAAATCCCTTACAGCTCTACCACCAATCCAGGCAACTCTTCACAAGAGTAGAAGGCATCACAGTCAGAGCCGCTGATCATTCCTGGAAAACAAAAATTCCCATTCCCCTGTGGCATACTCTTTGGTAGCTCAAACAGCCTTATGCATTGCTGAGAGTAAGCACTAACACTCAAGAGATTTGCTGCCTGGTTCATCCTAAGGCTGTGCTTTTCAAGAAGAGACAGTTGTACAGTAGAGACCTAAACAAGAAGCAAGCATGGCAGATGTCATTCACTCCAAAGCTTTAGCTCTTTATCCAGACAACCTGTGCACACTATTAGGGCCTACAATATTGCACTTTACTGTCTTTATGAAGGTAACACCATCAAGAAGCTATTAAATGGAAAATATGAAACAGCTGCTGATGTGTTCACAAATCAACATTTATACCTTTCAGGCCATTAGAACCTTTTAAATATTATTTTCACTTTTGCTCCCAAAACTACTCTCTAGTAAGATACATTAGAAATTCATGTCAGAGCTACACCACGTAGCTGCTTGCTCATTCTCCCTCACCCAGAGGGATGGGGAGATGAATCGGAAAGGAATGTAAAACTCAAGGGTTGAGATAAGAACAATTTAATAGGTAAAGCAAAAGCTGCGCACACAAGCAAAGCAAAGCAAGGAATTCATTCAGCACTTCCCATGGGCAGGCAGGTGCTCAGCCATCCCCAGGAAAGCAGGGCTCCGTCACATGTAACGGTTACTCGGGAAGACAAATGCCATAATGCCAGATGTCCCCCCCCCTCCTTCTTCTTCCCCCAGTTTATATACTCAGCATGACATCCCACAGTATGGAATACCTCCTTGGCTAGCTTGGATCACCTGTCCTGGCTGTGTCCCCTCCCAATTTCCAGTGCCCCCCCAGCCCTCTGGCTGGCAGGGCCCAAGGAACTGAAAAGTCCTTGACTTGATAACACACTGATGGTTTTAGTTGTTGCTGAGTGATGTTTATATTAACATTGTTCTCACACCAAATCCAAAACACATCTTTGCACCAGCTGCTAAGAAGAAATTAACTCTATCCCAGCTGAAACCAGGACACCTACCAACATCCAAAAGGAAACACCACTGACACAGAAGCAACAACCTTACAGTTTTTTCCTTACAAAATAGTAAAATGATGAAACTGTAGAGCTAAATCCTATCTTGGACTTGAATACTGGTGCTGGGAGAGCAAACACAGGCCTTGCTGCTGCATGTGGCTCAGGGCTCATGGAGTCAGGCAGCTACTGGGGTGATGGGTCTAAGGGGGCATCCAGAGACTGATCCTCATTCCAGGCACCACTCCCAGCAAAGGGGCACAGCTATAAAACTAAGAGGCAATTCCACCATACAGCGCAGGAGCACTGGGAGTAAAATGATGGACAACCTGTTAGTAAAATAAAAAAGTACAATATTGGCATTATGAAGGTATAAACTATAAGGACAATAAAATCAACAAAACCAAGTTATAGATGAAAACTTGATACTAATGGTTGATAGCAGAAGAGGTTTTTTTCACTCTACAGGTCTAAATCAAGTACTTTGTCAAGAATGTTTTCTATGCTTAAGTTCAACAAAACCTTAATAAAATTAACACGGGTATGAGATCAGCCACATCCATATGCTTTATGCATGAAGCAAACAGGTGGGCAAACACAGTGGAAAGAGCTGCCTACAGAGGCAGCTGAGGGAGCCTTGGGGAAAGCAGCCCAAGGCCACCAGTACATGCTGCAGCATGATGCTCCAGGGAAGGGGGTGGGGGGTGGGGGGGAAGAGAGAGGACTTTTAGGACTGTCCTGGTTTCGGCTGGGATAGAGTTACTTTTCAAGTCCTCTCAAGACAAGGACTTATAACCAGGCTGGGGCAGCAAGCATATAAAGTTTCTTAATGTTTATTCCTGCTCCTCTTATTTGTTTCACTGCATTTGGAAAAGCAAGACTTCCCTATTAAATGCTAATGAAAACAAACCACTGGGATTTAAACACTGACTACCCATTTTAAATGTTACATTTATTGATGATGGTAAGTGATCACCTCTCCTTTGGTGCAATTATGCCACATTTGGCCAGAGAAGAGGAACTTTATTTAAAAGTAGAGCCCCAGGCTCAATTCTACAGTGTAATTTTTGTATCTTCTGAATACTGGACTAGACTTGGGCTTGATCTGACAGAGACTCTTCAGCTTGACTTCTGCAAAACCAAGTTTCTAAATCAGGATTCTGTGGAACCTGTAACTGATAAGAAAAAAACTTCCACAACTCCACCGTGTGTAAAAATGAAACCAAAACTGAGGAGCACTGATGGATCCTCCCTCTATAACTAGTAGCCCAGTTTCATGCTGTCCCTCTCTCAGCCCAGAATTAATTAAATTCATGGTGGCCTAGCAGGTCAGAGAAGACAACTGCCAGAACAATCACTTCCTGCAGGACTTGGAAAAGTCCATTCTTTCAACTGTGCTATATAAAAACCTGATGTTACATATGGGCCTATTGCAGAGGAAAGTCCGCCTTGCACACATGAACTAGGCCTGGTTACCTTGACTTTTTTAAAAGCTTTCACAAACACTGAAGTTCACAAGTACATCTCAATAAACTATAGGAAAAACTATGGGAGTAATAACATATAAATTTCAACTTAATAAGAGAAGAATACATAACTGAGGATCAATTCAAACCAGGAGTAGTTCTCCTGAGCTGTTCAGTGCCAGACAAGTTATTAAGAACACTCTAATCATGTTGCAGGGAATATTCACATTTTCTAACTTCCTTCCAGATAAATACTTTCTCATTTTGCAACAAAAGCTTTAAAAGTCATGATAGCACCAGCACTTGTTGCACAGTATAATACCAGACTATCTTAATGAGGGACTAAAGAGTCCTTAAACTTCTGATGCAATCTCTAAAACGTAAATGACATCATAATTTAGACTGAGATCAATGACTTACTATAAACACCTGAAAGATACCAGCCTTGGGACACTGAGCCAAGTCATACACTGCTATTAAAGCAACAAATTGCTTTGTGGTTTAACATTGTGTCTTTCCTAGAATATTGTATGTGCAGCAGTTGGATTCTGGGTGCTATTTTAAGATAAAGGAATGGAGAGTATTTAAACAACATGTTATCTAGCAGCTCAATATTGATGATCTAATTTGGAAACTGGATTAAACTGCACAGATAAACATGCTTCCAGAAGAAAATGTATCCTACTAATCCTCTCCCAGCAGATCTGTCTCCATGCAGCATTAACAAGATTGATCACTAGCAAAGGCATACAGTGATTTCATTGCAGATATCTAGATTGGTATAATCTCTAACTCTCTGCATCTTAAAATACCAATTCACAACCAGAAGGAAAGAGAACCTAAGTTTATGAATGAATGCTGGAAGCAATGAAACATCCTTGAATGTTATCAGAAATGTATAATTTCTTAGAAAATATTAGTGTCTTTCAATTAATTTTCAAGGGTACTGAGTATGCAAATATGTATTTATTTTATAAAGATTAAAAAGTTACTATTATTCTATGCTTCCCACATTAGGTAGAATCCTCTCGTATTCCCATCCCAGATGGGATCCATCTGAGGGTACTGAGGGAGCTGGCAGAGGAGCTTGCCAAGCTGCTCTCCATCATTTATCAACAGTCCTGGCTAACTGGGGAGGTCCCAGAAGACTGGAGGTTAGTCAATGTGATGCCTATCTACAAGAAGGGCAGGAACAAGGATCCAGGGAACTACAGGCCTGTCAGCCTGACCTCAGTGCCCAGGAAGGTTATGGAGCAGATAATCCTGAGCGCCATCACACAGCACATGCAGGACAACTGGAGGATCAGACCCATACAGCATGGGAAAGCACTTGGAAAGGCAAGTCCTGCTTGACAAACCTGATTGATATGTAAGGGTTAAAAGAATAAGAGACTGGTCAACTTTGGTGAGTTGGCAGGGATTCACTAACCTTTGTACAATGCGCTAACATCTGTAGAATGTAGGGAAATACTTAGTTGCTACATATTTGTGGTCTGAGAGTTTAGACAAGGGGATGTAGAACCATAAGGGTATGTAATAAATAACCTTGGACAATGGTAAACAACCACTACAAAGGAAGATATAAGTTTTCTGTAACTAGGGAACAGGATGGTGTGTTCCAGAACAATAGGATAAGAAGTTTTAAAATCAGTAGAAATGAACTGCACATGCGCAAGAGACCCTGAGTCAAAAGTTTATGCAGACAGACTTCAAGCCTTCATCAGAAGACTCTCCGAAAGAAGACTCTCCGAAAGAAGACCTTCAAGTTGGCAGCACGCATGCACGAGGAGGTGGAAAAATATGTAAAACATTTCAGGGAAATAGTTTGAATATGTATTAGTTTTCTGGGAAATGTTATGCATATGTATTAGACTGTAGCATAAAAATAGTTGAGAACCAGAGCTGGGGTGCGCATACTACAGGGAGTGATCCCCTATGCACCTGGTGCCACAAATAAAGAAATACCTGCTTAACAATGACTCTGTCATTATTGAGTTTTATCTCGGAATCCTGGCCCAGCTGCACCTAGCCTCCTGCCTTAGCAAGGAGTGCTAGAAAGCAGGGGGGCTCAGAAACTCCGATTTTTGATATCATGATCTCCTTCTATGACAAGATGACCTGCCTAGTGGATGAGGGAATGGCTGTGGATGGTGTCTATCTGGACCTTAGTAAAGCCTTTGACACCATCTCCCACAGCATTCTCCTGGAAAAACTGGCTGCTCATGGCTTAGATGGGTGAAAAGCTAGCCGGACAGAAGAACCAAAAGAGTGGTGGTAAATGGAATTACACCCAGCCGGTCACAAGTGGTGATCCCCAAAGCTCAGTATTGGGGCCAGTCCTGTTTAATATCTTTATTGATGATCTGGATGAGGGGATTGAGTACACCCTCAGTAAGTTTGCAGATAACACCAATTGTTGGGGGAGAGTGTTCATCTACTTGATGATGCTAGACAGGCTGGACCAATGGGCCGAGGCCAACTGTACGAGGTTCAACAAGGAGAAGTGCCAGGTCCTGCACTTGGGTCACAACCCCACGCAACGATACAGGCTTGGGGAAGAGTGGCTGGAAAGCTGCCTGGCAGAAAAGGACCTGAGGGTGCTGGTTGACAGCTGGCTGAACATGAGCCAGCAGTGTGCCCAGGTGACCAAGAAGGCCAATAGCATCCTGGCTTGTATCAGAAACAGTGTGGCCAGCAGGACAGGGGAAGTGATCATCTCCCTGTACTTGGCACTGGTGAGGCTGCACCTTGTATACTGTGTTCGCTTTGGGCCCCTCACTTCAAGAGGGATGTAGAGGTGCTGGAGTGTGTCCAAAGAAGAGCAATAAAGCTGGTTAAACATCTAGAGAACAAGTCTTATCAGGAGCAGCTGAGGAAACCGGAGTTTAGTCGGGAGAGGAGGAGGCTGAGGGAGAAACTTACTGCTCTGTACAACTACCTGAAAGGAGGTTATAGAAAGGCCGGGGTAGATCTCTTCTCCCAAATAACAAGTGACAGGACGAGAGGAAACACCCTCAGGTTATGCTAGGGGAGGTTCAGATCAGATATTAGGAAAAATTTCTTCACCAAAAAGGTGGTGAAGCATTGGAACAGGCTGCCCAGGGAGGCAGTAGAATCACCATCCCTGGAAGCATTTAAAAACTGTGTAGATGTGGTGCTAAGGGACATGGTTTATTGGTGGATTTGGAAGTCCTGGTTAATGGTTGGACTTTTCCAAAGGTCTTTTCCAACCTAAATGATTCTATGATTCAAGCAAGAGACACACTGATTTCTATTTTGGAGTTATCTTTCTCAATAACTTGTTTTCCTTGCTATGGGGAGAAGAGTCTTTGGTTTTATCCTTTAGGAAAGTCAATCAGGAAGCTGGACAGTGTTTTCAGTTCCACTACTGCTTGTCATATTATTTAATATGTGGAACCATAATAAAGTACAGAAAATATAAAAAAAAAGACAGAAAAAAGCCATTTACTGTGGCATATGGTGCACTGTCACAGCACTCTAAAAGCTAGCCAGCTGCAACAAGGTCTTTTTACCATCTCATACCAACACACTCTTCATGCAGGTCCCTCTGCTGCCTTTTCCTTATCTAGCCTCACCCAGGACACACATTCTCACTTCTCTTTGCTTCTTCCTCCTCTCTTCCTTGGATGCTCCGTCTTCATTGGCTGCCCAACCTCTCAACAGAACCAGCCACAGCTGCACCTTATCTAGATCAGCCAAGATCCAGCCCCCGAAACCAGCACACAGTAATATATTATCAATGTTAATTAGCCCAGCTTCATTCCTCTACAAGTCTGTCCCCCCCTTCCCCTGCGGCTCCTTTTTTTCTCTTTTTCTCCTTCACATTTCATACCTTAGGTATTTAAAAATCATCACAACCTTTTTTACAAATAGGTTTTTCACGTAGTCCTCTCTAACTCCTCTAGAAGCGTACCCCTTGTTTTCCCCTTTTCTTCTTCACATTTCCCACCTTAGGTATTTAACAATCATTGCAAGCATTTTACAAATCATTTTTTCACAGAGTCCTCTCTGAACACCACTACAAGCGTCCCCCTTGTTTTCCCCTTTTCTTCTTCACATTTCCCACCTTAGGTATTTAACAATCAGCGCAAGCATTTTACAAATCAATTTTTTACAGAGTCATCTGTGAACATCTCTACAAGCGTCCCCCTTGTTTTCCCCTTTTCTTCTTCACATTTCCCACCTTAGGTATTTAACAATCATCACAAGCGTTTTACAAATAATTTTTTCACTGAGTCATCTCTGAACACCTCTACAAACGTTTCCTTCTTTTCCCCTTTTCTTCTTCACATTTCCCACCTTAGGTATTTAAAAATCAGTGAAAGCATTTTACAAATAATTTTTTCACAGAGTCCTCTCTGAACAGTTCTACAAACGTCCCCCTTGTTTTCCCCTTTTCTTCTTCACATTTCCCACCTATAGGTATTTAACAATCATCGCAAGCATTTTACAAATCATTTTTTCACAGAGTCCTCCCTGAACACCTCTACAAGCGTTTCCTTCTTTTCCCCTTTTCTTCTTCACATTTCCCACCTTAGGTATTTAACAATCATCGCAAGCATTTTACAAATAATTTTTTCACAGAGTCCTCTCTGAACACCGCTAATAGCGCCCCCCTTGTTTTCCCCTTTTCTTCTTCACATTTCCCACCTTAGGTATTTAACAATCATCGCAAGCATTTTACAAATCAATTTTTTACAGAGTCCTCTGTGAACATCTCTACAAGCGTCCCCCTTGTTTTCCCCTTTTCTTCTTCACATTTCCCACCTTAGGTATTTAACAATCAGCGAAAGCATTTTACAAATATTTTTTTCAGAGTCCTCTCTGAACACCTCTACAAACGTTCCCCTTGTTTTCCCCTTTTCTTCTTCACATTTCCCACCTATAGGTATTTAACAATCAGCGCAAGCATTTTACAAATCATTTTTTCACAAAGTCCTCTCTGAACACCTCTACAAGCGTCCCCCTTGTTTTTCCCTTTTCTTCTTCACATTTTCCACCTTAGGTATTTAATAATCATCGCAAGCATTTTACAAATCATTTTTTCACAGAGTCCTCTCTGAACACCTCTACAAGCGTCCCCCTTGTTTTCCCCCTTTCTTCTTCACATTTCCTACCTTAGGTTTTCAACAATCATCGCAAGCGTTTTACAAATAATTTTTTCAAAGAGTCCTCTCTGAACACCTCTACAAACGTCCCCCTTGTTTTCCCCTTTTCTTCTTCACATTTCCCACCTTAGGTATTTAACAATCAGCGCAAGCATTTCACAAATCATTTTTTCACAGAGTCCTCTCTGAACACCTCTACAAGCATCCCCCTTGTTTTCCCCTTTTCTTCTTCACATTTCCCACCTTAGTTTTTCAACAATCATCGCAATCATTTTACAAATCATTTTTTCACAGAGGCCTCTCCGAACACCTCTACAAGCGTCCCCCTTGTTTTCCCCTTTTCTTCTTCACATTTCCTACCTTAGGTTTTCAACAATCATCGCAAGCATTTTACAAATCATTTTTTCACAGAGTCCTCTCTGAACACCTCTACAAGTGTCCCCCTTGTTTTCCCCTTTTCTTCTTCACATTTCCCACCTTAGGTTTTCAACAATCATCGCAAGCATTTTACAAATAATTTTTTCAAAGAGTCCTCTCTGAACACCTCTACAAACGTCCCCCTTGTTTTCCCCTTTTCTTCTTCACATTTCCCACCTTAGGTATTTAACAATCAGTGCAAGCATTTCACAGATCATTTTTTCACAGAGTCCTCTCTGAACACCTCTACAAACGTCCCCCTTGTTTTCCCCTTTTCTTCTTCACATTTCCCACCTTAGGTATTTAACAATCAGTGCAAGCATTTTACAAATAATGTTTTCACAGAGTCCTTTCTGAACACCTCTACAAACGTCCCCCTTGTTTTCCCATTTTCTTCTTCACATTTCCCACCTATAGGTATTTAACAATCAGTGCAAGCATTTCACAAATCATTTTTTCACAGAGTCCTCTCTGAACACCTCTACAAGGGTCCCCCTTGTTTTTCCCCTTTTCTTCTTCACATTTCCCACCTTAGGTATTTAACAGTCATCGCAAGCGTTTTACAAATCATTTTTTACGCAGAGTCCTCTCTGAACACCTCTACAAGCGTCCCCCTTGTTTTCCCCTTTTCTTCTTCACATTTCCTACCTTAGGTTTTCAACAATCATCGCAAGCATTTTACAAATAATGTTTTCACAGAGTCCTTTCTGAACACCCCTACTAACGTCCCCCTTCTTTTCCCCTTTTCTTCTTCACATTTCCCACCTTAGGTATTTAACAATCATTGCAAGTGTTTTAGAAATAATTTTTTCAACAGAGTCCTGTCTGAACACCTCTACAAGCGTCCCCCTTGTTTTCCCCTTTTCTTCTTCACATTTCCCACCTATAGGTATTTAACAATCAGTGCAAGCATTTCACAAATCATTTTTTCACAGAGTCCTCTCTGAACACCTCTACAAGGGTCCCCCTTGTTTTTCCCCTTTTCTTCTTCACATTTCCCACCTTAGGTATTTAACAGTCATCGCAAGCGTTTTACAAATCATTTTTTACGCAGAGTCCTCTCTGAACACCTCTACAAGCGTCCCCCTTGTTTTCCCCTTTTCTTCTTCACATTTCCTACCTTAGGTTTTCAACAATCATCGCAAGCATTTTACAAATAATGTTTTCACAGAGTCCTTTCTGAACACCCCTACTAACGTCCCCCTTCTTTTCCCCTTTTCTTCTTCACATTTCCCACCTTAGGTATTTAACAATCATTGCAAGTGTTTTAGAAATAATTTTTTCAACAGAGTCCTGTCTGAACACCTCTACAAGCGTCCCCCTTGTTTTCCCCTTTTCTTCTTCACATTTCCCACCTTAGGTATTTAACAATCAGCGCAAGCGTTTTACAAATACTTTTTTCACAGAGTCCTCTCTGAACACCTCTACAAGCGCCCCCCTTTTTTTCCCCTTTTCTTCTTCACATTTCCCACCTGTAGGTATTTAACAATCAGTGCAAGCATTTTACAAATCATTTTTTCACAGAGTCCTCTCTGAACACCTCTACAAGCGTCCCCCTTGTTTTCCCCTTTTCTTCTTCACATTTCCCACCTTAGGTATTTAACAATCATCGCAAGCGTTTTACAAATAATTTTTTCACAGAGTCCTCTCTGAACACCTCTACAAACGTCCCCCTTGTTTTCCCCTTTTCTTCTTCACATTTCCCACCTTAGGTTTTCAACAATCATCGCAAGCATTTTACAAAACATTTTTTCACAGAGTCCTCTCTGAACACCTCTACAAACGTCCCCCTTGTTTTCCCCTTTTCTTCTTCACATTTCCCACCTTAGGTATTTAACAATCAGCGCAAGCTTTTTACAAATCATTTTTTCACAGAGTCCTCTCTGAACACCTCTACAAACGTCACCCTTGTTTTCCCCTTTTCTTCTTCACATTTCCCACCTTAGGTATTTAACAATCATCGCCAGCATTTTACAAATCATTTTTTCACAAGGTCCTCTCTGAACACCTCTACAAGCGCCCCCCTTGTTTTCCCCTTTTCTTCTTCACATTTCCCACCTTAGGTATTTAACAATCATCGCAAGCGTTTTATAAATAATTTTTTCACAGAGTCCTCTCTGAACACCTCTACAAACGTCCCCCTTGTTTTCCCCTTTTCTTCTTCACATTTCCCACCTTAGGTATTTAACAATCAGTGCAAGCATTTTACAAATAATTTTTTCACAGAGTCCTCTCTGAACACCTCTACAAGCGTTTCCTTCTTTTCCCCTTTTCTTCATCACATTTCCCACCTTAGGTTTTCAACAATCATCGCAAGCATTTTACAAAACATTTTTTCACAGAGTCCTCTCTGAACACCTCTACAAACGTCCCCCTTGTTTTCCCCTTTTCTTCTTCACATTTCCCACCTGTAGGTATTTAACAATCAGTGCAAGCATTTCACAAATATTTTTTCACAAAGTCCTCTCTGAACAGCTCTACAAGCGTCCCCCTTGTTTTTCCCTTTTCTTCTTCACATTTCCCTCCTTAGGTATTTAACAGTCAGTGAAAGCATTTTACAAATATTTTTTACGCAGAGTCCTCTCTGAACACCTCTAATAGCGCCCCCCTTGTTTTCCCCTTTTCTTCTCCACATTTCCCACCTTAGGTATTTAACAATCAGCGCAAGAATTTTACAAATCATTTTTTCACAGAGTCCTCTCTGAACACCTCTACAAGCGTTTCCTTCTTTTCCCCTTTTCTTCTTCACATTTCCCACCTTAGGTATTTAACAATCATCACAAGTATTTTACAAATCATTTTTTCACAGAGTCCTCTCTGAACACCTCTAATAGCGTCCCCCTTATTTTCCCCTTTTCTTCTTCACATTTCCCACCTTAGGTATTTTAACAATCATCGCAAGCATTTTACAAATCATTTTTTCAAAGAGTCCTCTCTGAACACCTCTACAAACATCCCCCTTGTTTCCCCCTTTTCTTCTTCACATTTCCCACCTTAGGTATTTAACAATCAGTGCAAGCATTTCACAAATCATTTTTTCACAGAGTCCTCTCTGAACACCTCTACAAGCGTCCCCCTTGTTTTCCCCTTTTCTTCTTCACATTTCCCACCTTAGGTATTTAACAATCAGTGCAAGCATTTTACAAAACATTTTTTCACAAAGTCCTCTCTGAACAGCTCTACAAACGTCCCCCTTGTTTTCCCCTTTTCTTCTTCACATTTCCCACCTTAGGTATTTAACAATCAGCGCAAGCATTTTACAAATCATTTTTTCACAAAGTCCTCTCTGAACAGCTCTACAAGGGTTTCCTTCTTTTCCCCTTTTCTTCTTCACATTTCCCACCTGTAGGTATTAAACAATCAGCGCAAGCATTTTACAAATCATTTTTTCACAGAGTCCTCTCTGAACAGCTCTACAAACGTCCCCCATGTTTTCCCATTTGCTTCTTCACATTTCCCACTTGTAGGTATTTAACAATCAGCGCAAGCATTTTACAAATCATTTTTTTCACAGAGTCCTCTCTGAACAGCTCTACAAACGTCCCCCTTGTTTTCCCCTTTTCTTCTTCACATTTCCCACCTTAGGTATTTAACAATCAGCGCAAGCATTTTACAAATAATTTTTTCACAGAGTCCTCTCTGAACACATCTACAAACGTCCCCCTTGTTTTCCTCTTTTCTTCTTCACATTTCCCACCTTAGGTATTGAACAATCAGCGCAAGCATTTTACAAATCATTTTTTCACAAAGTCCTCTCTGAACAGCTCTACAAGCGTTTCCTTCTTTTCCCCTTTTCTTCTTCACATTTCCCACCTGTAGGTATTAAACAATCAGCGCAAGCATTTTACAAATCATTTTTTCACAGAGTCCTCTCTGAACACCTCTACAAACGTCCCCCTTGTTTTTCCCTTTTCTTCTTCACATTTCCCACCTTAGGTATTTAACAATCAGCGCAAGCATTTTACAAATCATTTTTTCAGAGTCCTCTCTGAACACCTCTACAAACGTCCCCCTTGTTTTCCCCTTTTCTTCTTCACATTTCCCACCTGTAGGTATTTAACAATCAGCGCAAGCATTTTACAAATCATTTTTTCACAGAGTCCTCTCTGAACACCTCTACAAGCGTCCCCCTTGTTTTCCCCTTTTCTTCTTCACATTTCCCACCTGTAGGTATTTAACAATCAGCGCAAGCATTTTACAAATCATTTTTTCACAAAGTCCTCTCTGAACAGCTCTACAAACGTCCCCCGTGTTTTCCCCTTTTCTTCTTCACATTTCCCACTTGTAGGTATTTAACAATCAGCGCAAGCATTTTACAAATCATTTTTTCACAGAGTACTCTCTGAACACCTCTACAAACGTCCCCCTTGTTTTCCCCTTTTCTTCTTCACATTTCCCACCTATAGGTATTTAACAATCAGCGCAAGCATTTTACAAAACATTTTTTCACAGAGTCCCCTCTGAACACCTCTACAAACGTCCCCCTTGTTTTCCCCTTTTCTTCTTCACATTTCCCACCTGTAGGTATTTAACAATCAGCGCAAGCATTTTACAAATCATTTTTTCACAGAGTCCTCTCTGAACAGCTCTACAAACGTCCCCCGTGTTTTCCCCTTTTCTTCTTCACATTTCCCACCTTAGGTATTTAACAATCAGCGCAAGCATTTTACAAATCATTTTTTCACAAAGTCCTCTCTGAACAGCTCTACAAACGTCCCCCGTGTTTTCCCCTTTGCTTCTTAAAAATTTCCCACTTGTAGGTATTTAACAATCATCGCAAGCATTTTACAAATCATTTTTTCACAAAGTCCTCTCTAAACAGCTCTACACACTTCCCCCTTGTTTTCCCCTTTTCTTCTTCACATTTCCCACCTGTAGGTATTTAACAATCATAGCAAGCATTTTACAAATCAATTTTTTACAGAGTCATCTCTGAACAGCTCTACAAGCGTCCCCTTGTTTTTCCCTTTTCTTCTTCACATTTCCCACCTTAGGTATTTAACAATCAGCGCAAGCATTTTACAAATCTTTTTTTCACAGAGTCCTCTCTGAACACCTCTGCAAGCGTTTCCTTCTTTTCCCCTTTTCTTCTTCACATTTCCCACCTGTAGGTATTAAACAATCAGCGCAAGCATTTTACAAATCTTTTTTTCACAGAGTCCTCTCTGAACACCACTACAAACGTCCCCCTTGTTTTCCCCTTTTCTTCTTCACATTTCCCACCTGTAGGTATTTAACAATCAGCGCAAGCATTTTACAAATCATTTTTTCACAGAGTCCTCTCTGAACACCTCTACAAGCGTTTCCTTCTTTTCCCCTTTTCTTCTTCACATTTCCCACCTGTAGGTATTTAACAATCAGCGCAAGCATTTTACAAATCATTTTTTCACAGAGTCCTCTCTTAACACCTCTACAAACGTCCCCCTTGTTTTCCCCTTTTCTTCTTCACATTTCCCACCTTAGGTATTTAACAATCATTGCAAGAATTTTACAAATCATTTTTTCACAGAGTCCTGTCTGAACACCTCTACAAGCGTCCCCCTTGTTTTCCCCTTTTCTTCTTCACATTTCCCACCTGTAGGTATTTAACAATCAGCGCAAGCATTTTACAAATAATTTTTTCACAAAGTCCTCTCTGAACAGCTCTACAAACGTCCCCCTTGTTTTCCCATTTTCTTCTTCACATTTCCCACCTTAGGTATTTAACAATCAGCGCAAGCATTTTACAAATCATTTTTTCACAGAGTCCTCTCTGAACACCTCTACAAGCGTCACCCTTCTTTTCCCCTTTTCTTCTTCACATTTCCCACCTTAGGTATTTAACAATCAGCGCAAGCATTTTACAAATCATTTTTTCACAGAGTCCTCTCTGAACACCTCTACAAGCGTCCCCCTTCTTTTCCCCTTTTCTTCTTCACATTTCCCACCTTAGGTATTTAACAATCAGCGCAAGCATTTTACAAATCATTTTTTCACAGAGTCCTCTCTGAACACCTCTACAAGCGTCCCCCTTCTTTTCCCCTTTTCTTCTTCACATTTCCCACATATAGGTATTTAACAATCAGTGCAAGCATTTTACAAATCATTTATTCACAAAGTCCTCTCTGAACAGCTCTACAAACGTCCCCCTTGTTTTCCCCTTTTCTTCTTCACATTTCCCACCTTAGGTATTTAACAATCAGCGCAAGCATTTTACAAATCAATTTTTTACAGAGTCATCTTTGAACAGCTCTACATGCGTCCCCCTTGTTTTTCCCTTTTCTTCTTCACATTTCCCACCTTACGTATTTAACAATCAGCGCAAGCATTTTACAAATCATTTTTTCACAGAGTCCTCTCTGAACACCTCTACAAACGTCCCCCTTGTTTTCCCATTTTCTTCTTCACATTTCCCACCTTAGGTATTTAACAATCATCGCAAGTATTTTACAAATAGTTTTTTCACAAAGTCCTCTCTGAACACCTCTACAAACGTCCCCCTTGTTTTCCCCTTTTCTTCTTCACATTTCCCACCTTAGGTATTTAACAATCAGCGCAAGCATTTTACAAATCAATTTTTTACAGAGTCATCTTTGAACAGCTCTACATGCGTCCCCCTTGTTTTTCCCTTTTCTTCTTCACATTTCCCACCTTACGTATTTAACAATCAGCGCAAGCATTTTACAAATCAATTTTTTACAGAGTCATCTTTGAACAGCTCTACATGCGTCCCCCTTGTTTTTCCCTTTTCTTCTTCACATTTCCCACCTTACGTATTTAACAATCAGTGAAAGCATTTTACAAATAATTTTTTCACAGAGTCCTCTCTGAACACCTCTACAAACGTCCCCCTTGTTTTCCCATTTTCTTCTTCACATTTCCCACCTTAGGTATTTAACAATCATCGCAAGTATTTTACAAATAGTTTTTTCACAAAGTCCTCTCTGAACACCTCTACAAACGTCCCCCTTGTTTTCCCCTTTTCTTCTTCACATTTCCCACCTTAGGTATTTAATAATCAGTGCAAGCATTTCACAAATCATTTTTTCACAGAGTCCTTTCTGAACACCTCTACAAACGTCCCCCTTGTTTTCCCCTTTTCTTCTTCACATTTCCCACCTTAGGTATTTAACAATCAGTGCAAGCATTTCACAAATCATTTTTTCACAGAGTCCTCTCTGAACAGCTCTACAAGCGTCCCCCTTGTTTTTCCCTTTTCTTCTTCACATTTCCCACCTTAAGTATTTAACAATCAGCACAAGCATTTTACAAATCATTTTTTCACAAAGTCCTCTCTGAACAGCTCTACAAGCGTCCTCTTGTTTTCCCCTTTTCTTCTTCACATTTCCCACCTTAGGTATTTAACAATCATAGCAAGCATTTTACAAATCAATTTTTTACAGAGTCATCTCTGAACAGCTCTACAAGCGTCCCCCTTGTTTTCCCCTTTTCTTCTTCACATTTCCCACCTTAGGTATTGAACAATCAGTGCAAGCATTTTACAAAACATTTTTTCACAGAGTCCTCTCTGAACACCTCTACAAGCGTTGCCTTCTTTTCCCCTTTTCTTCTTCACATTTCCCACCTTAGGTTTTCAACAATCAGCGCAAGCATTTTACAAAACATTTTTTCACAGAGTCCTCTCTGAACACCTCTACAAACGTCCCCCTTGTTTTCCCCTTTTCTTCTTCACATTTCCCACCTATAGGAATTTAACAATCAGCGCAAGCATTTTACAAAACATTTTTTCACAGAGTCCTCTCTGAACACCTCTACAAGCGTTTCCTTCTTTTCCCCTTTTCTTCTTCACATTTCCCACCTTAGGTTTTCAACAATCATCGCAAGCATTTTACAAATAATTTTTTCACAGAGTCCTCTCTGAACACCTCTACAAACGTCCCCCTTGTTTTCCCCTTTTCTTCTTCACATTTCCCACCTTAGGTATTTAACAATCAGCGCAAGCATTTTACAAATCATTTTTTCACAAAGTCCTCTCTGAACAGCTCTACAAGCGTCCCCCTTGTTTTTCCCTTTTCTTCTTCACATTTCCCACCTTAGGTATTTAACAATCAGCGCAAGCATTTTACAAATCATTTTTTCACAGAGTCCTCTCTGAACACCTCTACAAACGTCCCCCTTGTTTTCCCCTTTTCTTCTTCACATTTCCCACCTATAGGAATTTAACAATCAGCGCAAGCATTTTACAAAACATTTTTTCACAGAGTCCTCTCTGAACACCTCTACAAACGTCCCCCTTGTTTTCCCCTTTTCTTCTTCACATTTCCCACCTTAGGTATTTAACAATCAGCGCAAGCATTTTACAAATCATTTTTTCACAGAGTCCTCTCTGAACACCTCTACAAACGTCCCCCTTGTTTTCCCCTTTTCTTCTTCACATTTCCCACCTTAGGTATTTAACAATCAGCGCAAGCATTTTACAAATCATTTTTTCACAGAGTCCTCTCTGAACACCTCTACAAGCGTTTCCTTCTTTTCCCCTTTTCTTCTTCACATTTCCCACCTTAGGTTTTCAACAATCATCGCAAGCATTTTACAAATCATTTTTTCACAGAGTCCTCTCTGAACACCTCTACAAACGTCCCCCTTGTTTTCCCCTTTTCTTCTTCACATTTCCCTCCTGTAGGTATTTAACAATCAGCGCAAGCATTTTACAAATCATTTTTTCACAAAGTCCTCTCTGAACAGCTCTACAAACGTCCCCCTTGTTTTCCCCTTTTCTTCTTCACATTTCCCACCTGTAGGTATTTAACAATCAGCGCAAGCATTTTACAAATCATTTTTTCACAGAGTCCTTTCTGAACACCTCTACAAGCGTTTCCTTCTTTTCCCCTTTTCTTCTTCACATTTCCCACCTTAGGTATTTAACAATCAGCGCAAGCATTTTACAAATAATTTTTTCACAGAGTCCTCTCTGAACACCTCTACAAACGTCCCCCTTGTTTTCCCCTTTTCTTCTTCACATTTCCCACTTGTAGGTATTTAAGAATCAGCGCAAGCATTTTACAAATCATTTTTTCCACAGACTCCTCTCTGAACACCTCTACAAAAGTCCCCCTTGTTTTCCCCTTTTCTTCTTCACATTTCCCACCTGTAGGTATTTAACAATCAGCGCAAGCATTTTACAAATCATTTTTCACAGAGTCCCCTCTGAACACCTCTACAAACGTCCCCCTTGTTTTCCCCTTTTCTTCTTCACATTTCCCACCTATAGGTATTTAACAATCAGCGCAAGCATTTTACAAATCATTTTTTTCACAGAGTCCTCTCTGAACACCTCTACAAGCGTTTCCTTCTTTTCCCCTTTTCTTCTTCACATTTCCCACCTGTAGGTATTAAACAATCAGCGCAAGCATTTTACAAATCATTTTTTCACAGAGTCCTCTCTGAACACCTCTACAAACGTCCCCCTTGTTTTTCCCTTTTCTTCTTCACATTTCCCACCTTAGGTATTTAACAATCAGTGAAAGCATTTTACAAATAATTTTTTCACAGAGTCCTCTCTGAACACCTTTACAAACGTCCCCCTTGTATTCCCCTTTTCTTCTTCACATTTCCCACCTGTAGGTATTTAACAATCAGCGCAAGCATTTTACAAATCATTTTTTCACAAAGTCCCCTCTGAACACCTCTACAAACGTCCCCCTTGTTTTCCCCTTTTCTTCTTCACATTTCCCACCTGTAGGTATTTAACAATCAGCGCAAGCATTTTACAAATCATTTTTTTCACAGAGTCCTCTCTGAACACCTCTACAAGCGTTTCCTTCTTTTCCCCTTTTCTTCTTCACATTTCCCACCTGTAGGTATTAAACAATCAGCGCAAGCATTTTACAAATCTTTTTTTCACAGAGTCCTCTCTGAACACCACTACAAACGTCCCCCTTGTTTTCCCCTTTTCTTCTTCACATTTCCCACCTATCGGAATTTAACAATCAGCGCAAGCATTTTACAAATCTTTTTTTCACAGAGTCCTCTCTGAACACCACTACAAACGTCCCCCTTGTTTTCCCCTTTTCTTCTTCACATTTCCCACCTATCGGATTTTAACAATCAGCGCAAGCATTTTACAAATCTTTTTTTCAGAGAGTCCTCTCTGAACACCACTACAAACGTCCCCCTTGTTTTCCCCTTTTCTTCTTCACATTTCCCACCTTAGGTATTTAACAATCAGCGCAAGCATTTTACAAATAATTTTTTCACAAAGTCCTCTCTGAACAGCTCTACAAACGTCCCCCTTGTTTTTCCCTTTTCTTCTTCACATTTCCCACCTGTAGGTATTTAACAATCAGCGCATGCATTTTACAAATCATTTTTTCACAGAGTCCTCTCTGAACACCTCTACAAGCGTCCCCCTTCCTTTCCCCTTTTCTTCTTCACATTTCCCACCTTAGGTATTTAACAATCAGCGCATGCATTTTACAAATCATTTTTTCACAGAGTCCTCTCTGAACACCTCTACAAGCGTTTCCTTCTTTTCCCCTTTTCTTCTTCACATTTCCCACCTTAGGTATTTAACAATCAGTGAAAGCATTTTACAAATAATTTTTTCACAGAGTCCTCTCTGAACACCTCTACAAACGTCCCCCTTGTTTTCCCCTTTTCTTCTTCACATTTCCCACCTATAGGTATTTAACAATCAGCGCAAGCATTTTACAAATCATTTTTTCACAGAGTCCTCTCTGAACACCTCTACAAACGTCCCCCTTGTTTTCCCCTTTTCTTCTTCACATTTCCCACCTGTAGGTATTTAACAATCAGCGCAAGCATTTTACAAATCATTTTTTCACAGAGTCCTCTCTGAACACCTCTACAAACGTCCCCCTTGTTTTTCCCTTTTCTTCTTCACATTTCCCACCTTAGGTATTTAACAATCAGCGAAAGCATTTTACAAATCATTTTTTCACAGAGTCCTCTCTGAACACCTCTACAAACGTCCCCCTTGTTTTCCCCTTTTCTTCTTCACATTTCCCACCTATAGGTATTTAACAATCAGCGCAAGCATTTTACAAATCTTTTTTTCACAAAGTCCTCTCTAAACACCTCTACAAGCGTCCCCCTTGTTTTCCCCTTTTCTTCTTCACATTTCCCACCTGTAGGTATTTAACAATCAGCGCAAGCATTTTACAAATCATTTTTTCACAAAGTCCTCTCTGAACACCTCTACAAGCGTTTCCCTCTTTTCCCCTTTTCTTCTTCACATTTCCCACCTTAGGTATTTAACAATCAGCCCAAGCATTTTACAAATCATTTTTTCACAAAGTCCTCTCTGAACACCTCTACAAGCGTTTCCTTCTTTTCCCCTTTTCTTCTTCACATTTCCCACCTTAGGTATTTAACAATCAGCCCAAGCATTTTACAAATCATTTTTTCACAAAGTCCTCTCTGAACACCTCTACAAGCGTTTCCTTCTTTTCCCCTTTTCTTCTTCACATTTCCCACCTTAGGTATTTAACAATCAGTGAAAGCATTTTACAAATAATTTTTTCACAGAGTCCTCTCTGAACACCTCTACAAGCGTTTCCTTCTTTTTCCCTTTTCTTCTTCACATTTCCCACCTATAGGTATTTAACAATCAGCGCAAGCATTTTACAAATCATTTTTTCACA